>NC_065537.1:61515286-61855683 GCF_932294415.1 Quercus robur
CCCAGATTAGTTTGTAAGGATCCATAATTGATTCATAGTTTTGGGACTAAGTCTTTTTAGTTGTGTGCATATCATTTTAATTTTGTTTGCTATGCATTGAAAAGTTTAAATGAACTGAAAAGTTGGTGGTTCTAATGCTGCCCATGCTAGTTTTCTGGTGAGATTTTGTTATAATGACTCTAAATTGAAGATCAACAAATGAGAATGTTGACTGGTAAATTTAGTCATCTTTCATGTGGGTTGTTTTGTGTTAGAAGCGTTGCTCTGGTGCTTTGAAAGTATCAAGATCAGGTGAAATAATAGCATCTATTGTTAGATTGAAGTTAATTTTTATGAATCGCTTTCTGAATTTCTTTTCATATTTTTTTTTGGTTAAAACTTTTATCAGTGTGGTTGACATTTTTGAGTTGATGGAGAAGCTTTGGCCTAATCCATCTTCACTTTTCTGACCTTTTGGTTTGGGTTTCATTGCATTTTTGAATCACCAGTCATTATTTGTCCCGTACTTGTAAGTTGTGACTTATTGGCTCATTATTTTGGGCAAGTTTCTGAATTTTTTCCTTTATGCATAAATGTTTTGAAGGTGAAAATATTATGATCAGAAACATGAATTCATTGAAAGCTATCTTGCCTCCCTCAAAAGTTGAATTGGGAGTTTTAAATAAAGAGACAGCCATATCCCCTGTGCTTCTGGGCTCTTCTTCCAACTTTCTGAGTACAACAGATCTTGAACACAAAGAAGGTAAAAATGATGTTGGGATAGAGATTATTATGTGTAAAGAGATCCCAGGACCTGTGAATACATTCAAATTCTGTAATGGATTGTTCAAAACCGAAACAGGTTCAAATACTCTGAAGCCAATGCAAGTAGAGAGCATTACCGAATACATTCCTGATCTAAACCTAGCTCCCCCAATTAGCTTTCAAGATCCATTACTATGTGAAGAAGCCCTGATCAGTGACATTAGATTTAGATTTCAACCGGGTTACACAACCACAATTTTCCAAGAAGAAGATAGGCAATGCAATGTTTCTCCAACAGTGGCTGGCAAGTATGATATTCATCCTTGCGATGTTTCAATGAGCCAACCAAAAGAAGATGCAGAGGCCCAAGTGAAAATTAGCAGAAAGGAAGGATGCACTAATTTTAGTGCAAAAGGAGATTTGCAAAACCTAATCCCATCAGAAAAGACAAATGTTACTCATGATGCACCGGTGAACTGCTTGGAGTTGAGAAATGTGATGGACAATATCACCTCAGACAAAGATCAGACGGTAAAAAAGGTGGAGACTCAGGCCACCTTTCCTATTGTTGAGCGTTGTTCCACTCAGAAAGTGCTGGCAAAATCCTCTTGCAGATTGAAGGGCTTGCGCAAGAATGCTGTACCTCCAGAACCACAAGTTGTCATGGAGTCATTAGACCATAATAAAGTTGTTATTACTCCCAAGCAGCAGGATCAGTGTAAAAGTGGTCAGAAATTTATGGAGAAGAATTTAAAGCAAAATCGTAACAAGAACATGCGTGATAAAGAAAACATGGTTGATGCTACTAACTCTATAACTTCAACTGTAAGTTCCTACAAAAGATAATAGTTATTTTGTACAATCTTGCCTAAAGTTTCTACTTCAGTTTGGGTGTTGTGCTTGTGAGAAGGGATGCTTAGTCAAATTTTATTCCAGCTAGTTGAGTTCAAGGATGTACATGGTTGTTTATTATGGATGCTTTCTTGAACCAGTTGGAGGAAAAAACATTCCCACACTTTGAATCTTTCATAATCGAGGAAGAAGAAGGTTCAGGTATTGAAACGACATTAATGTGTTTTCCTGTTTATAACCGTATCTTGGTTGATTTTCTTACTGCCATTTGTTGCACTCGACTATCCAGGTGGTTATGGCACTGTTTACAGGGCTCGGAGAAAGAATGATGGGAAAATGTTTGCTATTAAATGTACGTGAGGCATAACTTTCTTATACATTGTATCATTGATCTCTAGCTCAAAAGACACTTTCTCCTATGACGGGATTGAGGGTGATGTTTTTAGTTCAAGACTCATTGGGTGCAAGTATAACTTACCAATAAAAGAAAACTTTCTGTTACATTGTGTGGTTGACTCTAGTTTCTGATGGTTTATGTTTTAGTTATATTGATAGGCTATATGTTAATATGCTTTAATGTTCAAGATCTAAGCAATACTATTTGATGAAAAACGGATATGTATTACCCTAACATAAGGAGGAAGAATGAAGGGGTAAATGGGAATTTGCTTTAAATGCTTTGTTGATATTTGGCTGCCAACCACTAAGATTGTACTTACATGTAGGCATGTAGCACAATGTTGAACAAATATGTACTTCTAGGTATGTGGGCCCAAAAGAATTTAGTCTCACCATTCATTCCTCGCTTGTTTTTTTAAAATTCATTTATTTATTTCTTTTTAAGGAGGATATTAGCTGGTTTAGTTGTATAAATCTGTAAATTCTTCTTTCCTGGATTGCATTTTTCTTTTGAATTTTCAGTTGTAAAATCTTGAGAGGCTGTAGTGTATACATCCTGTATATATAGTTATATATTCTTTTGTCCTCCAAGAAAATTCTTACCATTCATCAAAAAGGGGAAAAAAATAATGTAAATTCTTTCCAATAAGATCTTGGTCTTTTCATAAATCATCATGTCTTCCCTTTCATCATGCTGCTTGTGATCATTGAGTAAATGATTTGTTGGAATAGTTAATGTAGTTTTTCTTTGGTTTTAATGATGTACTTCTTAGCTTATAAGCATATTGAAATCACCACCCTTTGATATCTTAAAGCATTGTATGATGTCACAGCATCATGGTGACACTAAGACTGCTTATGTTAGAACAATTATATATCTATATTGTTTATATGTTTCAAATAACTGTTTAAGAACTTAATTAATTTGTCTGACTTTGTATGTACTATTCATTGTTAGCCTTTCAATTCATTGACAGCACCAAGTCCTTCATCCTTAAGGATACTGATAAAGTAGCTTGTGGAAAGTACTTTGTGGAATTGGTTAGGGTTTATTTGAATATTTGAAAATGTATCTTGTAATTTTACATGTATGCTTTCCAACATAAAGTTGGTATTCATAATATTTTTCATTCTAAGTGACAGCTCATGGGTTGTTTCCTTTCTTTTCTATAACCAAATGTTGTTCAAATTTGAACCAAAATAGCACACACGCATATGTGCATGTGTGTGTTCTAGGCATGCAAATTATTTTGGAGCAACCCATGGAGTGGTAATGTGTTTTAAAATTGTTGGCTAAAGTGGTGAGTTGTACATATTTAAGAAAGAGGTTGTGAGATGGATTATATTAAAAGTTTTAAGTCTTCACATTGATTTATTATAAAAAAGGTATATAAATATTGAAAAAAAAATTAATAAAAGAAGATATGTTCACGTGCATAGTTTCAATGCTACCAAAAGTGATTGCCCAACATAGTTTTCATAATATAATAATTTGATTTTTCATTTTTAAAAAATTTCAATCTCTACCTGTCTTGCTAGTTTATTCAGATTATAAATCTAAACCAACTTTGCAAAAGATTAAAAGACTATAAACCTAACTTCTGTTCTAAATGAAAACCGCTTTACTTGTACTGGATATCATAATGCATTTCAATAAATTGATGCTATGGTTTACGTTTGTGGTTATTCAGGTCCCCATGCCAATGCCCATAAACACCATGTTAATAATGAGCTCAAAATGCTGGAGCGTTTTGGGTAAGTATACATGTGATTATAGATATAAATGTGTTTTTATATCTTAAATGTAAAACTTGTCACAAATGGAAAATTTTCTATTGAATTATTATAATGTAGGGGTAGAAACTTCATCATAAAGTTTGAAGGGTCTTTCCAAAGTGGCAACAGCAACTGCTTTGTTTTGGAGCATGTTCAGCATGACAGACCTGAGGTAAATTAGACACTTTAACAGTTCAATTTTTCTTTTTTGATCAAAATTATGACATGCTCTGGGCTGACAGATCCTGAAAACCTCTTTTGACCAGACTAGCTTAGTCATTATTGGCAAAATCGGAACTCCAACCTACTCTTTTTCAGTTGTGCACATGCTTAAAAAAGATGGTTTTTTTTTTTCCTAACAGCTATAACCTTGTTGGCTTCTGAGTGATTTGAACCCTTGCTTAGCAGCCATGTCAACTACATTGTTTTTCTTCTAGGTTTTGAAGAAAGACATAGATGTATATCAGCTCCAGTGGTATGGTTATTGTCTGTTTAGGGCCCTTGCATGTTTGCATAAGCAGGTAAGATACTCCTAAAGTTGTACATTTAGAGAAGTCTCAAAAAATGCCTAGCTGTAATGGTCTTTATCTTGTAATTGCAGGGAGTGATTCACAGAGATGTTAAGCCTGGGAACTTCCTCTTCTCTCGGAAGCTAAATAAAGGCTATCTCATTGATTTCAATCTTGCCATGGTTGAGTTGCTTATCCTGCTAGTGCTGCCATACTAATGTGAATTTTTTAAGCAGTCATTTCACTGAATTAAAAGTTAAAACATCAAAATAATCTGATGGTGTCTCTGTCTTCATTTTTCTTTTTTACAGGATTTACAGAGCAAGTACACTATTGGAAGTAAGCTCTGCCATTTTAATTCTTATAAGTTGTCCTGCGTGAATCTTTGTCCACTGTATGAGTAATTTTTCTATTGTTGGCGACTTAGTTATGTTCTTGAGTTCCACTGTATGAGTTATAGCTTATATCTTCTTAAATGACTAGATTTTATTGCCAATTTACTCCTTGGTTAACTGTGCTGTTAGTTATACTCGGTTATCATAAATATTTGGTTTCTTTGAAATTTCTCTCCTTAATTGGCCAATTCATGCATCTGTGCAGGTAAATCAAAATCAAGTCATAATGTTTCTATTGATCATGTTCCTCTCCCTCATTCAAAATCTGCTCCATCAATTAAAGATGATAAACTTGTGAGAGGAAATTTTATAGCTGCCAAACAAGGGGTGTCAGTTAATTCCAAGCCCACACATGAACCTAATAAGAACATGATGAAACGGGCTATTGGTGGTCCCTTAAAGAACTATCGTGATCTTCCTGTTGGAAATTTGTTTAAAAGCCAAGGTGCAGATGGCTCAGGTATAACCTCCACAAAGGATGCAACAAGCACCAGGACTCCTTCCACAGAGAGGCTGAGGGAACCTCTTCCTTTCCTGGGAAGGAAAGAGCTGATCAGCCTGGTGCGAGATGCAGTGCAAAGTCCTGGTTCTCAAAGGGAAAGAGCCGCTGCTCCTCCAGACAAGATTGACAGTAAAATTGCTTATCTGAGCCCAATGCCTCTGCAATCTGCTGGTGTTGGGTTACTGAAAAGCACAGGTGTGTAGCCAGATACAGCATGTTGTTACCTCAGTAGTTTCTGTCTACTAATTGTTTTAGTTATTTCTAGGGGTTCCAAAACAAAAAAGAGAAGGCCCTTGTGTTGGAACCAAGGGATTTCGTGCTCCAGAGGTGAGGTCTTGATGCCGTCTTATTCCTTGCATTATTGTTTAGGCACTTAAAGATGCATTTTTATCTTTAACCATAGAATGCATTCAATTGTTATTTTATTGGGCTCTATTATGCAGGTCCTGTTAAGATCTCTGCATCAAGGTCCCAAGGTTGATGTCTGGTCAGCTGGAGTTACCCTACTTTACCTGATGATTGGAAGAACTCCCTTTACTGGAGACCCAGAACAGTAAAAATCCTTATGCTTGATATGAACATAGTTATGTGTTCTGTTCTCTCTCACCATATTTTCTTAGCTGAGAATGATCACAATCATGACAGGAATATAAAAGACATTGTAAAGTTAAAGGGCAGTGAAGATTTATGGGAAGTTGCCAAACTGCATGACCGTGATTCCTCATTTCCAGTGGTAATTATTAGTTACAGTTCCCTTTTAGCATGTCTTCTGTTCAGTAGAAAGCTGATGACTCTAGTCCTACACTGAAAATATTTTTAACAAGATGCTTACCCTAATACCTCTTGTCAAGATATTTATTACTTTCTTCTTTTCCAAAGATATCATTACTCATAAAAAAATAAAAATAAAAATCTTTTCCAAACATATCATTTAGACAATAATATTTTAATAGGTTATGGAATAATAATAGGGCAGTTCTTGATGAAATTATCAAAATTCAGTGAAAGACTGAAAGTTTAACTGCATTTAGTTTCCTGTTGCTGAATGGCCTTTCCTGAGTGTTTTTTTTTTTTTTTGGGGGGGGGGGGGGGGGGGGGGGTGTGGTGGGTGGTTCTAAAATTTTGCTAACAAAAATGGCTTAACTTCATCAGCATGGTAGTTCTGATATATAATGTATTGTTTTAGAGATGTGTTATTAAATGTTAGAACAACTGTTGCCAAATATAAACTACATTTTATTGAGGATTATCTGAATATTCCAGGAGTTATTTGACATAAAGTTCTTACCATCCATGGAACTGCAAAGTTGGTGCAAAACTCATACGAAGAGGCCAGAGTTTTTTAAGCTCATTCCCAGATCCCTCTTTGATCTTGTGGAGAAGTGCCTGACTGTAAACCCAAGACTTAGACTCAGTGCAGACGAAGCCCTCAGGCATGAGTTCTTTGTCTCATGCCATGAGAGTTTGAGGAAGCAGAGGATGCTCAGGAAAGGGCTCAGTTAGGACTCTGCAAAGGTCCAGAGTGATCACCTTCTTCATAGACAAAGTCAAGTCTCATTGGACCTGTGAAAGGGGTAAGGTTGATCAGCATTTTTGAAGGCTCAGTATCTTAACTGAAATGCTCAGCCAGTCTCAAACTATGCTGGCTGCCATAACCATTGTTATGATATTATAAGTTTTTTGACTCACCTCTTTTTTGCCTATACGTAGAGATGGATGTAATGTAAAATGCTGTAGATATGTTAAATCCACACCAGAGCTTCTTACCATTTACTTTTAACACTGTCTAGCATGAAGCCAGATACATTTTGATGGGCCTTTACTTTGATAAAATCATAAATTGCAAGTTGAGGTTAAATAATGTCTCCTTTTAAGAGGTTAGACAAAAAATCTGCATTGGATTATAATATGACCCCTTGCTGTAATTCCAGCCTATTTATTTGTTCGGTCTACAAAATCCAACGCAGTCTGGTTGCTTGCTTCATATATGACCATTTTTCTTTCCATTTCTTTCACATAGCTTGCCAGAAGGAATATTCTCACGGGCCTTGTTAGTTGTTACTAGTCTGCTACTCTGCCTAAAATAAAGCCAACATGCATGTCTAATGTTGAGCTTCCATGGCATCAGATCCAGACGATCTTCTTGAGTTAAAATAGGTATCCAGAATATATTGAACCATAATGTCAACCAGAGCCAATCAAACTTGGTTTGAGTTCTTGTATGTGGCTTTTTAAATTAACAAGATCGAAGCTAGCTATGATCATTTAAATATCCAAGAAACTGCGACAGCTCGTCCTAAAATCTCTCCTGAGATCTTTTGGAGGCAAAAACGGGACTCAATGCTTTACTATTCTTGTTTTCAAAAAGATTTTTGGCCAGCTAAACTTCCAAGCATTAGTATGGAACAACTTAATATTCACATTGTCATAGCTTCCTTGACATAAACAAATATACAAGCAATTACTATTAAATACAAACCAAAATTGTTTTCAAGAGAAACTTTACATAGGGAGCGGGTCAGACCACCTTCTCTTTACCTCTGTTTTTGATCGAACTTCCTTCAGCTTCCCATCTACCCCATAATCTCTCTCCATAACAAGATTTATTCCTTCATCTGAGTACCATCCAACTCCAATACAAAGGTTTCCTTCCTTGCTTACATCAACATAGCCCGTGATGCCACCCGGAAGCCAAAGGACAGTCGCATCCTGCATGTCCAGCATCTCTTCCTCCCCAAAGTAGACTGGATTTTCAGGCAAGCTCCTCTTCTTTAAAGTTTCTGTGCAAAGGTAAACATATGGGGTGCCATTGCTTTCTTCCACCACCATCTCCTCACCAAATACTGGAGTAGCACTAACCTCAAACACCTTCCAGGAACCAGTCAGCTCCGATGGCTGGGTTCGCTTCCGCTGAGAAAATGGCTTCAAATCAAAGTCTGGTTCACTGTTTATAACAATGTAGAAACAATATTATAATTTAATTGAAGTTAAAAATGTAATCACAATGCACAAGTGTGATAATTGCAAGTCAAACCTCTACACCCTGAAACCTATCAAAATTTAGAAACCAAGCACCTGTACAAAATGAATAGCTTAACCTGGGCTTGCTTCATGACAAACATATGGCAATGATGAAGGGTCCCTGAATGCGGAACATATCATGATGATGGGAGCATTACCATTTCCATTAACATAATACTAGCATCATATGAATGAAGCATGTGCATGTATAGCTAGATTGAAGTATGAGCAAAGACTTTTCAAGTCATTCTTGAGAATTATTCCATTCAGAATAATTCCCAATTAAGACTGTTGGCAGTATGTGGAGACATTTCGTAACAAAACAAAGCAAACATCTACAATAAAAGTGCGAAGAAACAAATTAAATGGTTTCAAGAAATGAAAAATTTGAGGTCTGTGCTCAATGAAAGTCAGGAGAATGAACCCTAAATTTTTTTTTAGATAAACACCAAAATACTCCAGTGAACCATAAGCTCTAAGCTCTGCCACCAT
Organism: Quercus robur; assembly: GCF_932294415.1. Classification (NCBI taxonomy): domain Eukaryota; kingdom Viridiplantae; phylum Streptophyta; class Magnoliopsida; order Fagales; family Fagaceae; genus Quercus; species Quercus robur. Next base: position 61,523,977 of record NC_065537.1, read on the forward strand.
AAATTCTAACAAAATAACAGGTTCTTTCAAATCCATTGCTAGTATGAAGAAGCATTCCAGCTGGACTATCCACATTTCACAACGTGGTCCCGGATTGATTGCCAAATTACCAAAATGCTTTACAAGTAATGCAACGTCAAGTTCCTTAAAAACAAAGTTAGCTGAATATCTTGACCACCTTCTACAAAGAACAAGCTCCAGTTGATTTACCTTCCAGGCTACATTCTCTCCCTAGTCCATACTATGTAAAGTCTTCTAATGAAATATTAATAAAATAAGAAATTAAAAAAAGTTTTCAAATAGAGAAATCTACAAATACTCAGCCAAACTTCAATTTGATTGAATATTTTACTAGGAAGGTACTGAGAAGCCTATTAGTTGTGAGAATTTCTATTAAGTTGATGGAGCATGTATCAAGGGATTTCATAGGGTTTAAGCTTCCAGCTCTACAAGTATAGTACATAATGAAGATTGGAATCTGTTAATACTTAATATAGTTAAACCTATATATATCACCAAAAAGTTTGCATAAATAACACACTTAAAGTGGAACCATGAGTTTTTATGGCTTGTGTTCATCTTCCATTAGAGTTATCAAACCTGCACATGTGATGTTTCTTTTACACATTTAGTGTTATAAATTGAGCAATATGAAACAGGTAAAAAAAAATTATCAGACTAGCATTAGAAGAGAGAGCTGTAAACATTGTTAATTTCCAATACTTAAATGACAGAAGATATATTAGAACAGCATGCATTGCAAACTGCAAAATGAAGCATAAGAATACCTTTGGTCAGGAAGACTAGCAGGACTGACCCACTCTTCTTCATAAACAGCAATTCTCATTATCTGTATATCTGAACCACCATTATTAAATTCTATTGTATGGATGATCCTGAGTCTTTTGTGGCAACCTTTAACCAAACACTGAACAAGGAAAAAGCAAGAGCTGAGTAAAATATTTTTTTAAACAAATAAAAAACTACTAACTATTTTCAGATTCCTCCAGTTTCCAAATGGATCAATATGCAATAGAATAGTTAAAGAAATAAATAATCAGTTCATGACATAATACAAATGTTTTCTTCAAAGTAGCTTCATAATAATTGACGCAAAAAAAAAAAGAAAAAAAAAAAGGAAACAATATATATTAATATTTACTATAAATGTGATTCAAGGGAGTTATAAATCCATGATTCATAACCCAATAACACAAATGATCAAGTCTATATGCATATCACTATATGTGTATGTCTGTCTGTACTTGGTTAAATGAAATGACATATAAGATATGAATCTGCAACACCCTAGATCTAAAGATCGATCTGTAGTTGATTATAAGAATAATTAGCAAACAACCTGTTACATCACTTATATTACAAATATGTTTGAAATGATCAGTGAGTGTCATACTAAACTTACTTGTTCAAATTTAAAAGTTGGAGAAAGGTAATAATTGGAATCATCAACTTCACCAATTGGTATATCAATAGGACCCCTAGAATATGATCCATCCTGCAAACCAACCAATTATATCATTCACAATTTTGGCATTGTCTTATAACTATAAAAAGATAATTAGATATTCATGCTGCAGTAATTTTCTGAAAGTCTGGAAGCTAAATAATAACTATCATCACTTTCTCCTGGAATACTCATTTAGTCATCTAGGAGGAAAGGGGTGGATCATACCTCGAAGAAAACAAGACCAGGTTCACTGCCCATGACATCTTCATCCATCACATCACTTGTTTTAAAGTCAAAAGACCCAAATTTTGGCAAAACATGACTTGGTACAATCTCATGAGTCATTTCTTTAGCGGGTGAAGATGCACGCCCAGCTTCATGCTCTTCTTTGCTTCTATCACTTCCACCAATATGCCTTGGTTTTTCGCCGTAAGGATTCAAAGTCACCCAATTTATCTTCCTATGGATTTGAGATGTTGTTCCTCCAGAAGAGGATGGCTCTGCCTCAATGTGAGAAAGAGTATAGCAATCATATAAGTTTTCACTCTTGTTTCCAATGTCAATTGGCTCCATTTCGGCAGTTATTGGTGAGAATACTGCTCCCACCCCCTTCCATATCCCACTCACACTACTAGCAAATGTATTCCACATTGGCCTTATTACAGGTTCCTGAAAGAATACAAATAGTTATAGAAGAATAAGTTCTGTTTCTTTCCTTTGTTTTGGTTGGTAGGAATTGGGGTGGGGTGGGGGAGGATTAAGGGTGGAGATGAAACCATCTCTCATTTTTAAGTCCCATACTTCAAGCTGAATTTGAATCAAGAAACACTATAACTTCTAGTAATTGCCAATAATCCACTAATTTCAGACACTTTGGGAACGTTTTTTAGATAATTTACCATGTATCAAGGACTATATTCTCATCCTTGATCCCAGTTTAATTTTATTAAAATCCAAACTACATAAATCACAAACTCAATTCATAATATCTTTCCTCTTTTCCTCCATTTCAAAATTTGGGATTTCCTAACTTCTATACATTCTTTAACTCAACTTTCTCAATTCAATATTCAAAATTCAGGAATTTCTACCTTCTATACTATATTTTCCTCAATAACCAAACAGAGGAAGTACATCAAATTTTTAGAATTTCGCTTTATTATATCCAATTTCAAATACAATACAAGCACACTGACAAGCATATTCATAACCAAAACTTTCCATAGCCCATTGTTCAAAACAAAAACTTGACAGTACCTGCCCAATTCCCAAACCCCAATTCTCTTACTTTCCCATTTTCCTTAACAACAAAACAAAAACATTCCACACCCATAAATTCCAAAATTCAAGCAAAAAAAAAGATAGTTACCTGAGTTTGAAGAACAGTCTCAACCTCCACTAGCATAGCACTAGAGACCAAGACGCTACCACCAGCACCAGCCTTAGTTCTCTTCCTCCTGACCATTCTCTTCCCCTTTGGCCTCCTTTTAGTGGTTTTCTCTTTGTCTTTCTGAGCAAGCTCATTGTCCACGCTCCACACATTGTCCTTCTTGCCCTTCACAGCCTTAGAGGTGGTGTAATTGTTTTGGGGGTGGGGTTTGTGGGTCTGAGTGATTATGAGGCTTCTGGGGCTTCTTGGGGTTGGGAGATTGGATGCGAAAAGGGTTTGTGGGGTTGAAAGGCTGTGATGGAACCCCACCTGGTCGTGATGGTTTGTGCTGGTTAGTGTTTTGCAGAGGTGAAGAGTTGTTGATTGCATGTTTCAGAGAGAGAGAGAGAGAGAGAGAGAGAGAGAGAAGCTATGTGGCTGGAAATTGGGCGGGGTGTTGGAATTTGGAACCTGAATTTTCAAGCCAAAATGGGTATATTATTTGCAGACTTTGAAGCGTGGTTGTACTACAGGTTGCTGTCTAAACGACTTTGTATTAAGGTTGTCAATCCTAAACGGCTTGTAGTACACAAATTACTTGGTCGTTTGGTTGGATGTTTTTTGGGAGGTAGATTTTTATAAAATGTTAATCTCTATGCACAAAAATAATAATAATAATAGTTGTTTTTTGCTCTCTCTCTCTGTGTTATATCTAGTTTTTTCATCCTTGGTGCTCGATTCACAAGCCAATTTGACTTCAGTTATGGGTTTGATGTCCTTATTAATTGTTAATTTGCTATTGGGTCTGATGGTTTGGTTGGGTGGGTGGTGGTCATGACAATATGGCTTTGGTTGATTTTGGTGTGAATTTGGAGTTGAGTGTAGTGGTTGTGAGTAGGGATGAGTTGTATTTTGTTAGCATGCCGGTTGTATGTTTAGGATGGGGTGGTGAAAAAAAACCCCAAAAATATTCCAAACAAGTTTTGATGAGAGAAAATACTAAATGCAAATCAATAACCAAACAGTTAAGTTAAAATTTGTTTTCATTTGTACTTAAAAAGAAGCACCCATTTCAGAGATGAAATTATAAGGATGATAACAAATAGAGTAGGGTCAGATAACGAGTGCTTCGGTCCCTTCTTGGGGCGTGGAAAACTCATGCAGGACATGAGTAGGACAAGTCAGTTTTAAGGTGAGTTGGAGGTAATTTGTTATCCCTAATGAGGTGATTACAACATTAATGAGATAGAGATGAAACAAAAAGGGAGAGACGACAGTTATGAAAGTGTTAAGAGAATGAAAAGTTGGCGTGTTGAGAGATAGTAATAGTATATATATAGACACACACATTCAAGGCGGGATAAGGTGATTAAAATCCCATCCTAGGGAAGAGTAGGATGTGGCTAGTCAAATGAGAAGAAGAATTTTTGCTATCCCTTATTAATTCCAACAAGCTTCTGGTTAAAAAAAGAAAAATCTTTTGAGATTAATAAGGAAAATTTTCCCCAAAGATAGCTAGACTTTATCATCAGCACATGATATCTATCATCATAGATAACCACACCTTTATCCTTCCTAACTCTTAAGCATTGAAGAACTTTATTTCAACCCACCTCTTGAGACATCAACATGATGCTGCTTCATCAATGCACCCATACCCTCATGGCTTCACAATTTTTTTTTTTACTTGTTATATAGCTTGTTGTGTTTAATACATGATAAAACTAATGTCAATTATAGATTCATATACAAATGATAGTTACTCCAATCAAAAACTTATTACAATAGTAAAGAAAAAATTCTAAGGATGATCATGAGCAAGGTAGGGTCAGATTATGAGTGTCCCTACTGATCCTTGATGTTTGAAAAACTTGCGTAGGACATGAGTGAGACAGGTTGGTTTCGAGGTGAGTTGGAAGTAATTTGTCATCACTAATGAGGTGATTTCAACATTAATGAGATAGAGATTAAACAAAAAGGATAGGAAAAAAAAAATACCTTAACAAATTGTGAAAGATTGTGAAAAAAAAAGAGTGTTCATAAGCTTTGCTTCAGACTGATAACATATACCAGTTGCAGGTTTTTAAGCCTATTGTATGAGGTGACAAAGCCCAGCATGATAGTCAGCTTAACATGATGAAGCCAGGTCTGACTGTGACTGTGGTATGGCCCAAAACTAATAGTTGATCAAATCCATTGATATCAAACTCAGCCTCTCCAAATCTAATAACGGATACTCAAATCTTTTCATGGGCTTGGAGTCCAAACTTTGGACTTTGGACTCCACAGACGAAGAAACTTTTCTTTCAATTTGAGATGCATTCAATGGAGCCAAGTTTTTTTTCTTCTTCTTCTTCTTCAATTTATGCATGGGTCCCTTATTATATTTTTCAACTTTGATAAAGCACATGCTTTCTTGGTCACCAATGTTGGCAACAAAGAAAATACAGCTCTATCATCATAACATAAAGGAGTCTTTTTTCATGAATTAAACCAACCCAAGTGATAAATTTTGTAGACCCACATACCTTTCTTCAATGGGGACTTCCTATCCTATGAAGGGGACAAGACCTACCTAGTAATCATGCTAGGACCATCAAGCCAAAAATAAAAATTAGAAACACGTACAAAATGAAATTATTTGAATTTTGGTTGAACACATTGTACTGTGCCACTACTATATTAGTTTTTGAGGTCTTACAATTTTACACATCATTACTATATTATATATTTTTTAATTGAATATAAATTATATTGTATATTTAAATCCTCTATTACATCTCTCTCAAAAAAAAAAATTCTATTACAATCTTGGTACATTATATATTTTTTGAAATAATAGACTATATAATTTCATATACAGATACAATCATAATAGTTTCTCAAAACAAAAAAAAATACAATCATAATAAATGCATAATTCTAGAATATATAGTTCCATATACAACTTAATCATAATAAATGTCTATTAATAACAACCATCATAGTTTTCAAATTTTAAATTTCAAAAGAAAAAAAAAAAAGAATGATAAAAATCATATTATGTTAAAACTTAAATGCATGGGCTAACGATTAGTTGTTGTTGTTGTTACTATTATTTCGACAGAGGTGTCTAGTGCAAAATTTAGAAAAGAAGGGAAAAATGAACAAGAATAATAATATGGACTTTTTTTGCCTCAAACTTTTTTTGTGTTTTTTTATCGACAAGGTGATTAAGACTCTTCAAGTACCCCAACTAATCACAAATACAAACGTGCAATCTAAACTAGTTTAGGATATTTTTTTGCCTTTTCGGCCACCAAGCTGCAAGTTAGGTCCATCAGCTTAAAAAAGGAAGTTCGTATTTTATTCAAAATCCTTTGTATAACATTATTGAAATTTACTAATTATACAATCAACCCTACTTAAATCAATAACTATTAAGTAGCTTAAAGAATTGACACTTTTTATTTATTTATTTATTTTTAAAAAAGTGTTTCAATAAGCCCAAATCTTTCACAATTGGACAGCTCAAAAAGCTAACTGGCCTAATATTGGGTAGGACATTTTGATTTATGATCTCTCTCTCTTTCTCTCACTGGTCTTTTTCTTGGCTTTAAAAGATGTTTGGTAGTCTACAAGAGTCGAAGGTTTGTGGAACAAAATCCGAATCATTTGTTTGGTACAGGTGCCCACATCTAGTCCAATTTCATTGAATATGGATGATAATTAAAAGAGAGAACACCTTTTTTGATGAAGACTCTATTGCAAAAGTGGCCTTTGGGTCCTCTCCTTTATGAAAAAGAAGAAGCTTATCTAAGTTATCTATTTTATCTTCTACTAGCATTATGAGCCCATTTTATGTGGTTACTACTGTTCTAGCGTGCTTCTTCCGTAAGATGATGAGGTCTTGCCTTGCCTACCACCTGAGGCTCACAAAACGAGGGAATTTTTTTTTTTTTTTTTAGTTTAAAGGAAGCTCTTGGATTCTGCAAAAATGGATTTCAAAATGTCACAACTATTAAATTTTTATTTTTTATTTTTTAATGAACAAAAAAATTTTAGGAGGGGCAATCAGAGTAATTTTTCTATCTAGGTGTTACCATAATAGCAGTTTACCCGCTGAGTTGAGCTTACAAGTTGGGAACCGATAAACTGTAGCTGTCAGCCTGCCACAACTATTAGATTTGGTAAAAATGAATTCCAAATATCACAAATATTAAATTTTTTTATTTTAATAAAATAGAAAGTAGAAAGGGATGACTAGTGTGGCTTTCTTATCTAAGCATTACCATAATAACATCTTACCCACTAAATCCAGAATTGCAAGAAGGGAAACTAGTAAACCATAGCTGTCACAACTCACAACTATTAGTTTTAAAAAGAAGCTCAAGCGCTTTATTTAGGAAAATGAGACTTTAAAATTTTATATTTAATTTATATATAAAAAAAACACCTAATCCAAAAGTATACGTAAACTGCTCCTCTAATTGCAAACCTTATCAACAGGAGGTAAGGTTGCATAATCCAAAATATAGGATAATATACATTTATGTTTAAATGGGAAATCATTGCATTATTTTTAATTATATTTTCAATTTAATATAATATCAAAGCATCTAAGAAAACCATGAAATTAAAAAGGCATACCCAATACACATGGGTTATGATCCGACAAAAGTCTTGATGGAATAGAGGTTCCATTTCCACCTCAAATTTTAGTGTAACGGAAATGGTAATATTTTAATAATTGTATATCTTATTTATTTATTAAATGAAACATTATAATTGTATTTTGTAGTCCACAACGTGACAGGCACATCTAATTTGACCAAATCTAAACTAAAATCACGAGCATACGTTGAGCAATGTTCCTAGCTTTCTGTTGGGCAGTTGCAATCTAAACCTAGCATCTAATTATGTGTCAAAAAATTGATAAATTAATGTCCAAGTTCCAAGGAAAAAATGGAATTTTTCATGCTATCTTGGATAATTAAACCCAAATATTAGGTTAACTTTTTCTTTTTACCTACTGAGAATTATTAAACTTTCTGGGCTAGATCCAATTCTATTAACTATTAAGCAAATCCCTGGTGATAGTAATTCTTTATTTGACCATAAAGCATTGAGAGATGTTACTCAAAAAGATGAGTTGACTGAATCTTTTGTATTCTTAAATCAGAATATTTATGATTTGTGTTATATTTTTAATTTCTTGTTCAGTTTTTTGCAAACCTAATGATTATGCTTCAACCAAGGTCATAATCATGGGTTTTACTTGGTCCATTTTGGTCTAATTTGGTCAAAGTGATAGTTGGATTCTTTTAAAACAGAAAGAATGAAAATTAAAATATGAGATTGCAGAAATATTTGCAAGATACTGTATCAATGGAGTAATGGGAAAGAAAAATGACTCAAGAATTTTTAATTCTTTTTCTAAGTGTTCAACCTTGATGTTAGGATATATACTGTTGAACTAATTTTATTAAAAAATTTGAGACCCTTTTGTTTTATATAATCTTTTTGGAAGATTCAACATGTATGGGACGCATGCTTCAGGTTGCTTAATCTGGGCAAGATCAAGTAATTTTCCCTATATTTTATTCATGTTGCAGTTTTGTGGTTCATATTTTATTTATTTTTTAAATGATGGTTAACTTATGTACCTTAGTTATGCATTAACTAAAAGAATATTGTTGCCTAGCTAAGTGTTTTGTTAATTGTAATTTTAACTGGGTTAGGAGAGAGCTTAACACTGTAGGTTACTACTGATCATTGATTAGTTAAATTTGTAGTTGTACATAGGTCAACTGTTTGTTGTAATTCGCATATTCTTCCTGTTGCAGTTTTTGATGCTTGCAGGAAGGATGCTGTTTCTGTTTTGTTTTAATAATATGCTGGTTTATTAGCCACACAAAAAAATAAAAATAAAAATAAAAATAAAATAAAAAAGAAAAGAAAAAAAGATTAAGGATACCAATGGATTGATGGAGAAGTACCTAAAATTAATGAGAATAAATAGGATTTAGGACAGTGAGTATGGAGGATAGTCAACTTTAATGGTTAAACAACTATCAATTTCTTATTAGTCCCTCTCCAAGAGTTCATTGATCATACAATTTTTAGGTTTCACTTGCATTTTTGGTCCTACTGATTTTTTTTCCCTTTCTTTTTATGTTAAATTTGTAATTGTAAAGATTTCCAAAATGTTAATTGTGAAGGTTGCAATTGATTTGACTCAAACATGGTTTGTTTTAGTCATGTTTAGAAATCAAGTTGCCAAAATTTTTTTGAGGAAAAAAAGATTAAGAAACGATAGTTTTTAGAGAGTTAAAAGTCTTGTAATTCAATCATACTATCATGTCTCTCTCATGAAAATAAAATAAATTCAAAAATCATCTTCCTCTCACTTGTTGTAAGAGAAAAGAAGGAAAATAATTAACAAGTGGGGCAATGGTGTTTCTCTTTATCCGCTACCCCCCTAATTCATGTCTTGCCATTGTTTTCAACTCTAAACTATCCATCACTTGACAGGCTGACACAACCATTGCTATTGCCGTCACCCATTTTTAAACTACCTCTCTCTAATCCATGTTTTGCCACTGCCATCAACTCTAAACTATCCATCACCTGATAGGCCGATACAACCATTGCTATTGCTATCACCCATTTTTAAACTACGTCTCTCTTCTTATTGAAATTATTGTATAACCAAAACTTCTTGATTTTAGGTTAATTGTAGAACATTTCAAGAGTACATTAAGTGCGTACTTCCTCTTCTTATATAATAATGAGTCTCACTACTTAAATTCATGATGGGATAGGAAAATTTTTAAGTGCTCCCGGAGCACGGAGAAATAGTGCTTCCTCCTTTCACATTCATGGTGAATCCCACCATGAATTTAATAAGTGGACCCCACCATGAATGTGAGAAGAGAGAGTATCATTCTTCGTACTCTAGGAGTACCTAAGAATTACTCGATGGGATATAATTTTCATGTGAGAGGAGTTAAGGGAGTACACATTAATTGTACTCCCAAACTATTCATGATAGGATCCGCTATTCATGTGAGAAGAGGAAATGTGCATTTATTGTACTTCCGATTTATTCTATAAGTTTCCATAATTCTATTGTTGTCATCATGGTTTTAAAAGTTGGAGTGGTCAAATAATCGAAAAGGGGTCTAAATCTCTGATTCCCCATTTTTACTAGTTGAACTACAAATTTTTATTAGTTTTAGCCAGTATTTACCAAACGGTTTAGGGTCTGATTCTAGGTTGAATTGGCCAGTTTTATCCAGTTTTTTAAACCATAGTTGTCATTGACATCTCCATTTTCAATATGGCTAAACTCATGATCTGGTATTATTTACCTCTTATGGTTAACCACTAGCGTCAATATTGTTAAGTAGGCTTTACTTTGCTGAGTTAGAGGCTATTAGAGACGATTTGACTTTAGCCTAAGACTTAGGTTACCATAATACTATTGATACTCATAGGATCATATTAACAGATACCCCTAAAGCAATTGTTAATAAACTATAATAAAAAAAATTTGACATCACTTTGATGGAAAATATAAAAAGCTGTCAATAACATTTATTGTTTTATTATTCTTCCAATAAAATATTTCTAAAAATAGCTCTTAAACCAATGACCTAAGGGCATTGTTTAACATTTACCACACTCATATTACTTCCCTTCTTGATTTTTTTTTTTAGAGAGTTTCAACTTATGACGTCTGCTATGGCGTCTGCTCCTAAAGATAGTTCTTTATCATTAGACAAAGACACTAATCAATTTTTAATATAGGCTAAAGTCAAATATATATCTTCATCCAAATGAATCGTTCTTTCTTCATCCAAGAATAAAAGGGGCATCCTTTCTCAACCGTTGCAGGTGTTAATATATTTTTTTTTTTTTGATAACCATTGCAGGTGTTAATATAGCACATATACTGAGAAGCAAACAATTAAATATGCTTGCTTATGACTAACCTTTTTAAGAACTTGAAATAGCCAAGCTTTTTTTATTTTATTTTATGGACCTTGTGTATTTACGGGAAGTCCAGGTGTACAAACCCTTAGGCTAATTCAATTTGTACTTTGAATAGTTATCTTTATTTTATCTATATAATACCCAAAAAATAAAAAATAAAAAAGTAACTACACCCCATCATTAATAGTAAGTGGGAAAATTAAATTTATATTTTTCACCTTCTCCCAAAAGGAAATAAAAAAGCTTGTTATGTATATTACTTTAAGGAGACTTCAACGACACACCTTTTTTTTTATACGCACCATCCTTTTATTTTGTTGGCTTATAATAAGGGAAAAAGAATGACTAAACCAATGTTGTCCACGTGAAGAGAATTAAGTATTGTCTTTGAGTTACAAGACTTTTGACATATATTTATTATACCTATATGATCTTAATTATTTACATACATATGATATTGCCTAATGTAATAGTATAATAATAATAAATAAGTGAACAGTTAATAATAAGGTGGTATGTTATATATATATATATATATATATATATATATATATTGAGAAAAGGTGGTACAACATTAAAAAAAATGTGTACAATAGAAATGACCCATTATTTTAAAGTACATGACATCCATCTCAATAAGTAGTTATTATTAGACTTTGTTTGGATGAGTGGTATAATGAAATTAAGTTGTTTTTTAAAGGTTATTTAACTTGTGCACGCTCTTTAAATTTTTTTTTTTTTTTAAATAAGAACAACCGTTCTATCTAGTTAATTTTTCAAGTTCAATAAATCAATAAAAATAAACTTTTCCAAATAAACCCACATTGCTCTTTTCTTACTTGGAGGCTAATTGTGCATTTTGATAGTTTAGAAGATAAAGTGAAAAATGAAGTATAATTTAGGATTAAAAAAAAATCTAATTTAAGATCATAACACGTGTTCAAAATTAAATATGAATAATAAACCTAACGGTTCTAGCTCACAGGGGACCCAATTTTTGCCCTATCATCATAACTATAATCGTAACATATATATCATCTTTGATGTGCCATGATGAACAAATACAGCCTATGGCTATGGGGCCTTAGTTGACCCATTATTTTACAGTAACAACAAACTACAATAAAGCTGTTCCCTAGTGTTTATAGTCTTCGTTTTTTAACGAAGCTGATGATTTGACATACCTGCAGAATGGTAACAACACGACTATAATCTCATTTCAATGTTTATCAATGCATGGTTGTTGTTATGGTAAAAGTCTAAAAGTGATATTACTGATATAAGAGAGACATCAAATCTGAAAAGATTTTATACCCTCCAATGTGGATGAATAATTGTGTTTGCTTGGGTGCCATATAAAAAGAGTACTAATCTTCACGAAGTGGGCAAGGCATATTGACTAGTGAGTAGTGACTATGATGTTTTTGTCTATAACCCAATTATCTCCACCCAGAAATTCACCCATTTCAGTGGCATGCTGAGTTGGAATGAACTTATAAGATATACATTGATGAAGTTTTGCCTAACAATATCCAAAATCTATTTGCCAAACCCACTAATCATTGTGTTCTCTGATCAGTTTGGTAACTGGTATCATGCCCGAGCTAGCACAATGGGATGCTAGAACAGCTAGCTAGCTCTCTAGTGCATTTGACAAACACCCCCAAAAAAAGAAAAACCTAGTTTTTGAGCTTATTTTGGTGAGTACATTGTACATCGAAAGAACTTTTTCACCTTTATTTCTACGGTACTTTCAATAAATAAACAATCAACAACAAAACGCATTTAGATTCATGATGCCAATGCCTTCAATTTTGTATTAGCTTTGCGGCTGACATTGTTGTGCCAATCTATTTTCAGTGCAATGATGCTTTATAGAGTGCCTTTGGCGTGAAGATATTGTTCACAAGAGCTTGAGGGTAAAGTTTCGACTAAATCAAATAAATGTCTTGTATCACACATTTAGTTAAAAATGAGAGGACCGAAATTGGAGAATTCAATTGGAGGAGAGCCTTTCTTTTTAATTCAAGTGTTAACACAAATCTAATACAGACTTATATCTATTAACGCCACTAAAGTAATAAACAATACTTCGTTGAATGTTTCCAACTGATGATGCCGAAACGATCATCTGTTTCCAACTGATGATACCGAAATGATCATCAATAGATCACGCAGTACTCGCACGCTCAAAATAGACCTGCACAACAAAATAATAGAAGACCTCACAGAAAGCGTCGGTGTAGTGCCGGCCAAATACCCTCCGAAGATCAAGTTAGAATTATTCTCACAACTCTAGAGTGTTAGAGAGGGTAAATTATGCGTACCTTGATTTGTGAGGGTATTGGGGCTTTTATAGTAGTAGTAGTAGGTTGGCCTCTCCTCCTTAATATAGAAGTCTTTTCCTTATAGGAATCCTCTTGAGTAATCCCAAACGTGATGGACAAGACATTTCCTTGTAGAGAGGATCTTTCATTAATGCACGTATCTTCCGGAATGCTCTTTGCACTAGGTTTCTAATTTCCTTTAAGACTCTACCAGGTTTCCAACGTGTGTAACAAGTATCTGGAATCATTCTAGGCCCTGGGCTCACCTATTGCCGGCCCATGGGCTTGGATCCGTCAGGCCCAATGTGGTGAAGGTTCGTCATGTTAATTTTTGCCCCTTTCACCAACTTTCCATAGAAATTATTATTATTATTTTTTTTTTTGATAATGCCATATATGTTGATTGCCATATACAAATTAAGATTTAGCTAAGGTAGTTTTCAAGTTTAACTCATATATTTGTTATTATTATGACGATCAAACCAAGAATACATGAGATATATAATATTCATTCCATTGAATAGCATATAAACCTCATTCAAGCCTTGTTCACTACTTCTTATGCAACAGTTGTTCTTTCATTTTCTTTTTGATATTTGGACAGTCGGTGGTGGGGTTGTACTACTTGTACAAGTTTTTCATTTTCAATTATACAATTTTTTATAAGTGAATACTATCCTTGGTTCTAACGCATGATGTGGAGACTCCATGGCCTTGTAAATTTCACCATCTAAACTAGCAATAGTCTTTTTTGAGATTGGTAATTTGGGATGATTCCATTGCTGCCGAACTATTCATTGTATGCATTTGGCCAGGATATTTGGAATTGGATCCTAAAAGTGACGATATTCAAGCATCATGAGGGGACATAATGCACATGTGTGTGCAACCTTCAATGAAAATGCTTAAATTGGAAAATGTGATACCCAATTTCAATATATGTCAAGGAAACCAAAAATAATTCATGAGCTAAATTACTACATGATTATAGGCTGGAAATTAATCAAAAAAAGTAGTGGCCATGTATTTGGTTGGAGGACCCTCATTGGGCTTTGCGTGATTTAATAGTCTAGTGTCCCAATAATCTATAAATTCAATCTCATAAAACTGCAACTCTTAGCATGAAAAGCATTTTTTTAAAATGATAAAAATAAAATAAAATTGGTCGCTACCATGAAAAATATATGAAGATTTTTGTTACACACCGATTGTTAAATAATAATCTACTTTCGCACTAATTTTTTCCCTAAATTTTTTTTAAAAGTTCAAGATTTTTGAGATAAGACTGAAGTTTAAGCATTCAATCGATGTCAAATTGTGACATGTCATTTAATATTTTTTTTAATAAATTTCATACTTAAATTGTGTGTGTATATATATATATATATATTAATTTCTCATTCCTTACTAAAAAAAAGCGTGTGGCCCACTAGTTTGGACTTTGGACATGTTTATTCGCTTGTATTGAAAGCAAGTTCAAGTTTGTAACGAATATAACCAACTTATGGACTTGTTTCCGATTAATCTGATCAGACCGCTCATTCTGGTTTGGGTTTCAAAACAACGGATATATCTCATTTTTCTTTTTCTTTTTTTATAGAAAAATAATCTATTATCCAATATTGTTGGAATGGTCTCTACATTCAACAACAAGTTACTTTTCAGAAACCACATTGTTTTTTCAAGGAAATTATTACACATGCTTTTAGAAAATTTTCTTTTGCCATTAAAAAAAGGAGAGCTAGATAATTAATTAAATTAGATAGACAAACTTAGCATTAGCTTTTTCATATGCATGCCACATGTGAAAAAGTTGAGGCATCCACAAAAGCATGAATGCTTTCATGTTAGATTCACCGAAACGTAAAGTAGCCACAACTTTGGTGAAGACCCATGCGCGTGGACCATAACTCTAATTAATTTTGAAGGCACTGATCCTGATAATAGCACGACCAACACAAAAGCAAAATCCTGATATTAAAGGAGCAAAGTACAACATGATGTTGGTGTAGGGTCTCTCACATAAATGAAGTCTATACATCATGGCATGGTCCATGTTAGCAACATCCCATGTGACCCCTTTTTCTCTTTTAAGTCTTTTTCAAAAGGGACTTTTTTATCTTTCTAATTTATATTTGGGCGTAGGTAACGGGTGTCTCTAGGACAATTTTTTTTTTTCTTTCTTCTGATGATATCTTTTTTATGAGAAATATGAAATGTGTAAAAATTAAAAAAAAAATTCTCATAAAAAGTTTATAAAAATATTTCTTAAACCAATGCACTTAGGTCATCTGTTAACTTTTCCGTTTATAATTTTTAAATACCCCATTTTGTCATAAAAAGTTTCTAAAAATATTTCCTAAACTAAAATGATGTTCTTTCAAAAATTTGAAAAAATATAGATTATAATTTAGCAATTTTTACTCCTACCCTTGCCCTTGGGCAATTGAAGTTTAGTAAATAGATCCTCTCCATATTTAAAATAGATTTATCACATGACTCATATTAATTGATTAAATATTACAAATCTAAAAAGTTGTACAAACTATCAAGTTATTTTAAATGATGTGGCACTCTATATATTATTAAATCCAAGAAAACAAATATTCTAGCCATAAAATAGATTCTCCATTTCTAATGAAATGAAGAAGATCTTGTACCTTGAAGTTCGACTTACTGTTCAAAAAATTTCACCTGAGAAAATCACGTAAATTTGTTCATTTGCTGATAGTTAATAGCAATTCAAAATTTGAAGTGTAATTGGTTTCCAAAAAAAAAAAAAAAAAATTTTGAAGTGTAATTTAAAATAAATATTCTAAATAAGGAATTTTGTATTGTAATATTAAAGAGGGTTGAAGCAATTTGCCAGGCAATAAAAAAAATTGTTGCTTTATTTGTAAACGTTTACATTTAACATTTAAACAGACAAGCAAACATAAATAAAGAAAAATGAGAGGACAAGAGATTATCACGAAGACCGATTCTTTATATTTTAGGGGAAAAATAAGAGAGGAGAAATTTAACGCATCCACTAATGGTTCTCTAAAACCTACTAATATTTTCATAGTCTGTATTTACTTGAATATATTTTAGCCTTTTTACTACAGAGGGGGAAAAAACTCTTATTTATTTATGTTTTTCTTTCATAGATTGAATATATTTCCAAATTTTGGATCGAACTTCATTGAAACAAGTAGTGTCTTTGTTAACCAAATACAACCTGTTTACTATAAAGATTGAAGTGGTTCATGTTTATGTCAACCTTACAATTTGTTTTTACACATAAGACATCATATCAACCTACTTAAAAAGTAGATTGTGTTGTTTATCCAAAAAAAAAAGTAGATTGTGTTAGGATTTAATAGTTTTGACACGATTGTTAAACATGTAGTATTTAGTTGACCCATGTAATTAAATACCTTTAACTCAACATGCTATGAACATGAGCCAACATGAATTACCACCTGAATACCATTCTTATAACTCATAAGACAAAGCACCAAACATACGGCGTTAGTGCTTGCATAATAGAAAAAAGTATAACATTTTAGCCAACCAAGCTCAAAATTCACCCATATCAGTCAATGTAAAGTTATGTAAAAATATATAATTGCTACAGTAACTATAAATTTACATTGCACACTATTTATTTTGCATTTAGTTTTTTAGTAGAAGAGAATGGATGTTGGTTGTTGTATGTGAAGAAAGAGAAACAATTAAAAAAATCAAGTTTTTTTGTTATTTTAATACATATAGTATAAAATAGATAATTTGATATGCGGTGTCTTGAAAAATGAGTTTATAAAAAAAAGTAGACTCTTATGCTAAAATAGATAAAAAAAATTTACACGAGTTGATTTGAATTCTCTTAACATCAAGTTACCAAAACACACTTGAATTTGTTATCCTTAAGTTTTTTTTTTTTTTTTTTATTTTTTTTTATTTTTTTTTTTATACAAGATAGAAATTTTACTTTAACCTAAACTAAGTATATATATATATATATATATATGTAAAACTCGCTCTTAGAGACTTGAACCTTGACTCTTGCCCTCTATACCCCACAAGCACTTATATTTGTGGAATGACTATCGCACATTTAAAAGGTATCAATGCAAAATTTACACATTTAATCCCTAAAATCACTCATATTAGTCAATGAAAAATATAAAAGGTATAAATTTACACATTTAAGCCCTAAAATCACTCATATCAGTCAAGCTAAAGATGTGTAAAATTGCAAAATTGCTATAATAACTGTATAAATTTACACTGTCACTATTAATTTTCCTTTTAGTTTTTTATTCTCTCTTTAGGTATCTCGAAGATAAAGGAAGAGAGTAGATAATGATTATTGTGTGTGAAGAAAGAGAAACCATTAAAAAAATTCAAAAAAATTGATATTTTAATAAAATGTAGTGTAAAATAGATAATCTGACGTAGAGTGTCTTGAAAAGTGAGACTTAAAATAGAAAAAAGAGGCTCTTATGCTTAAGTAGGTTCTTATACTGTCACTATTCATTTTGCTTTTAGTTTTTTATTATTTCTTTACATATTGTGAGGATAAAGGAAAAGAGTAGACGGTAATTATTGTGTATGAATAAAGAGGAACAATTAAAAAAAAATTAAGAAAATGATAT
Organism: Quercus robur; assembly: GCF_932294415.1. Taxonomy (NCBI): domain Eukaryota; kingdom Viridiplantae; phylum Streptophyta; class Magnoliopsida; order Fagales; family Fagaceae; genus Quercus; species Quercus robur. Next base: position 61,541,758 of record NC_065537.1, read on the forward strand.
TTTAATAAAATGTTGTGTAAAATAAATAATTTGAGGTGTGGTTTATTGGAAAGTGAGTCTGTAAAATATATAATGTAGGGTCTTATGCTAAAGTAGGCTCTTACATTATCACTATTCATTTCGCGTTTAGTTTTTTACTATCCCTTTACATATCATGAGGATAAAGGAATAAAGTGGATGCTAGTTGTTGTGGGCTCTTATACTAAAGTAGGCTCTTACATTATCACTATTCATTTTACATTTAGTTTTTTATTATCTCTTTACAAATTGTGAGGATAAAGGAATAGAGTGGATGATATTTGTTGTGTGCGAAAAAAGAAAAACAATTAAAAAAAATCAAGAAAATTTTTTATTTTAATAAAATTTTGCGTAAAATAGATAATCTGAGATAGTGTGTCTTAAAAAGTGAGTCTGTAAAATATAAAATGTGGGCTCTTAGGTATCACGAGGATAAATGAATAGAGTAGATAACAATTGTTGTGTGTGAAGAAAAATAAACAATTAAAAAAAAAAGAAAAATTAATATTTTAATAAAATGTAATGTAATAGATAATCTAAGGTAGAGTCAAAAGTATCTTAAAAAGTGAGTCTGTAAAATAGAAAAAGTAGGCTCTTACATGGTTACTATTCATTTTGCATTTAGTTTTTGTATTTTCTCTTTATCTTTTGCAAGAATAAAGGAAGAGAGTAAATGATAATTGTTGTGTGTGAAAATAGATCAACAATTAAAAAAATATATAAAAAATAATATTTTAATAAATATAGTGTAAAATCGGTGTCTTGAAAAGTAAGTCTGTAAAATAGAAAAAGTAGACTTTGACATTGCTATTATTCATTTTGTATTTGGTTTTTGTATTTTCTCTTTATGTTTTGTGAGGATAAAAGAAGAGAGTAGATAATAATTGTTGCGTGTAAAGATAGATAAACAAATAAAATAATGGATATTTTAATAAAATGTAGTATAAAATTGGTGTCTTGAAAAGTAAGTTTGTAAAACAGAAAAAGTCGGCTCTTATACTAAAATAAACAGTTTTTTTTTTTAATTTTTAATTTTTTTTATTTACACGAGCTGACCCAAATACTCTTAAAATCAAGTTACCATTCTATCTAGAAGGAGATTCTGAATTGGTTATAAATGCTTTGAAGAGTAATGATTCAGTGAAACAATCTTTAGAGGCTTCTACACATATTTGTTTTTTACATACCCTCAAGCTAGACAATTTTGCAGCTCACAGTCCAGCTAAATATGTTAGACGTTTATGAAGGATATTTCTCCAACACTTTCGCGAAGTTCTTCTAACCGATAAATAAAGTTTCCAGTTCTTCTTCACAAAAAAAGAAAATAAATAAAGTTACCAAAACACCCTGGAATCCGTTACCCTTCAGTTAAATGGTAAAAAAGCCTCACTTCCCGCTTTTCAACTTTTTTTCAGTTCAAAGCCACCGTCCCCATAAAGCCCACACACGCACACACACCATCATTTCCCAACCATTCCGTTATATTTTCCCAAACAGTATATATATATATATATATATAAAAACAAAGTAAAAAAATAAAAAAAATAAATAACTTCCATTAAAAAAAAAAAAAAAGAATTAAGATTCTAAAGTGCGTTTTTAATCTCCGATTTCCTCTCTAAAGGAAAAAGGTTCTCCTCCTCATACTCATACAAACACACACAGCGAGAGCGAGCGAGAGAGAGAGAGAGAGAGAGCGCTATATGTAAATGCAAAGTGACTCTGAAACTGACTCTCTCATGGTGTTCGAGTCTCAGATCTTGAGCGAACCCTAGCTTTTAACCCGTACTCAATACACACTTTTTTGCGGCCATTTTCGTTTCTCTCGAAAGATTTCGATTTTCCTTACACCATTTCCTCAAGAATTGCTCTCGTTCTTCCAAGAAACGGCACCGTTTTTCGGCCTCAGCTCCGTTCCGATCCATTTCTGGCTTCGTTTCGCCGAAATCCCGCCGGAGTTGGTAGAATTTCTCGTTCTTGCTCATCGGAATCTGTGATTTCCGGTTCGTTTTCCGAACCGCATTATTCTGTACCGTTCGAACCGCTCGCAGTTTTTCGTTGCGGCAGTGTTTGGATTTTTTTTTTTTTGGTTGAGAAAGAGAGAGAGAGAGAGAGAGAGAGAGAGAGAGAGAGAGAGAGAGTTTGATTTGGATTTTGGATTGGAGTTCGGTTTCGGATTGGTGAGGAAGAGGATTGGCTAGGGTTTTGTTGGTGATGAAGGAGAAAGTCACTGTGTAGTGGCATTGCCTGTAAATATGGATGATAGAGGAGGGTCATTTGTAGCGGTGAGGAGGATTTCACAAGGCCTGGAGCGAGGCAATACATGTCATTCAACTTCTGGTACTTCTTTTTGTTTGCTCACTTTCTCTCTTTAGAATTTACCTCGTCTCTCTTTTTCTCTCTCTAGAAAACTCTCTCTCTCTCTCTCTGAATGCCTTTTTCTTCTTTGAGGTTTAGATCTGTGAATTGGAAGTGAGTAATGGATGCATAGCACTGAGTATTAACTGAAGTTCTACGCTGACTTGATGTTTTCTGATATTCTAGCTTGCTGTGGTGCGTGAATTTTTGTGATGAATACTATTTTTTTTTGGTTTCTGATTTTGTATGAATTTTTTTTTTACTGTATTACTGTGAAATTTACTGTCTGTGAAGCTCATAATCGCGACGAAAACACTGTTGTTTAGTTGTTACTCTAGTTCATAGATGTTAGATTGGAATAGCTGTAGTTTTGAATCAGCCAAAAGAATTTAAAAATTGCATTAGGTTTGCGTGATAAGTTTCGTATCGTTACGAGTTTTGTTCAATTGATCGATAACAGTAAATGTGTTTTTTGACTCTGTATAAATGGTGATTTATGGGGGCGTGTCCTGCATTTACGACTTGATGTGATTTGATTTTGCTTTGATATTGTAGTTTATAAATCAACTAACAGCCCTTATTTGTTGTTAAAGGCGTACTTTGCAAAAATCTGTTGACGGTGAACAGTCTTCAGTTCAGTGTGTTTTGGTTTTACCGATGACAAAAGAAGAAGTTTGTAGATCTAGTTAAATCTGTCATAATGTACATTCGGATAATATAGCTTTGCAACTGAATATTTAGAAAGTTGATTTTTTCATTAGTGGGTGGTCAAATGTAAGATCCGAAAATAAAACTTTGCAGCTTAATATTTAGAAAGGTGATTTTCATTAGTGGGGGTTTTACCTTTTTACAGCTGAAGTTGTAGCAGGATCAGCAGCATGGCTTGGAAGAGGTCTTTCTTGTGTGTGCGCACAGAGAAGAGAAAACGATGCTCGTCCCTCATTTGATTTAACCCCTGCCCAGGTAAGAATCTTGAGATTTGATTAATTGGCTTTTGTTAAGAACAATGGCATCAGTTCCTTTCTTATGCTCTTTGGGTACCCTGTCGGTTCTAAGTCTCTAGCTTTTATGAAGAAGGGAGTTTAGTGGGTGGATATCCACGTTCTCTAATGATTTTTATAACTTCCATGTTCTCACAAATCACATTTGATGGATGCATAATGAAGTACTGATTTGTATTAAACGTTGTAGTCTTAGTCTCAATTGCATTGTGAGAGGGCACATATCCCCTCTCACTCTCTTTGTTTGGCACTTCTGTCTGATTTGTTTTCAATGATTTCCCTCAGATCATTTTTATTGGTCTTCACTATTCATTCTCGGTATCTCTGTTTTGAATTTAATAATCAGATTGTTGTGGCGGCCTGTCCAATAATTATGGTCTTATTTTTCATTTGGTTGATGGAAATTGGCGTAGGGTTCATATTTGTAGGCAGTCTAATTTGCATGGAGCTTTCACAAACTAATCTAAGGGTTCTGGATGCCCATCTTGAGTTTGTGAAACCTCGCACTTCTTTTAATCTTTACAGATTATCATGGGCCTTAAGCCCTTAATTTCTTCCATGTTTGTTTAGGTGACATGTAATTGAAGGGTCATTCGGATTTAGTTCATTACTAAATTGAAGACTTTAATGTCAAATAGTGATTTATCCCATACATTCTTGTTTTCTGCTTGTCTCTGATGAACAATTGCTTATATGTATTACCACACTAACCTACATCCATTTTCATTGTTTCATTGTGGATGGATCTTTTTTGACAAACCAAAAGATGACTTTGTCTTAAATTCTGTTTTTAAATGCCTTTGGAAGGTGAGTGTTTGGTCTGGAATGTCCTAGGCTGACATGGAAACCTGTCATTGGTCGATGTAAATTGGAAACTGTCTTATATTTGTATTCACTAATTTTTCTTTCTGGATATAATCAATCATACAAGACTCTTCTCTTTTCAATCATCACTGTGAAAACCCTTTTATGCGACTGCTCTAATTCTGAAGTGTCACAAGTCTTTTCAAAAAGGTGTATGCTATAAGCATGTAACATCAGATTGGTCTTGGCATAGTTATATGATATTATGCTAACAATCAAACTGTAATTCAACTTGAATTGCTCCAACAAAATCAATTGGGGATCCAAAAGAATACATAGGTCAAAATTGCTGCTGAGTTCAGATTTATTTCTCCTTTTGCCCACCATCTCCTCAAATTGTCCACCTCTACTCCTTAGTGCAGCACTTACGATGTGTCCAAGTGGAAATGTATTGGGATTTGTATTCCAAGTGCCTGAAATCAGTGTTATCTTGTATATAGAATTTCAAAAAAATTTATGATATAGGACAAAACCAAAATGATGTAGTAATAAAATTTAAGGTCAGGAAAATACATGCAATCTAGGAGTCAGCACCTAGCAAGAGAGAACAAAACCTCTAGGATTTAGCACCTAGGGTTGGGTGCAGTTAGCACTAGACCATTGGAAAGATTTCAAGAGATTTTATTCATCAATCAAATTTTAATTTGTGTACTTAGGAGGACAATACCATACTTACGTAGACTACGATTCAACCGTAACTCTAGTTGACATAGAAAACCCTAATTCTAATTGATTTGGGAGATCCCAATTATTGAATAACAAAATAACCTCAGCACAGGGAAATTAAATAAAAAAATATTAACCTAATAAAACAATAAAACTCTAACTGACCGATAAAAAAAAAATTTTTGACTTCCAAAATTTAATAAAAATAAATATTTTTTTTGTGCTTCCCAAATCATATTATGGCAGTTATCTTAATTCATTTGGCCTGCATATCTAGCAAAAGATTTGTTACCTATGCAGTTTATTGAAAGCTTGTACTTCCAAAGGTAAAAGGTAGCTGTCTTAGGAAACTGATACTGTCATTGAAAAATGACTTGAAATGGCACTGTGACCTGTCAGCTCTCTTGGGACTAGAAACCATATCTATTGGAAGTATAGAATATTTTTTCCTGCTATATTTGCCACTATGATTCTGGTGGATCATTGTTTTCAACGTTGGTCAAGCACTGTTTCAATTTGGCACCAATTTTTATATGCTTTTAATTTGTTGCAGTTTCATCTTATTTCTTTCATTAAACTAGGACATATTAAAGCTTGCAAACTTGTCTTCTTAAACTACCATTCTTAAACTACCCTCATGGTTTAAATTGATTAGTACTACTTCCATGAAAGTTCACAAAATTTCTTTGACATTGGTGATGTCAGGAGGAATGCTTGCAGAGGCTACAGAACCGTATAGATGTTGCCTATGATAGTTCAATCCCTGAGCACCAGGTATCATTTTGTCTAAAGATTCGGTTAACTTTTTGGAAGTAGATTTAATTTCCAATTATATTCATTGTATATATGCAAGCTTAATTTGGAAGAGTTCCTATATATAAGCAATTTCCTTATGTTTATTAGTTTGATATATGTGCATTTCTGTACATTCAGAGAAAAGTTCATCAAATCTACATGGAACACCAGTACATTCCAACAATCTTGGAATTGCGAAGGCTCTTCTAATATTTTATGTGATTCTTTGTTTTAGGAAGCTTTAAGAGCTTTATGGAATGCTGCCTTTCCTGAAGAGGAACTTCGTGGTTTAATATCTGAACAGTGGAAAGATATGGGTTGGCAAGGCAAGGATCCATCAACAGATTTTAGGTAGTTAGAATTTCATTCATTATATCCATCACACATTTATTGATAATTCCTGTTTTTATTTTGGGTTTTTTCGTATTATTAACCTTAATATCTCTAATTAATGGAATTTGGATATCTGGTAGGGGTGGTGGTTTCATATCATTGGAGAATTTGTTGTTCTTTGCGAAGAATTTTCCGGTATAATCTGTTTCTTATCTTGTTTTCTACTCCTTTTCCTTAAATATTCTTGAATGCTGACAAATAGATATTTTGTTCCTAGCAATTTGTTTAAAAGCCTTATTATATAAAATGGGAGGGGCACTAATGAAATTTACCATTGATAGCTTCGTTTTACATTGGAGGGAATGGGAGAACTAATGGTCATTTAAAAAAAAAAATTATCTGACTGTTTCTCTAGAAAATTTGGCCCAACTGGTTAGATGCTTGTCTTATGTTACAATCACTACTACTGTGGTATTCCCTTATAATGTGGAAATGTCATGAATCACTGGTAGTATCAAATAGTTCATAATATTTTCTTTGTGCTCCTGGGGCCTTCTACCAATTTTTTGTTCAAGGATGGTGCGGTGGTGCCTTTGTGAATGCCTCTGTGTTTTTGGTTTTTCTACCCGTGTAATGTTTATATTTTGATTCTGATGTTAAGGTGTGGGCTGTTGATTTGGATAACTCTCTATGAAATTAGCAATTACTAGTAAGATGTCAATCATTTCAATATACATGTGTTAAAATGGGACACTTTGTGTGCAAGTTTGCATGACCATAGGAAGCACATTCATTACTAATGCGTAATACCTTCGTGTCTAGGAATCATCTTCCAAAGAAATTTGGGGTAGGGCTGCCTACCATAATCTCTCCTAGACCCTGCAAAAGTGGGAGCTTTGTGCACTGGGTGCAACCTTTTTGTAATACATGTGTGTCTGTGTCTTTGATGAACTTGTTCTTATTTCTGTAAAAGTTGTGCCACTTTGCAAACAATTTTTAGAAGGTTATTTTCAGCAAGTTTTATCTTTAACTTTGGCCTTTCTTATATGCAGCTCTTGATTTCATTTTGTTAATTATAGAACTTATTGAACCTTTTAATGTAGAAATCCTTCCAAGATCTTCTCCGAAAGCAGGAAGGTGATCGGTCAGTGTGGGAATACCCATTTGCTGTAGCTGGTGTGAATATCACATTCATGCTTATACAGATGCTTGATCTGGAATCAGGTTAGTAACATTTTGTGTTCATTTCATGTTTAAATTCTTATGAGGATTATCCACCATTCCTGAGAGGAATGGTAATTCTTTTTAGAAAACTAGAAGAGTCCTTTGGACTCGCCTCTAGCTAGTAAAACTCATCTGCCAGAACCAATTGCTAGGTAATGCATTCACTTGTGACGGGCTAAGCAGTTTATGCTCATGCCTAGGAGCAAAAATATGGATATTATATACTATGACAAATAGATCCTTCTGGCATATCCAAATTTTGCTTATGTGTGTTAATTTTTGAAATAATTGTATCCTAGAGTATGCTGCTAGCTGAAAATGCCAGATTTGAAAGGCAAAGGGTTTTCTTGTGTCTTTCAAGTCAATTAATTTGAATTGGAATTTGATGTATGAAAAATAGTATGGTCATAAATTTGATGCTTTTCATCAGATAACAGTGTATTTAACTGTACAGTCAAACCGCGGACACTTGTGGGAGCAAATTTTTTGAAGTTTCTTGCAGGTAATTTTGTGTTGGCTCTTAGTTTGAACTACTGCATTGCTTTACATTTTTTTTTATGAAAGTTGTATAGAAATATTGTGGAAGTATCCTTGTTGCCAATTCATTATTCTCAATCTGAGGATCTATGTTAAGAATTATCTGGTTCTTTCATTAAGTTAATGTCATTTTCTATTGCAAGTCTTTATCTTCAAACATCATAATTATTTTTGCATGACAAAATGAAATGGCATTTGATCTTCTCTTATGATGTTTTTTGCATGACAGAAAATGAATCGGCGTTTGATCTTCTCTATTGCATCACGTTCAAGCTAATGGATCAACAATGGCTTAATATGCGTGCATCATATATGGATTTCAATGTATGTATTCTTCAACCTGGGATTTCCTTGAGTGATGTCGAGAACATTTTAAGTTACAATGAGTCCTGTGTGGACAGTGTCATCGATGAACAGATTAATGGAAAACCTCATGATAGGATCTTCGGTTGTCCACTTGTCCTCTTGCTTAACAAAAATAGCTTGAATCATAATTATTAGAGAAGTTGTTCTTGGATTCACAGATGCTGTGTTTATTAGCAGCAATGGCTGTTTTCCTGGCTGCTCATTGATTGTTTGTAATTTGTCTTTGATGAGTTGTGTTCTCTTATATTGTTTTTCTTTACAGACGGTGATGAAATCCACACGGCGTCAGCTGGAAAAAGAGTTGCTTGAGTTGCTTGAAGACATCACACGGCTGGAAGACTTGCCGTCATACAGCCTTCTTACCCGATAGTATAGCTCCTAGATTTTAACACGATGGCTTGTAACAGCATCATACATGTCGTCACTGGAGACACTGTTGTTTTTAGCTAGATGGTGTTTGTATATGATACGGTGCTCCTCATTTTAATACTGCTTGCTCACAAGAGAGATTGTTACCTTTTGATTTCTCAAAAAAAGAGGGTTTCTTGTAGTTTGTAAGGCTGAGACAACTACGAAGTATGATTTCAATCAGCTGGTTTAATTACTGCAGTTAATTTTTTTTAGGCGAAGAGCATAGCATTTCGCTCACGCTACTGCAAATTCAAAATGTAGGTATGGTACCAACGTGGGGTTTTGGTTTGGGTATAAAATGTTTTTCTGAAGATTTTACTGGATAAATGCTGTTCCAAACCGCAAGGAACTTAACAAGGCAGCTAAATTATTGTTAAGACGTTGTGTACAGTTGACGAAACTGGAGTTTCTTCTGTTCTCTCATAATTTACATTTATAATATGAGATTGTTATTTCATAGCGTGAACGACCGGGGTGGTTTAATCAAGTATGAAATAATGAGGTCTATTTGTAGTTTTTTCAGAGTTGCGATTTGGAACTTCGATAAGTAATTCAATTTACTTATGCTGCCCAAGTTTTGTTTCGTTTTTAGTTTTTTTTTTTTGGGGATGAATACACCGCCCGAGGTGCTCTCAACCTTTTCCCCTTAGACGGTTGTAGAGTTCCAATGTACTTAGCAGCCCACGGGAGTGACCAGGCGGTGGGCTTTTTTGGGGTACGCCGTGATGTAAATTCAAAGGTCTTACACTCTTACGTTCAATCTATTATACCATTGAGCCATTGGGTTTTGAGGTGTCAATCTATTATACCATTGAGCCATTGGGTTTTGAGGTGTCAATCTATTATACCATTGAGCCATGGGGTTTTGAGTCGTCATAGACAGAGTGGAATAGTTTAGCATATATATATAAAGAAAAAAAAATTAAGCAATTTATGTAGCTGTATAACTCTTTTAAAGTTATGCTTCTTGTGGGTGATGAATATGAGCCTGGGCCGAAAACCAAAAGTCCAGTAAGATAATTTTTAGAAAGCTAGGCCCAGCCCAAAGACATGGATAAGGATGAAGTGATTTGATAGATAGAAGGGAACATTCTGAGATCATTTCCACAGAGAGCCGGACTCTCCGGACTAACTACGATTACCGAGGTGATGAATTGAATCCTCCCTATGACGGATGATGAAAGCACCACGGGTAACCAATTCCCTTTTGAACCGAGGTACCACCTTTCATTAAACCACCACGGGAAGTGCAAAGAAGGATAAACACCACTAAAACAATCACCTCCACGTTAATGAAGTTCTACACCTAATCTCTACTACATTAAATGCTAATTGATTAGCTTGAATAGTGAAAACACTCTAAAAGTTCTATCTCATGATCAAAGAGTGGCAAAACAAAAGGGGATGGGACAAGTATCCCCCAAATCCAATTGGAAATACGCCAACTGGGGAGAGAGGGTAGGGAAAAATGACTATAAAAAGGAGAGGTGCAATAGGAGGGGGGATTCAAAAAATTCTAGTGAGAAAGCTTAAGAGAAGAATAAGAAAGAGAAAACTGTAATAGAACAATATGTCTAAAAGTTTTTAGTCTTTAATCCTATCCCTTGTACCTTAAAAATCTCGTTTCTGTATCTATAAAAGCTTTTTTTGGTTCTTGTCTTTCAATTTGCTGTTTAGATCTCCCATTTGTGAAATATTTGCTTTTCTCTTTATAAAATAATTGTGTAAGTCATTTTTTTATATCACTTTTCTCTTAGTGGTTGTTTTTGGCCTCCACACTTTTTTTTTTTTGGCAATAGTTGTATTTTTGTCAAATATGTATTTTTTTTTTCAACCACAACTTCTAGATGTAGTCATATTTTGGGTAAATTACCTTTTTCTATCCTAAACTATCGTCCTGAATTTCAACCCCCAATTCTAAATATACATTGCACTTGATCTCCTTGACATTTGTTTTGCTATTAACTTTTAACATGATTTAGCATATTGAAAGACCAATTTACCCCTCAATTATCTATTTTGGAGGGAGGGGTATATTAGTCTTTCAATACTAAATTTCTTCATACTAGCACCAAAATAGATGTTAGGGAACACTGAGTAAGTGTAATTGGAATGATAGTTAAAGGTGGAAAAATGTAATGTACCCTTGTATTTTTGTCCAATATATTTCTTTAAGCCCAACACACCGATAATAAAAAGCAGGTTCAACTAGTCTTTTACGTTCCATGATGACGCGCTAACTACCTCTCCCACTTCGCGGCTTAAGACCTCAAAAGTTTTAGCTCAGTTATTAGCAGCGAATGTTGGAAAGAATCCAAGGCATTTGCTCTCATACTCGCACATTTTCGCCCACTTACAAATCACAAGGAACATTCATTTTTGGTTCGGAGGCCAAAACCTCAACCTCAATGTTGGCATTCCCCAAATCTCCTGATGAACAAGCAAAGCCGCAAAGGGCCAAACAAGTTGAAATAAGTTGCAACATTTATATTAATCAATAGAACAATCAACAATACTGTAAGCTATAGAAAAATTCACTCGTCCAATTTTTTGGTCTTTTGGAAGTTGTGCTAATCTTCTACATGCAGGACTGTTGGCCTGTCCACAATCTGATTTTATTGTTACTGCATCACCAGCTAGGCGGTTATACTGTTGTACAGCAAATAATAACAGCTGTTGATTCAATGTCAATGCAGCCAAGTATTTAACTATGACAAATTCAAGTGCCCCGACCAAAACTGAATCCCCAAACATAAATTACCATATCAAATCAGAACCGCGTCATGATTGATGGCCTACTCATCCAAACCAAAAACAATATCTAAAATAACTTCAGTGCACAAACAAACTTAAACTTATTAACCATCACTGCAATAAAAGTGCAAATCATATGCACATCTTGAGTTCAAAGGGAAAAGACATAACATAAAAGTCAAAATTTCATAACTAGCTTATCGAGTTGTACCCGTAAGACTCGTAACAATAAATATCTGGAGGAAGCTGAGCATCAAACAACGGCTCAATCAAGCATTTACTCGTAGACCCAGTGGTGAAGGCTGCTCTCCCAGTTAACAGGACCATCAGGGAACCACAGTGCAATTTCTTTCCTTGCACTCTCAACTGAATCACTTCCGTGAATGACATTCCTGTAAAACAGAAAGTAACTTCTATGTCAGATATTGTTCAATCCTCAGGTAGCGCTAATCCAAGGTTACAATATAATCAACATTTTTCACTCTACATTCCTGCATAAAATTTCAGTTTCAAAACTTTAAGCAACTGCTCCAGGAGACTATCGAAAGAAAGTGGAATGCCAAACATTTAGCTGTGATGCAACAGTGAGAATTAGTAGACAAATTGCACTTTTAGTAGACAAATTGCATTCAAGACGATATTTGCTAGCTCATTTATACTAGCTAACAACCCATGCTTCGACAAATCTGTTACCCGCATAACCAAACCAATGACCTAAATGATATACCTTCAACTTATCAACAAAATAACCTAGAGGTTAAGAGTACAAATGGTGCAGTATGCTACAAGAGGAAAAATAGTTAGGAGGAAAAATTATGTTACCTGCCAATTTCAACAGCAAAATCACCACGGATGGTTCCTGGAGCAGATTCCGAGGGGTTTGTGGCTCCAATAATCTTTCGGCCAGTTAACACAACATTCTTACCTTCCCAAATCATAGCAACAACAGGACCAGAAATGATGTAATCAACCAATCCACTGAAAAAGGGCTTTGCAGACAGATCAGCATAGTGCTTCTCAGCAAAAGGTCGGTCCACAGTGATGAGCTTCAAACCTAAACACAATTTACATGTATTCAACTAGCTATGAGTAAAGGACTTTTAATATTAAGTCGGAGTTCAATAAATCTTGGGCAAGATAAACACACGAGCCTTGGCTCAAATGACAATTTCTTCCCCCCATAAAAATGGTTTGGATGGTCAGATAAAAGGTATAAGAACAAGTGAGTGGGTGTGAAGCTTACAGATCAGTATGTGTATAAGTCATGAGAAGACATTCTTATAAAACTCATAGAAATATGCCTTCTAAATATTCCTTTGCCTAATCACAACGGAAGTCTATGCATGTAGACTAGAAATTGTTCTAGTTTTGTTTTTAATATTGATCTGTCACAGAGTAGGCCAAATATGATATATGATAAAACTGAGAACCCAGAGTCTCGGACAGACATTATCGATTTCTAAATTAGAAAACACACTCACACACACACACACAAATATATATATATATATGCAGTACCTTTCAAGGAGAAACCTTTCTTCTCAAACCTGCTAATAATCTCACCAACCTGAAACACAAATAATTGAACTACGTTTAAATAACAAGTTAAATACTACGCTTCCAAAAAAATATCCAACGTAAACCAACCAAAACTATTTAAATTTCACATTAAGGTTTAACTATTTAAGCTCATCCCCTTTTCTCAGGGGCCAAACACTAGATCTACAAGCACCATCAGCACTTCAAAAACCAAGTAAAAACCCACAACCCAATTCAGAATACGTCCAACAAAAGCAAACCCCAAATTTTTCCTTCTCTTCCCTACACTTTCCCACCAGCCAAACACCAGATCCAAATACACACTATCAAAAAACCAAAAAACAAATCTTTAACTCAAATACAAAAAGAAAGGCAACATACCAGGCCTCTCTGGACACCATCAGGCTTGATCATGATAAAGGTCTGCTCCATTTTTGTCTCTGAGGTTTTGTGTTGTAGTTCTGAGGTGTTAAAACTTAAAAGAGAGAGTTTTGCCGATGTGATAAGAGAGAGAAACGGAGAAAGAGTGTTATATATACGGCTCAAAAGAGAACTCTTTAACCCTAATTGCACGTAAAGAATATTCGCTGAGAAACTCTTTTTGTTTTTTGTTTTTGTTTTTAAAATTTATTTGAGTAGTGTACTTGGTGGTCAATGACCACACCAATTGGGATGAAACGCATGACCGATTCCCTCGAGTTATTTTCCACCGAAACAATATTAAAATTACAAATTCGGTCGTATCTCTGACATTATATTTTAATTTGGTCCATAATTTTTTAATTGAATTAATTTAGTTCTTAATATTTTTTAGTATTGTGCTAATTTAGTTCCCACCATTATTTTTTGAATGAAAAAACGTTGATGTGTCAAATAGAATAAAAATTATTTTTCATGTAACATCAACCGCCAACTATACTGTCCAATTTAAAAAAAACCCAAATTAAAACTAACACATGTGACAACCCCCAACCACTAATCTCCATCTCCTCTCCCTAAAATCCATTATTCTTGCACATACAACATCAATGCCAAGAATAAGTTCTTGTGGGGTGTTAGAGGGTAAGGGTCAGGGTTTAAGTCTCCAGAAAAAGAGTTTTATACAGTGTGAGAGTGTCTTTTTTTTCGGGATACTCAGGCCCAAGGATCCCGAGCCTGAATGAAAAAGAAAGGATTTGGTGGACTGGGCCTTGACTCACCGCAGCTAAATGGCTGTTTAAGAATCAAGTGAATGCAGAGAAATACTCCTGACAAAAAAATGACAAACAAGGATATCGAGGAGTGCCAGAAATTAACAACGTAAGCTCAGAAAGAAATAAAAGCAAGATTAGCAAGACGATAAAAAGAAGTACTGTGGGGATCCTGGGAATTATGAAACAGTATTTCGTTAAGGCATTGTCTGTTTGATTACAGAAAGCTCACTAGGACGTGATACAAGGTTCAATCGAGCTCAAAAATTGCAGCCTTGAATGGCTATTTCAGCCTTCAAAACTTGCGAAGTTTGATTCTCGTTGAATCCGAGTATGTACCATAGTTGCTTTTACGGGATATCGGGAAGCAGTATTCGTTTTCCCTTAGTAATTTTCTTTCCACACAGATTTTCTGATAGTTTTTCCCTAAAGAATCTCTTCTTTCTTATGTTTTTCCCTTTTTTTTTCTCGCTCCCTTCTTCACAACCCATCCTTTCCTTTTATAGTGGAGTTTTTCTGGGCGTCTTGGGGAACCGTTGGTTCCCCTGTTTTGGTCTTTTGCAAACAGAGTATGTTCTGTCCTCATCATCTCGGTAAGTCCCCTTTTCCGTTTTCTCTCATTCTTTTCCTTCTCTTGGTTCTGATTCCTTCGAAAGCTTCTGGTTGGCCATCCTCTTTGGGATGTGCTGAGGTATGCCCTTCTCGGCATCCTTACTTCTGGCGTCTTTTACCTTTCTGTTTCTTTCCTATTTGGGTGGAATCCTGTTCTGCTCTTTTGAAATCGTTTTGTTATCATTCTTCTTCCTTGTCTTGGTTCCCCGACGCCTTTTCTGTCTGTGCCATGAAGGGTCGCTTGCGTTCTTTTGTTTTTCTTGTTTTCTTTTTCTGTCTTCTTTCTATCGATCTGTCCTGGTCTTCTTTTTCTTTGCGCTTATTGATGGTGCTTGAGGATCCTTGCGTCTTATACTTTGCTGTGATGTTCTCTCTCTTTTTTTCTTTGGTTGCTTTTCCTTTTCTGGGCTTCGGGATCCTCAGGGCCTTTCGTATAATCCCTTTGGACTTGGTCTGAGTTTTCTTTTTTCTGGGCTTAACTCACTCTTTCTTGGGCCTAGCTTATTCTTTCTTGGGCTTATTTTACTGTGATTTTTTAGACCTCAACATTTAGCCCCCCGAGCTCGTGGGTTGCCTGAAGCCCACGCGTGAGTGATTTAGGTTTCCTTAGGTTTTTGTGGGATCCCAGCTCTCTTCTGCTGCTTTTGGTCGCCTCCTTTTTTGCGTGTTGTGTTCTCTTATAATTATTACTTTTCGCAGCTTCCTCTTTACACGGGACGTGGCAGTTGAGTATTTGAGATAAAACTCTCCTACCCACTTATCTCGTTTCCCATTGCTTCTCATTAATAACTGCTGATTAACCCCCTTTTCAAATTAAATTTTTTGCAACTGGCGCGTCTTTTCATAAACTGTTTTTCCCAACTGCTACTTGCGCCTTTATTGTAGCCGTTTCATCTTATCATTTTGCTTCTCTGAACTTTTTTCATTCCCTGAGTTTTTCTTCTTCTCTGTTACTCTGGTCTTCCCTTTTTCGCACTTTCAATCTCTTTTCTTCTCATAGTGTGTGCTGTTTCCATGGCTTCTTCTTCTTCTCGAAAGAGGAGAGAGCGTACTCCCAGTCCTTCTGAGGGGGAAGGTTCTTCTGGTTCTGCTCCGAGCGATTCTCGCGAGGTTGCTGAACGTCCGGCCTTTCCTTTACGGGATCCTTGGTATTCTCTCAGTTTATTTTTTCCTCATATATCTCATGGTGAGGCTCCTCCATCCCCTCACGTTTGGCTATTTTCTGGCCAAGCGGGTTTCGCTGGTTCCGCCCAAGTTCCTGACCCTAGAGAGATTTTCGATCTCCAGATCAGACAAGGAATCCGAGAGGCGGTTCCTATTTTCTTTGATTTTGTTCCGGGAAAGATTCAGGGTTGGCCTATATGGGTAGACAAGGAACTGTCTGATGCTGAGTTTGTGGGTCGTTTGGAGCGTGCTGGCATCCTAAAGGCAGTGGCTATTTCCAGAAACCTTGAGGGTTTCAGAGACGCCAAAGGGCTCAGGCATCTGGTACGTCGTTGGTGTCCTTCCCTTCATACTTTTTTCTTTTCTACTGGTGAATTGACAATCACCTTGGAGGATGTGGTTAATAACTTCCTCCTCCCGGTGTTTGGTGAAGAAAATCCCTTTGATATTGATCTTTCTGGTGAGGATCTCGTGGTAGAAGAGAAATTATTTGGTCATTTTGGTGGTCGCTCTGCCTCTCCTGGTGGTAAGTCGGCTAGGATGGGGAGATGGGTGATGACCCTTTCTCGTGAAAAGGATAAGGAAGTGAGGTGGGCCGGTTTCCTGGCTTTTTGGCTTAGTAAATTTTTGTTTAGTGAGTTCCCTGGGTACGGAGTTAAGTCTTCATTTTTTCCGTTGGCAATCAAGTTGGCTCGGGGTACCCAATATCCTTTGGCCCCTCTGTTCTTGGGTCATGTTTATTCTCAACTGGACCAGCTTCATGGAGATGAGGCTGAGGGTGACTCTTGCTATGTGATCACTTCATCTCTTCACTGTGCCATTCTTCAGATTTTCATGTGGGATCGTTCTGCAGCTACTTTGGCTAAGTGTAGAAATTTGAAGTTTGTGAAGGACAAGTTCCAAGGATCCCCGGACATAGTGAAGGGTCTTTGTGGCAATTCTACTGATGCCTTTCCCATTATTTTTCGTTGGATTAGCTTGAAGGGTGGTGGCCTCAATCTTGTGGAGTTGTTTGACCAAGCAGGTAGCTTATATTGGAGATCCCCTCGTGAGTTTGGTCCTGGCTTTGCGTGTGATTCTGTGTTGTCTTCTTTTTTATCTTCAACAGGTAATACCTTTGACTTGCGCCGTGGTGATGAGGGCAGTCTGGCTTATCTCGCCTGTATTAGCCCCTCCTGGCTTCCTGTGCCTTCTTCAAGTGGCCCAAAATATACTCATTATTCAGCACACCGGGTGCTCCGACAGTTTGGTTTTGATCAGGACATTCCACCAGTCTTTAAGGATGTGGTGCCATCCCTTCCTTCCTTGGATCCTTTCTTGAGGTTGCAGGCCTTTTCTTATTGGTCACGGAGGAGCCCCCAGTTTGTAGTGCCTAACTCCCAGAGAGGAGTCTTTGCTTCCAGTGGCTATACCAGTTATTGGAGAAGAGTACAAAAATCTTTTGTTGACTATGTTGGCACTGGCACAGTTCGGGAAGTCCCGAATTCTAGCATTGTTTCTGCTCCGACAGCTAATAGACGTTTATCCCTTCCTACTACTGGGATTGTTTCTGCTGCTGCAAGCAGTAAGACTGGGTTTGCAGAGTGGCATGCCTCCAGGGGAGGCTGGGTGGCTTATGGACAGGATTTTCCTGAGGCCTGGCTGGGTGATAGTCTCATCATTGGTGCTTCCTCTGGGGTGCCCATCAAAAAGGGTGCAACAGAGACAATTAGTGCTGCTACTGCTAAAGGTAAGGATGTCAAGTCGAAGAAAATGAAAGCTGCTGATGTTGGTGAAAGTACAGGGGGTGTGGAGATAGGCTCTGAGGCGAAAAGAAGAAAAACGGGGAAATCTCAAGCACACTTGGCATCACAGGAAGGCAAGGATGTCAGGGAACCTTTAGTTTCAAGGACCCGGAAGAAGACCAAGGTAGAGTCTTCTTTTCCCCAGGTTCCTGTGACCGCTTCAGTCCATGGTTCTTTAGGATCCTCTGGTTTGGTATCCCAGCCTCCTTTAGGACCCTCTGGGCGTACTCGTAGTAAGCAAAAGACTTCCAGAGAATCTGTAGAGGGAGAGAGAAGGGCAAGACTTCTTTCCTTCTTCTCTTTTTTTTTTTTTTGTTGTTGCACTCACTTTATATTTTGCTGATGAGTGGTGATTTCCTTTGCAGTCCAAGCGCAAGTCTGATTACAAGAAGGGTAAGAGCCAATCTTCTGGAGACGACGTGGTGCGTGTGTTCCCCCTTCTCCTATTCTTTTCCCTTTTGCTCTGACATTGTGTTGTTAGCATTCCCTGCTGTTGTGTTTTTTTTTTTTTACTTAGTATTGCCTTCTCTGCTTCTTCTTCCTTTAGGTTGAGGTATCCCCTCCTGTGACTGGCAAGGCTCTGGGGGAGGAAACTGTCACAGCTCTTTCTGTCGTTTTTCCTGTTATGGGGGAGGAGCCCCCTACTGATGATCCCGCTGAGGAAACCGGGCAACCGATGCAAGGTTCCCAGGATTCTCAGGATCCCAAAGCTTCTAGGATCCCATCATCTCAAAGTCCCCATCTTGAACGCACTCCTAGTCCTATCAGGACTGTGTTTCCTTAATCCTTGTCAGATAAAGGTGCTTTGGGAGACACTCCTCTATCCAAACAAACAGGTAAACCTTGTTTCCTTGAAATAGCCTTATATTTTTTACTTTCTTTTTCAGTTTTTCTTGAATTCCCTTTTTTTTTTCTTTAGGTCAAACCAGTGAGAAATCTGCTCCCAGTGTTGCCTCTTCTTTAGAATCAGAGAGCTCAGAAGGTGAGTGCAAGCTGCTCCCATCGTGTTTCTTTTTTTTTTTTTCCCCCTTTTTTATGGCGAAGCCCCCTGCATCTATCCCTTCCTTTAGCCACTTTGCCATTGGTCCTTCACCTTTTCTTCAACTTGCTTTATGTTCCTTCCCAGAATCTTCGGGGAAGTCAGGAGATCAGGAAGAAGAGGTTCTGCCTCAAGAAACTGGAACCGGTTTGTTCTTCTAAATCTGTTCTTCCTTTTCTTTTTCTTCTTTCTTCCTTTTTTTTTGAATACTGATACAGGCTTTGCAGGTTCTGAGCCTGTTATCCCTGAAGGAATTGTGAGACCTGTTGAAGTTGCTGACCTTCATCCAGAGCAAAAGGCTGCAAGTCCTCCGGTCTTTGCAAGTGGTGACACGGCGATGGGGGATGCCTCGAAGATGGCTGCCTCAGATCTTGATTCAAAGCTTCCCTCTTTCCTGGCTCGCTTTGATCTTTTGGAATTCAACAGTCTTCCTGCCAGCCACTTTCATGTTTTTGGATCTTCTTATGGCAGCTTCCTGCGCTTCTCTGTTCCTGTGGAAGGCTTGCCGCTACTAGAGAGCCTGCTCAAGAGTCACGGGGATTTTATCAGCGGCTTCAGGGGAGGCGTTTTTCTAGGCAACATTTTAATGGAGTTGCTGTGTGCTGTGTTGATTTCCCTAAGGAATTCCTCTGTAGATTCGTTGTCTGAAGAAAAGCTTCTGGAGTGGAGAGGGGTGGTGCAGGACCTTCTGGAGGCCAAGTTTAATTTATCTTTTCTGCTGGATCACTTGCGTTTGCTGGCTCATATGCTGTTTCAAAGGCAATCATTCAGGAGTATAGACACTGAGATAGCTGTTGCTGAGGAAGCTTTGGCTCATGCTCACAAAGTTTTACAAGATTTGAAAGTCAAGCGGCAGAGGATCCTTTCTACTTTGGCTGTTCCTGCTATTTCTCCAGATGCTTCTTTGTTGGCCGGCCTCATTCCTTAGCTTCTTTTTTTTACATGAACAATTTGGGGTTGTATAAGTTTTTTTTTTTGAACATTGCTCTGCTTCTTGCTTTCTCAAAACTGCTTCTTATTTCTTAGTATGTGAATCTGCCTTTTTCCTTGGATATATATATTGTCTTTACTTTCTCGTGACTCTTTTCTTTTCTGAGTCCTGGACCATGGTTCCCACAGGCTTCACTGTAAGTTCTGGTCCAGGTACCTGGTGATTTATTGTGCAAGTACTGAACTGGGTACACTAGTATCCTTCTCTATGTATGTTTTTTTTTTTTTTTGAGATACGGTCCCAGTTCATGAACTTTGACAGGTTCCCCCTTTGCCAAGTGCTAGGCTAGGTATCCTAGATATTTTCTTTTATTCTGTGATCCTAGACCTATGCACTTGGGACTGTTTGTGGGATATCTGAAATTATTTGTGAGGTGGATCCTGGGCCATATGTAAAAGGGTATTACATATTCTCCCCCCTTTTTTTTTTTTTGACTCAGGTATCCTTCCTTAAATTTATCCACATTTGGTCTTTACAGTAAAAAAAAACTTAAATGTTGAAGAAACAGGAATTCCATTAAAACATGATCATTTTTTTTTTGGGAACAAAGAAAAAGCCTTTTGGTGCAGCATTGACCACAAAGTGTCAATTTATCACATGTTCCTGAACAAAATTATCTTAGACCAGAATTCTTGATAAAGGCTGAAAAATAAAAAAACAGAAAATAAAAAAAAGGAACTTAGCAGATAGTGAAGCTGGTGAAAGGACCCTGAGGTACTGGGGATCCCCTTGTCCTTATGCATAATATTGCTTCAGCCATTTCCCGTTTATGGGTTCTGTCAGGACTGTTCCATCTCCTTTGGCAAGGTAATAATATCCACTTTCATGAGCTGCATTGATGATGTAGGGTCCTTCCCATTTTGGGGTGAACTTGGAAGGCCCTGGCAGGTTCCTCCTCACGTGCTCCGCCATCCTTAGCACTAATTGCCCTTTGGTGAACACTCTTGGACGTACTGCTTGTGCATATGCTCTGGTCATTCTTTGCTGGTATCTTTGGCTCCTTTTCTTGGCCAGTTCCCTTTCTTCTTCTATTCCTTCCAGATCTACTAATCTCTTTTCATTGCTTGCGTCTTCACTTTCTCCCTGATTTTCCTCAAGAACTACCCTTGGTGTAGGAATGATTAACTCCACAGGGCTGATGGCCTCTGTTCCATAAACCAGGGAGAATGGGGAGAATCCTGTGGCTGTCTTTACAGAGCTCTTACATGCCCAAAGCACATCTGCCAGATGGTCACTCCATTTTCCTCCATACTCATGCTTCATTTTCCTGAGGATTTTTAATATTACCCTATTAGTAGCTTCAGCTTGGCCGTTTCCTTGTGGGTAGTATGGGGTAGATCTTCCATGCTTGATGTGGTATGCTTCAGTTAATCCCTTCACATCTTTGTTTATGAATGGGGTTCCATTGTCGCTGATCAATCTTCTGGGGATCCCGAATCTTGTAATGATGTGGTCTCGAATGAAATTTGCTACAGCTGCTCCAGTAGCTTTTTTCAAAGGGATGGCCTCTGCCCATTTTGTAAAGTACTCCGTGGCTGCCAGGATCCAGATATAACCATTGGATGGCGGATTTATGGGCCCTATGAGATCGAGCCCCCAAGTATGAAAAGGCCATGGCGTCGTCATATCCTGTAGGACATTTGGGTGAGTGTGAATTGCATCTCCTAGGACTTGGCAAGCATGACATGTTTTGACCAGCTCCTCAGAGTCTTTTTTCATCGTTGGCCAGTAATACCCCAATAACAGTAACTGCTTATACAGCCTTCTCTTCCCTGGGTGACTTCCACAATCTCCAGAGTGCACCTCTCTGACTACTTCTCTAGCTTCCTTTGGTCCCAGGCACCTGAGGGGATCCCCATGGTATCCATTTTTGAACAAAATGTCGTTCTGCAAGAAATACCTGCACGCTAGTTTTTTGAGCTTGTGGGCCAGTTCCTTGTCAGTTGGCAGGATCCCCTGAGCCAGGTATCCTATGAAAGGAACCCGCCAATCTTCTGCAATAAACACCGCGTAGCTTTCTTCTTTATCGACTGACAAACGACATTCCTTGCATTTCCCCTGTATGATTGCTGCTTCCTTGTCCATATCTGGCCAGTAATACCCCATGCGTTGCATCCTTCTGTATAGGCTGACTTTTTCTGCAACTCCGCATGCTTGGGCGTGTAATTCTTCTAGCTTCAACTTTCCTTCCTTCTCGGTGATACATCTGGACAGTATTCCTCCTGGCAGTCTTCTATACAATTCTCCTTCTATCTGAGTGTAATCCATTAGTTCTTTGATGTTCCCTCTAGGGCTTGCCTCTTTCATCCTTTCTTTGACTTCGTCCCTCCAGTCCCACTGTTTGGATTCCCCGGGGTACATCCCTTGGAGGATCCTTACAAGAGAATGTTCCTGCCTTCCTATTTTTATCAGCGTATCTCTCCCATTAAATGGTATTTGGGATCCCAGGGTGGCGAGAGCATCTGCAAACCTGTTTTCACTTCTTTGAGTGTATTCTATGCTGAAGGTTTGAAATTCCATCTCCAGCCTTTGTGCCCAAGTCCTGTAAGCTGCTAAACTTTGCTCCCGTAGTGCAAAGTCACCTTTCACTTGGGAGACTACAAGATTAGAATCTCCCAACACTCTCATATGCTTTACTCCTATGCTGAGTGCTATAGCCAACCCAGTTAAGTATGCCTCATACTCGGCTGCATTATTAGAGCATGAGAAACCAAGTTTGAAAGACAGGGGCATGATATCCCCATTTTCGCAGCTCAGTACAATTCCTACCCCATTTGAAGTTGCTGTAGCTGACCCGTCAAACCTCATGGTCCATTTCTTCCCTGGGATCTCCATCACTGCTACCTCACCAGGGATTTCTTCGCTCAGTGGGCCTTCTTCCTTTCCTGGGAATTGAGCTAGCAAATCTGCTATGGCCTGGCTCTTGACAGCCTTGGGGGTTCTTACACCTATATCATATTGTGAGAGCAACACTAGCCATTGTGCTATTCTTCCCGTGAGAAGGGGCTGGTGCAGGAGTGCTTTTATGGGGTGGGACTTGGTTACCAAGAGGATTTGGTGAGCTGAGAAGTACCTCTTCAACCTTTGGGATGCATAAACGATTACTAGGCAGGCTTTCTCTATTCTGGGGTACCTGGTCTCGGTATCCTTGAGTGTTCTGCTTACATAATATATGGGCTGCTCATTTCCTTGGTCATCTTCTTGTGCCAGCAAAGCTCCTATTGCCTGAGAGTTTGATGCTAAGTATAGCAACAGAGGTCGCCCACGTACTGGTGCCTGGAGGGTGGGCAGATGGTTCATAATGCCCTGAATTCTTTGAAAAGCTTCCTGCTGCTCTGTTCCCTAGGTAAATTCATTTCCCTTTTTCAATAATTTGGATAGGCCTGCTGTAGCTGAGGCTAAACCAGGCACAAACCTCCTGATATAGGAGACCCTTCCCAGGAAGCTTTTGAGTTCCCTAACAGTAGTTGGTCTTCTCATCGTGGCAATAGCTGTGGCCTTGGCTGGGTCCACGCTTATGCCTTTGTGATGTACCAGGAACCCGAGGAACTTTCCAGCAGACACTCCAAAGGCGCACTTCATGGGGTTCATACGTAACTTGTATTTCCTGCATCTTTCAAAGACTTGCTCAAGTACTTGGAAATGTCCTGTTCTGGTTTTTGACTTGACCACAATATCGTCCACATAATCTTCCATCTCCTCATGCATCATGTCATGGAAAATGGCTGTCATGGTCCGTTGATACGTAGCCCCCGCATTTTTGAGGCCAAAGGGCATTACAGTGTAGTAAAAGTTCCCAATCGGAGTTCTGAATGCCGTCTTCTCTGCATCTTTGGCTGCCATGCGAATTTGATTGTATCCACTGTACCCATCCATAAACGAGAACATTGAGTTTCCTGCAGCTGAATCTACAAGGAGGTCGATATTGGGCAAGGGGAACTCATCTTTAGGACATGCCTTGTTCAAGTTGCGAAAGTCTACACAGCAGCGGATTTGACCATTTTTCTTCTTCACAGGTACAATGTTGGAAAGCCATTTTGGGTGTTGGATGGGTTTGATAAAACCAGCCGTTAGTAATTTCTTGACCTCTTGGACTATTTGAGCTTCTACCTCAGTGTGGAAGACCCTGGCTGGTTGGACTACTGGCCTCACCCCTGGTTCCACATTAAGAGAATGGACTACCAACTCCGGGTCTAGACCAGGCATCTCATCATAGGTCCATGCAAACACATCTCTGTATTTTTGAAGTAAGTTCACCAGTTGTTCTCTTTCTTGGGCCACCAATTGACTGCTAATGAAAACAGGTCTTCGGGATCTTGGTTCTGTTCCCGGGTCTACTTCCTTTAGTTCTTCCTCAGGCTGAATCTGGGCCTCCTTAACTGGTTCTTCTGGGATTTCTTCTTGGGCCATCATGCAGCTTGGTGGTCCGGGACCTTCCTGTACAATACATTCGGGTCCCGCGCACCTTCACAAACGATAAATTAACCTTCCCCCAGGTTCCCGCACCACCACACATTCTCGGGATCCTGAAGAGCTAGGCTCCCTCTTTTGTCTTTTTCTTTCTAAAAGGTTTCTCAGGTCACGGGTGCCCCTTCCTCCTTCTTCTTCTTCTAGGATAGGTGCCCCCGGGGTCCCCGGGGTGGGGTTCTCATCATCTGGCTCTAACTCATCATAAAACATTGTTTCTGCAAAGTTCACTTCTCCCTGGCTGAAAGGATTATGATTGGCAGGGATCCTTATGGGCCTCCCATTCAGTCTCCCTTTAATGCATTGATGGAACGTGGATGGAATAAGGCGATGTTTATGAAGCCACGGGCGTCCCAGCAGCACGTGATAAGAAACTTCTGCATTAATCACATGAAACCTTGTCAAAGCTACTATTGGCCCTACCCTTAAGACTAGCTGCACGTATCCCTCTGTTGATTCCACCGATCCTCCAAATCCTGTTATCTCCATGGGGGTCCCCAGGATCCTTCTGTCAACTAAGCCAACAGCTTCCAGGGTACTTAAGGCAATGAGGTTGAGTGATGCCCCCGTATCCACCAGTGCTCTTCTGACTTGAACACCGTTTATGGTGGCCATGAGATAAAGGGGTCTACGGTGGTCTGGGTGCTCAATTTCCATGTCTTCATCAGTGAAGGTTATTGCATTGGTTGTCTCTAGGAAAGCTCGACTAGCATGTGACTCAGCTGTAAAGCATTCCATCCCTGAATCTGCTGCTATGCTCATGAGAGATTCTGTGGCCACCCTTCTTGCTTCTGGTCCGAATCCTAATTGATTGAATAGTGACCTGAACTTAGGATTCTTCTGGAGGGTTCTGACTGTGCTCGGGTGGAAGGATCCTTCAGATTCTCCTGCTTCTGCCGGGTTCCCGTGTATTACTACTGCTACCACCCCTTTCCCTTTGTGGTTAGGCAAGGGGTTCCTCTGCACTTCTGGCTCCTTCTGAGTGAGTTCCAGGGTTCCTTCCCTCAACTTTTTGTGGAAGAGCCTGCGAAGGGTCCAGCAGTCCTTAGTGGAGTGCTTCACATAATTATGGATTCTGCAAAATAAAGGATTCTTCCTTTCTTCCTCGGTTGGTGGCCTGGACACAGTGAATGGCCTGACAACCCCATCTCCAATCCATTTGTCTAGGACATGGCTTAACTCCTCAGCTGTGCATGGATCACTGGTGGTTCCTCAAACACCTTCCCATCTGGTCTCTTCCTTTTCTCTCCCGTTGATGCTGTCATAGCTTGGGACGCAGGCAGCCTTTTTGTTCTCATGGTTTGCGCTGTCCTTCTGGTTCTCTGTAGCAGGTCAGCAAACTGTGTGATACATAAATTTTCAAGGTTGAGTCTGTAATCAAAAAGCATGTTGGCTATACAGGTTTCCACGAGCTCCTTTTCTTCATGGTCTCCATAGCAGTCTAGAGACACATCTTCGAATCTTTTAATAAACTGAACAGGATCTTCTCCAGGTCTCTGCCTCACCATCTGCAGATTCTGGAAAGTGATTTTGTCTTCACCAGGGTAATATTTGGCGCAGAATTTTTCCATCATCTCATCCCAGGTCTTGATGGACCCGGGTCTCAGCGTGGTGTACCAGGTGTATGCCCTATCCACCAAAGATTTGGCAAATTCCCTTAGACATAATTCTTTGTCTCCTGCATAGGGGCCCATAGTGTGGACAAACCTGCTCACACGTTCCACGGCACTTCCATTCCTCCCATCGAAAGGATGGAACTTTGGGGGTTCGTATCCCTTAGGATATGGTTTGCCAAGAAGTTCTGGAGGGAACGGGGGATCCCGAGAGAATTGCTTGGGGATCCCTGAGAGTTTTTCCCTTTCCTGCTCCAGGAGGGCATTGACGTCTGCCAGTGTCAAATACTGAGGGTTGGCTCTTCCTCCCACTGCTGACCCTCCTTCTGGCTGGGTCCCATCTTGGTGGCCAGTAGGGGGAATGTTGTCTCTGACTTCCTGTGTTCTGCCTTCTTTGAGAAGACGAACTTCTTGCTCCAGATCCTTTAACATTGCTGTTATCCTGGCCATTAGGTCTGGTTCCTGTCTTGCGTGTCTTTGTTCCGATACAACCTCCTGTTCCACCAAGGGTATCCCACCTCCTTGCCTGGAGACTTCCTCGTTTTCTCCTACAGGCTCAGAGGCCGTAGGTGGCACATTAGTTCCATTGCTGTTTCTTTGTCTTGGAGGCATTCTCTGTGAAGGGATTGTTTCTTCCTTCTTCTTTGCCCAGTCCCCAGCGGAGCCGCCAAAATGTGAGAGTGTCTTTTTTTTCGGGATACTCAGGCCCAAGGATCCCGAGCCTGAATGAAAAAGAAAGGATTTGGTGGACTGGGCCTTGACTCACCGCAGCTAAATGGTTGTTTAAGAATCAAGTGAATGCAGAGAAATACTCCTGACAAAAAAATGACAAACAAGGATATCGAGGAGTGCCAGAAATTAACAACGTAAGCTCAGAAAGAAATAAAAGCAAGATTAGCAAGACGATAAAAAGAAGTACTGTGGGGATCCTGGGAATTATGAAACAGTATTTCGTTAAGGCATTGTCTGTTTGATTACAGAAAGCTCACTAGGACGTGATACAAGGTTCAATCGAGCTCAAAAATTGCAGCCTTGAATGGCTATTTCAGCCTTCAAAACTTGCGAAATTTGATTCTCGTTGAATCCGAGTATGTACCATAGTTGCTTTTACGGGATATCGGGAAGCAGTATTCGTTTTCCCTTAGTAATTTTCTTTCCACACAGATTTTCTGATAGTTTTTCCCTAAAGAATCTCTTCTTTCTTATGTTTTTCCCTTTTTTTTTCTCGCTCCCTTCTTCACAACCCATCCTCTCCTTTTATAGTGGAGTTTTTCTGGGCGTCTTGGGGAACCGTTGGTTCCCCTGTTTTGGTCTTTTGCAAACAGAGTATGTTCTGTCCTCATCATCTCGGTAAGTCCCCTTTTCCGTTTTCTCTCATTCTTTTCCTTCTCTTGGTTCTGATTCCTTCGAAAGCTTCTGGTTGGCCATCCTCTTTAGGATGTGCTAAGGTATGCCCTTCTCGGCATCCTCACTTCTGGCGTCTTTTACCTTTCTGTTTCTTTCCTATTTGGGCGGAATCCTGTTCTGCTCTTTTGAAATCGTTTTGTTATCATTCTTCTTCCTTGTCTTGGTTCCCCGACGCCTTTTCTGTCTGTGCCATGAAGGGTCGCTTGCGTTCTTTTGTTTTTCTTGTTTTCTTTTTCTGTCTTCTTTCTATCGATCTGTCCTGGTCTTCTTTTTCTTTGCGCTTATTGATGGTTCTTGAGGATCTTTGCGTCTTATACTTTGCTATGATGTTCTCTCTCTTTTTTTCTTTGGTTGCTTTTCCTTTTCTGGGCTTCGGGATCCTCAGGGCCTTTCGTATAATCCCTTTGGACTTGGTCTGAGTTTTCTTTTTTCTGGGCTTAACTCACTCTTTCTTGGGCCTAGCTTATTCTTTCTTGGGCTTATTTTACTGTGATTTTTTAGACCTCAACATACACATATACACAGATTAAGCTAAAGTAGAATTTCTATTTTGTAAAAAAAAAAAAAAAAGATATTCTTGATTATAAAAAAAAAAATAGAGAAATTACAGTAAATCCACTTGTGGTTTGGTCTATTTTCACTTTGTCTACTCGTGGTTTAAAACTTAGCACTTTACCTACCTGTGCTTAGCTCTGTTTGGTTTCCGTTACCCACTTTTGTAAAAATTATAGGTAAATAAGTTTTTTTGCTTATATTTTATATCTCTCTCCTCCAAAAAATAAAAATAATAAAAATATAGAAAGAAACAAGATCAAACAGGGAATTTGTAGCCTTCCAAAAAAAAAAAAAAAAGGGAATTTGTAAAGAAACTAAATGGATAGAGCTGGGTATCAATTTTCATATGCTTCATCCTCTCCCTTAAACTCTCATTGTCTCTCAAGCTCCCATCCTATTCTCTCTCTCTCTCTAATTTTATTCTCTCATCTCTTCACTGCATGTCAAAATTTGAAAAAATTATACTTGAGAAATTTAAGGATTACAATATTTCTAGATTTTCCCACCTTGAAGTTTTGAAATTTGTTGGCTGCAATATGTTGGAAAGAGTCAAGATTTCTGCACAGAGGCTTCAGAGGCTTTGTCAATGACTAGATACATGCGTGGTTGTTAGCACTGGTTCTTTCATTTCCAAGTCTGAGCTTGTATCAAAAGTCCATCACATGCCCATGCTGGGCACGGTGCTCAGAGTGGATAGCCATGCCTAGCCAATTATTAAGATGATGTACCGCGTTGGCCGGTGTTTGTGTGTGTTTGTTCCGGCTTTTAGGGTCCGTTTGGATACAGCTGAAAATTGAAAACTGAAACTGAAAACTGAAAAACATTGTAACAAAATAATTTTTAAATGTGTGAATAGTATTGTGGGACCCATTTTTAATGAAAAAGTTGCTGAAAAGTGTATTTTGTAGGACCCATGAACAGTACATAAAAGCACTGTTCACACAAGAAAAGTCAAAAAGTTACTGCTTGACAAAAAAAAAAAAAAACAAAAAAAATTGTGAAACGTAAACGTGCGTCTGGGAAGCGCAAAACGCGCTTCCCAAACGCACTCTTAGAGCTCAAAAAACGCTTTTTGCTACCGAAAATCCAAATTGCATGTTTGGTGTAATTTTGGAAACGTGCTTTAATAGAAAGTCCATTGTTCCAAAACGTTGAGAAAGCCCAAATCGTGAGGGCAGCAAGGAACTCCATTGCAAAAAAGCGTTGAAGCATGTTTCATGTTACCGGTGAAAGTTGCGCAAATTTCCCAAATTGCCCACTAGTTATTCTTAAAAACCCAATTTTATCCCTTTGCTTATAACACAATTTTACATGGTGAAAGTGAGCACCACAAATCAAAGATTGTAGCAGTAGCCCCAGAGAACCAGAGCAGATCTACGGAGCAGATCACAGATTCACAAACAAGCTTGATCAATGGTGTAGCCCTCGGTTCCTCTCCTCTATGAAAATTGATAAACTGAGGAGGTGAATAAAACAAATGATGAAGAAGATTTGAAGATGACAAGAGAGAAACAAGAACTTGAAAGGTCTAGCAGCATGGCAAGGGAAAAGATTAAAAAAAAATAAAAAAAAAATAAAAAAGGAAGATGAAGAGAAAAGACAACGATGAGAGGAAATTGAAAAAAAGAGAATGTGATTTTGTGAGATTAAAAAGGAAAATAAAAAATAAAAAGATGGGATGGTCAAATATTATGTGGGGTGGGGTGGGGGGGGGGGGGTAAGAGTGAAAAAGGAAACTTCCTAGTTTGCATACGGCTCTACAATATGGTTTATTTACAAAAGAGCCATAATTGAGTTTTTTTTTTTTTTTTCAAACAAAGCTGATAATTTTATTTGGAATTTTATTTAAAGTCAATATTAAATTCATTAATTCAAATCAGTACTTATTTTAGGGGATTTATTAGTGGATTAATGATATGGCAAAATCTAGACCATTTATTATAAATGAAAGGTTTAAATTAAAAGAACTCTACATGGTAGAGTACCCTAGGAACTCTAGAAGATCTCAATCCATATATATATATATATATATATATGACAAAATTTAGCAATAAAATTATTGTACATTAAAACTACAACCTTACTCAATATTTTTTAATTAGAGGTAAATTTAAACAAATCCACCATTGGATTATATCTTCTTTTTATATCTTCCATGCTTGCAAAATAATATTATTAAAATAATACCAATAATATATTTATTATTATTATTAAATAGTTTTTTTTTTTTTTGAGTAAGTATTATGAAGTAGTTGATTTAAGTATGAAATAAACTCCTTTATATATACATTGTCATTTTTGGTAACTTACCACTCAAACTGTTACTTTATAAGTGCTAGCCAAATACTCAGTTTTTTCAAAAAACACATTTTAACAGTTTTTACCAAACACTCAACTTTTTCAAAAAACCTAGTTTCATACCGCACTTTTTAAAACCCTTACTTTTTCAAAAAGCACAATATCAAAAAGCTGAACCAAACTCACCCTTTGTAATCTCTATACTATTGTTCAATAAAATTCTATCTTTTACCGTTAAAAAAAAAAAAAAAATTGAGGGAATTTCTAGTAATGTCAAATCAATGAATTTTTTTTTTTTTTTGATAATTCAAATCAATGAAAATTTTTGAGCTTAACAATCATGTCTCAGGTATGTCAACTAATGCAAGTTTATCAATTTCACCTAGTTGCATTTAATCTTGAAGAATTGAACGATAAAAATAGCCTTTTGTATTGAACGATATTTATTTTTATTTTGTTTTGTGGAGCAGTCTTATAAATTAGAAAAATTGGTTACACTAGAGATATCAATTTGGGCCATTATACCATTTTCTACTATGGCAAGAAGATCTTCCAAACAGTAACCCAAACTCTTTCAAAAAATTCAAACTCTAACCTTTTGATTCGTGTTATGTTATGTTTTGGTAGTAAAAGTTGTTTTTTAACGGAAAAGTTAAAGGTGAGTAACAGAGACCAAATGAAGCTAAACAAAGGTGAACAAAGTATTAAGTTTTAAACTACAAGTAGGCAAAGTGAAAACTGGCCAAACCACAGGTAGGTTTACTGTAATTTCTCCAAAAAAATTGAACCAAGATATTCCTTGTCTAGAGATTATCCATTGTTACCCCTGGTTGTCATCTGAATAAAGAAGGCAACCTTTCTTGGGATCTTTGTACATCAATACTCCTCCAAGGAAAACATCTCCCTATAAACCCCTAAAAAGTTAATAGTAACCTCAAGTTTTCCTCCCTTTGAAGGCCTCCAACAAATCTAACCCATCCTTTGGCTCAAAGTTGCAGTTCAACAGTTCAAAGAAATTTTCCATAGACTCAAACTCCCAATCTTGTGGCGATCTAGTGAATTTAAGGGCTCCAGCTACACCCCTGATCCAAATAAGATGCAAATGAGGCATTTTTGTCTGCTGTAATTCCGTACGGCTCAAGGAACATATCCTTACGATAAGAATCTTCTCCCAAGTATCATACCAAAAACTCACTCGTATACTAACTCCATTAATAAACTTGATATTCTTGCAAATTATATCTCATTTGCTTATGATACATTTTGAAAGGCTTACCCCACGGGAACCTCGTACCTTCTCCTTTGAATGTTCTTATTCAACATCAATCCGCAACAATCATTTCCCTAGAGGAGCTCGATTGTCATCTCCCTAGAAGAGCTTGGTTGAAAGTGCTCAGCTTACCGATCCCCAGTTTTAAAAAGAGGGAGAGAGAGTTAGGGATTTTAGAGTTTGAGATCAGGTGCAAAAGCAATTTTACCATGCAATTACACTATTTCCTTCACGAATTTGTTTACATTTTTAATTTTTTAACTTTAACTTTTTACTTCTTTTTTAATATTTTTTATTTAATGGTTGAGATTGAGATTGCTTTTTGCAACTTTCAATCTCAACCCTTCATTATTATTGCATTAGATGCAATACCTATTGCACCTAATCTCAATCCAGATTTTAGAGAGAGGAGATGGAGAGGTGGGACCATGGGATCATGCATATCTCAGTTTTGATTTGACATGGCGGTACAATTGGCAGTTAATTTTACATGAAAAATAATTTTTTATTGTTTCATTTGACGCATCATATTTTTTTTCATATAAGAGATAACGACATTAAAAAGGCCAGTGACCAGTTTGACACAATTGAAAGGTTAGGAACTAAATTGAAATATGATGTAAAGGATAGAGACTAATTTTGTAATTTACCAGGAATAAATATTTTCGGGTAATTATACTCTATCTTTTTGGAGAAATGATAGCTTGACTAATGTGAGCGATTTTGGACTTTGGGTGTATAAAATTGATAATTTTTTTATTTTGTATTGTTTGATGTAAATGCTCTATAAGAATACAGATTTGCAATGTTTGTTTCCAAACTTCAAACCCCTTTTATATATTTTAATTATATGTGAATTTTAAAAATTTAACTGTTGAATTACATGTTCTTAACATGTATATAAAATTTTGATCAAATCAAATATTATTTACTATTCAATCAATAAAATTATTTTTTATGCATATCTTAGATCACAAAAACTTGAAATTTAAATATTTTATTAATGACATAATTATTAATCTTTGATATTCTTAAAATTTTGCAAGCATGAAAGATATAATAAGAAACTGAAATCGAATTAGATCCAATAAAAAGATATAAGAGAGAGAGAGAGAGAATAAAATATGGGATTTTAATGTTTGCCTGATACTACAATAAGTTTATTTTTATTCCTTTTTTGCATTCTATATTGTCTAATGGAAATGCTCTTAAAAATATTTATTCATATTGAGGGGCACTTTTGTCTCTTTGAGATGATTTCTAAATAAAAAAAGCTCTTTTAGAAATTAGTGGTCTAGAAGGTTCCCTACATTAATTTTTTCTTTTTTTCTTTTGATAATTTGACAATTACAATAGTGAGAGGGAGATTTGAATTTTGAATATCATGGACATATCAAGACTCTTGGCCACATATTATAATACTCTACGTTTCAGATAGGAACTTTACAACAAACTGTTCAAACTTTCTTTAAATAGAGGTACTATTACAAGTCAAATTACAAAAAGTTAGAAATAAATTGTACTAGCATAAATTATTGAGACTAACAATGGAATTGTATGAAATTTGGTGATTAAAGAATCGCTTATCAAAACTCATGCCAACTACCATGATCTACGTCTCTTTTTCTTATATATATTAATTTTGTTATTATAATCAAATTCTGTCAATTTGTTGTAAATTTCAAAATAAGAGTTGGAATATCTACCCTTTGTAGTATTAATTTATGTAATCTTATCAAATTAACATGAATGTTAGAGTTTTCCAAGGATCTCTTACAGCTCTCTCTCTCTCTCTCTCTCTCTCTGGATTCCATAAAGCATTTCATTATAGATTCAAGAAGTCCCTTACGAATTTAAGGTTTCAATCTTAAAGTAGATATGTTCTATTTATTTGTTTGTTTGTTTGTTTTTTTTTTGTTTGTTTGTTTGTTTGTGCTGAATATGTTCTATTTGTTGTGACTATCCTACTATGTCCTATAATATATTTTATTATTTTTAATGGTTTATTTTATTTAAATATTTATTAAGTACAATTGTATCTAAGAAAAATGAAAACTATTAAAAGTTAACTTAAAGAATAAAGGCCAATATTCACATTATAATTAGTGAGTTTGAGTGAATTGTTATCTTCATCTCTAACCTATGTTTGGTTTGAAAGAAGAGAATGGAAGAGGAGAGAAAATGAACCAGGGGGAAGGGAAAAATGTAGGCCCAAGTGATAGATTTCTTAACAAATTTAGATCATTTCATTTTCTATCATACTATCCAAACAAAGGAAAGGATTTAATTTCTCTTCCTTTCCTTCATCTTCTTTTCAAACCAAACAAATTGTAAAGTTTTATTTATTTAATTATATATATATACATATATTTTAATTTTTATCATTTTAATCATTGAAATTTAATGTTTCTGACATATAAGTCCCTTTATCTGTTGTCATCTATAAAACTATCATTAAAGGTCTGTTTGAAAACAACTCAGCTTATTTTGCTGAAATTAAAAACTTTTTGCTATAAGTACTATATATAAAGCTAAAAGGTAGCTGAAATAGTACAGTGAAACCTATGAATAGTACAAAAAAGTGTAATGAGACCCATGAATAGTAACAAAAATAAGCTAAATAGTGAAAAAAAAAAAAAAAACTGGCTTTTTAAGCCAATGCCAAACGCACATTGAATTTAGTAAAACATTGTTGCATCACATATACGAAGTATGACAGTTTTTATAGATAATAATGGGCATGACCAACTTGACATTAGAGTTAAAAATTTAATGATTAAAATGCCCAAAAAAGATGAAAATGAAAATTCACACAATTTGAAGGTATGATTTTGGATTTTAGCAAAAAAAAAAAAAAAAAGGTTTTTATAACTTTATTTACGAATTTTTTTAAAGACTAAACCATATTTCGATGTTTGAAATTTGGCCATTTGATACTCAGATTCTCCCCCTGTTGAGTGTTCAAATCAAATTGGAAAGAGAGAGAATTTGAAATATATCTTTGGCTTTATAATGATTACTCTTTATCATTGATAATTATTATATTAGGTGAGATTCTACAACACACACAATGTTTTTATTTATGTTTCAGTGGCATTTTTAATGTATCCATTGTAACAAAATATTTTTGAATCCTGGTGTATTTCGGCATATTGTTTTGGGTTATCAATAATTTTATTTATATAAATATAAAAAAAAATATAAATATAAATATAAATATATATATATATATATATATGTGTGTGTGTGTGTGTGTGTGTGTGTGTGTGGTGGGCAACGTGTAAAACAGAAAAATTAAGCAAGTGTTAATCATATTACTATTTGCTCACACAATTAATTTTTAGAGGTGGAATGCAAGGTCAACCTTTAAGTACTCATTATGTGACAAAAATTGATAGTTAGATTAGGGATGGCAAATTAAGCTTGACCTGCGGGTACCCACCCCGACTCAACATGCAAAAGAGTTGGGTCAGGTTTAAGTTTTAAAAATAAAACCCGAAACGGGTTCTGGTTGGGTGCGGGTTTTAGTGATACCCGCCCCAAACCCGAACCCAAACTTGACCTGTTTAAACTTAAAGCAAAATCTCTAAAATACCTACCTACCTATATATATATATATATATATATATATGTCACTTATATCAAACCCTAACCCTATTTTCATTTCTTTGATGTCTCTCTTAGCTCAAGCCGCCTCTCAGTGCTCTCACCTCACCCTCAATAACTCTCAGTCTCATTTTCTCTCAAGCCACCCCAAACGGTCTCACCTAGTCACCCTCACTCTCATTCATTCACCGACCCACCCTCACCTTCACTCTTATCATGTGGTGGTTGTTATTTGCTAGGGAGAAGCACGAAGGTTAGATGGGAGAAAGATGTGTGAGGTTTAGGCCGTGACAGGTAGAGAGGCCCTTTGGTGATGATTGGAGGAGCTCTTGGTTGTGTTGAGGTCAGGCCTAAGTAGGGATGGCAATTTTTGCCCGACTCGCGGGTATCCGGCTCGACCCGACCCTAATGGGCTGGGTTTTACTTGGTCCGATTAGGAATAGGGTCGGGTATGGGTTTTAAAAAAAAAAACCCGAAGTGAGTCTAGGTCGGGTTCGGGTTTTATCAAAAAAATCCAAGACCTGACCCGAAACTCGGCCCGGATAAAAACCCAGTACCCTGAAATTACAAAAATACCCCCTATATATATATATACCTATAATCTAACCCTAATCCCTCTTTTCTTCAGCAGCAACTCAAAACTCACGCCTCCCTCCCTCAGTCCTCACCCTCACTCTGACACTCTCTCTCCCTCAGCTCAGTCCCTCATTTCAGCTCACGCAGTCAACCAGTCACTCCGACACTCCCTCACCCTCACTCCAACACTCCCTCAGTCACGCCTCCCTCGCCTTTTCACCCTTACTCTGTCACTCCCTCAGCACACGGCCTCACAGCCCTCACTCACTTTTAGTCACTGCCTTACGCACACGCCCTCACTCACGTAGTCACGCCACACCTCGCGTTCTCACTCTCATGGCCTTGCTCTTCCTCAGGACCTCAGGTACACCTCACTCTTCCTCTGTTGTCTGATTTGTAAAGCTTTTTTATATGATCTCACTCTTTGATGATAAAGAGGCAAAATGTATGATCTATCCAGGTTTTTGTTTTAAAATTTTGGATTTTTTTTTTTAGTGTTTCATTAAAATTTGTTTGGAGGTTTTGATTGTGTGGTGGTTCATTGAATTTGTTGTGATTATAATAATGTTGATTTGGATTTTGGGTGGGTGAGGGTTTGGTTTATGGGTTAAGGTGTTTGTGGTGTTATTGGGTTTGTTTTGTAATTAGAATTGGATGATAAGTAATACATTGGGGATGTTGAAATCAGTGAAACTAAGTGTGAAATATGGTAGTGAATTTTTGTACACATATCTTTTACCTGATTCAAGTCTCAAAGCATTCTGTTCCCCTGTTCTTTCCCTTCATATCTGCATAGTTTGTTTAATGGAAGAAATTGTTTATTGTTTTT
Source organism: Quercus robur (assembly GCF_932294415.1). Lineage (NCBI taxonomy): Eukaryota > Viridiplantae > Streptophyta > Magnoliopsida > Fagales > Fagaceae > Quercus > Quercus robur. The sequence goes on from NC_065537.1 coordinate 61,578,025, forward strand.
TGTGTTTGTTGGGAATGCAGAGCCTAAAACAGAGATGGAAGACGCATTCTGTTCCCCTGTTCTTTCCTTTTTTTTTTTTTTTTTTCTTTTTTCCTGGTTGGGCTTGGCATTTGGGCCATGTTATCTAGGCTTGAATGTAGGCAAAAATATTGGGCTTCAATTCTTCTTTTTTTTTGGTTGGGCCACGAATTGGGCCCAATCCCTTAACGGGGCCCGGCAGGGGCGGGTTCGGGCCTCGGGAAAAAAACCCACTTAGTAAACGGGCCGGGTCTGGGCCATGAGTCTTGGCCCGTGAGTCAGGTCCGAGTATGGAAAAACCCGGCCTGAACTCGACCCGTTACCATTCCTAGGCCTAAGCTTCGGCCTAGAGGTGGGATTGATGGCCGAAACCACCACCAATCATCAGAGATAGAGCCTCAGTGGTCTGAGATAGAGAGAGGCCGAGTAGGAGTCCGAGATTGGAGATAGAGCCTTGGTGGTCTGAGTTCTCCCATTTCTTTTTTGGGTTCATGTCCTCTCTTAAATCTGTGAATCTCAAGATTTTACTTTTTTATTTTAATTTCATTAATGAATGTTTATTATTTACAATTTATTTCAATGTTAAATGTGAGTTTGTGTTTGAAAGGGAAAGTTTTTTTTTTAAAGATTGTATGGCCATGGATTAAGGCTTTTAGATAAGGCCCTGAAGTGGCTGGCAGAGCTTGCAGGGCCTGACGGGGCGGGTTTGGATGTTAAAAAAAAACCCGTCTATTAAATGGGGCGGGTTTGGGTTTCGGGGTTGGGCTCGCGGGTCGGGTTTGGGCATAAAGAAACTCGAACCGAACTTGATCCGTTGCCATTCCTAAGTCAGATTAGTCTCTAGCGTGAAGTGAATATATTCAATTGGAAAAAGCCTTAGAATGACTAAGTGTTCATCCTCGGGTTTAGTGTAGTCTGAGGAAGATGTTACAATTAGTCTATTTCTCTCTCTCTCTCTCTCTCAAAAAGAATACCTCCCCTTGGTCCAGATGCTTCTTGACTATATATAGTTAGCCAAAATGCATCTAGACTCTACATTTGGAGGGTTAGGATTAGACTTTCTTGATAGACTTTCTTGATACTTGTCCCATCAAGACTTTGCTAGAAGGTTTAACATCAAGGTGTGAGTTGTGTGAGCACTATTCGTGGTTATTTCCCCATTAATGTGGCCAGTTAAGTGGTTGTAATACATGTAATGCGGTGGTAATGATTGCTTTATCATTCGTTTTCCTTCTCTTCCTTGTTCAGTGCCAAGTCACCATTTTTCTCCCTCGGGTTGCATCATGCTCCCTTCACCCCTGACTTTTGACTTTTTGAGGTTTGGCAGGAGTCCTTGTTGCCTTTGTCAGTTGTAGTAGTTCAACCTCTTCACAGGTTAGGTGAGTACTTTCCCAGGGCATACCGCCAAAATTCCACGAAGTTTACCTCCTTGGAAATGCCCTTACCTATCCTATCAGCTGTTTTGGATCCTTCTCTCCCCATAATATATATATATATATATATATTATTGACAAAAATATATATCAAAGTATTCATTACATATTTTTACCATGTAAAATTATCAATCTAAAATCAAATAATGCACATGCTATAAAGATTATCAAAAAAAAGAAAAATAGTGCACACACTTAATCTCATAATTACATAACATGGACAATGTAACATGGACAATGAGTAAAGTAAGCGTAAAAAAATTATTATTATTATTATTTTTTTAAAAAATATGCCATATGTGAATTAAATAAACAAAAAAGAAAACAAAAATCTAAAGGGGGAAAAATGTCCTATATGAGTAAAATAATGAAAAAAGAAGAAGAAAGAAACGACTTCAGAAAAAAAAAAAAATGCTTTGTTTACATACAAGCCAAGATATCAAATCAACCAAATTTATAAATTTGTAATTATCAGTCCTTAAACAACTATTGTATTTTTTTAATGTGACTTTATTAAGAAATATAATTACTGTTACCATTTTTTATTGATAATAATTATAAAAACTTATGGTGTCTACTTCATGAAATTCATTGCTTAATAAAAGTTTATATTAATTTTTTTTTTGGTATGAACCAAGTTAAATAAAAACTAAAAAGAAGATTTCAACTGTAAATCAACATGACGGTAATATCCTATAATATCTTGACTACAGGAACTTGTTGAAGACCTTTCCCAAGTCTCGAATTGAGCATGTGTTCAGAGAAGTCAATCAGTGTGCTGATGCACTGGCTGAACTAGGATCTAAGTTTTCTGCTAAGTATGTTTCTTTTGTTATTCCGCTGTCTGTGGTGGTGAATTTGCTGGCTCTTAATAGAGCAACAACCTTTTGTAATAGAATGGTTTTTGTTTCCGATTAGTTTTAATATATTTTTTCCTTTAACCACAAAAAAAAAAATCCTATAATTATATATCCATCATCTCCCATTTAGCAAACTAAGGGGGATTTGAGACAATATGTTTATATTCAAATGGGATATATAGTTATATTTTATGCTACATTTTTTTTTTCATGTTAATTATAAGTAATTTTTTTCTTTAACTTGGACTTCCCAAAATGTCTAAGAAATATTTGATATAAGAAAATATTTCATTTTATGAAATAGTAGATTTCTATATCCATTGTTACTTTTCTCAACCAAAAAAAAAAAAAAATCCATTGTTACTTTTTTTATTATCCATACTTAGACTATCAAAAATAAATTTGGTATGAAAAAATAATTTCCTTTGTCTTTGGAGTCTAGAGTTATAGTTTGTATTTCCATATTATTTTGTTTTTTTTAAAGAAATATTTTCATTGTCTTTTTTTTCCCATACACACAAATACTTGTACTACATTACTACGAACAATGTATATGAGAATAAATAAATTATCTTCATCATTGTCTCATTATGAGATATAATTATAAAAAATTAAAAATTATATAAAAATTAAGGAAAATAATACTTATTAATCATAAGGTTTGGATTATCAACTTTATAGGACTATCATTTGAAAAGTTTACTATAGTTTTAATAGTGAACAATAATGATAATAACTTGTCAAACAAATGGAAAATGAAAAGATTGGGGAAAAAAATGATGATCAAGTATTGTTTAAGGACTTTCTCAAAAAAAAGTATTGTTTAAGGAAAATGTTAATAATTCAACCATGGAAAAGAAATTTCATTTCCTCTCATTTTCTAGTACCTCCATGATAATAGCAACACATTAAATAAAAACATTTTGTATATATCAACATAAGATTGGAATCGTGGAAGAAAAAAATGAACTAGACCGAAGACATATTATTCCTCAAATCAATTATTGTACCTGCATGAAAGTATAAAAACCTCCCACATTATCATCATCACACAATATATAAATCCAAATACAAATTGAATCTAAAAACAAATAAATTTAAAGAGAAAAAAAAAAGTTTCTCAATGTCAAAATCTTTTTTTATTACTCCCATTTGAACTTCAGGACATTATGCTTAGTGGTGGGTTAATCATTAAGCATAACGATCAAACAATTACGGGTTTTTCTCCTCGTAGCATGTAGATCGAGATGGTTGCACACTTGCACCATGTCCAAAAATATTAATCTAAAAATCAAAACACCAAAATTTAAGAACAATAAAAAAATAATTAATCTTTAATTGCAAAATGATCGTTCAACCTTAGTTATTATAAACGAAAAAAGCAATCTATGAAACACAAAACATCAAAGCAAATCAAAGATCAAGATTAATGAAAAATCAGAATGTGTGAGAGAGAGAGAGAGATGATTTGAACCAATAGCATTCACTTCATACTCTTTACCATCGATTCAAGACACTGATATATATTTTTAAGGCAAGATTCAACCACAAGCAATATTTTTAATTATGTTATAGTAGATTTCAGTTAGCTCAATTGGTAAAATCTCTTATTGTCAAGTAAGAAATTTGTGGTTTAATCCCCGCTTGTACTGAAAACCAATTAATATCTTGGTTTGATGATAAAAAATTATCGTAAAGAGCGAACGCTATAGATTGAAATTCTGTAAAAACAAAAAATTTTGTACATCGTAAACAAATATTTCTAAATTGGTCTATTTCAACATTTTGTAAATCAAAGCATTCATTACATTTTATATCATATCAAACTGTCAATGTAAAATCAAATAATGCACCTACTATCAAGAATTTATTTATTTATTTTTAAAAAGATAATGCACATTCTTAATCTCATCATCACATAACATATCAAATTGAGTGAAGTAAATGTAAAAACTATTATTAAAAAAAAATTCAAAAGACATGCCATGTTTGATCAAATAAACAAAAGAGGAATAAAACATATTCTTAATGGGGAAAAAATTGTTATATGTGTGCAAAATAACGAAAAGAAAAACAAATTTAGAAAAAAAATTGCTTTGTTTACATACAAGTCGAAATCATCATATTGACTAAAAGTTAATAAAATGGACTGAAATAAGTTGGAATTTAGGTTAAGGTGGAAGAGGGAGAGATTCCAAAGAAAAGAAATCTTTTTCAGCCATTTTGATCGGGAACATAATGAAATTGATAACTTTGCCGACGTCTTTCATTCAACAAAAAATAAATTTTATCAATTGAGTTAATTGAAATTTACGAGACAAAGGATATCTTTATAAAAGTAGAAAGTGGAAACTAAAATTTTGGAAATGGATTTATTTGATTATTTTTATCCAATGGAGATCAAAAGCATGGAAGATGCATCACAATATTAATAAGGAAAAAAGTACAAAAAGAGGGGGGCGGGGGGGAGTTACACTGGCTAGGGGAGTAGGTATTTGAACTTTTGATGTTTCCATTAGAAATAACAAGAAATATCCATTTAGCTTGAGCTACAAGACTCCTAACAACAAAATTTAGAAGTTTTTTATTCACTGATGAACGGTGAATATTCTTAAAACAATTAGGCCGATTGGTTACAACTTACAAACAATAATAGGATCGCTCTTATGAGTTATGAATAGATAACAATGGTAGGTAGAGTAATGTCGTGTAAAGGATTTGGCATATAGAATATAGACAAAGTGAGAGAATAAATTTTCGAATTTAAAAGCTTGTGGACAGTAATATACTCCATATAATTATGTTATTTCATTGTTTTTTTTAAAAAAAAAAAAAATGATAACTAGGAGAATTTAATGAATCAGAGCAAGCAACTTCTAACCATTGTGGTTGTGAGTGTTGACAACAATGCGTTTATGAAAACATTTTTAGCATTTGTTGATCAAGATAAACTGTAAATTTGTTATTTGGTAGATTTTTTAAAATAGTAGATATTCATCTCACAACCTCTTATACTAATAGATATTTCTCTTGATTTAAGTGCTCTGATAGATTTCAAATTTTTTGTACAACTCGTCCTAAGAGCACAAGAAATTATGTACTACAGTATATGAAAATAATGGAGAAGGAATTTCGAAAAGGGATTGTGATGCCCCAATTTGTTTGATTGTGTGATGTGTGTGGGTGTGTGATGAGTCCCACATCGGATATTTACTGGGTTGAACTGGGCTTTATTAACAATTACAAGGAGTTTCAATTGTGACTAGTCCTTTTGAGGTATAGCACAGATATGGCTAGCGCTTTTCCTTGGGTCGTTACATATGGTATCAGAGCCGGCCCGGTAATTCGTGTGGGCTCAGAGACACTACTACACAAAGTGGGCCCTAACGAGGACGTTAGGGATTTAAGTGGGGGAGATTGTGATACCCCAATTTGATTAATTGTGTGATGTGTGTGGGTGTGTGATGAGTCCCACATCGGATATTTACTGGGTTGAACTGGGCTTTATTAACAACTATAAGGAGCCTCAATTGTGACTAGTCCTTTTGAGGTATAGCGTAGATGTGGCTAGCGCTTTTCCTTGGGTCGTTATATATGGTATCAGAGTAGGCCCGGTAATTCCATGTGGGCTCAGAGACACTACCTCACAAAGTGGGCTCTAACGAGGACGTTAGGGATTTAAGTGGAGGAGATTGTGATGCCCCAATTTGTTTGATTGTGTGATGTGTGTGGGTGTGTGATGAGTCCCACATCGGATATTTACTGGGTTGAACTGGGCTTTATTAACAATTACAAGGAGTTTCAATTGTGACTAGTCCTTTTGAGGTATAGCGCAGATATGGCTAGCGCTTTTCCTTGGGTCGTTACAGATCCAAAAGGGCAACAAAATCCCATAATCATTTGGCAGGAAGCAATTCTCAAGAACTATATGATACTATAGTCTCAGATCTAGCTATTCATGAACAAACACATCAGACATTTATTAACTGCAAATATTTCTCAATGCAAATTTACCTTGAAGAAAGAAAAGAAAGATCAACAAGGACCAGCAAGACCAACAAGAAGGACCACAAAATTGCAAATAAAATCTCAAAAAGAAAACTAAAGATTCCAGAAAGAACCTGCTAATGCTTTTACAAAATCCTCATCCAACTTTGATATCACAGCAAACCCATCCCTGCAGTCTTCAACCTTGATTCCATGTCCTGAATCAAGCGATCCTTCTCACTTATTGATCTTCTTTTTTTAGATTGTATAAGCTGCTTTTGTTCATCTTTGAATTTCTCCAATTTAATTTCCTGTGATAGTACAAGCTCCTCAATCTTGATTTGAGATTCTAAAAGTCTCGAGTCAGCTTTAAATTCTCCCTCCATACGAAACTGTGCTTGCGCAAGTCTATACAAATGGTCAAAGGCAAACTGAACATTGAACCCAACATGCTGCGCCAGTTGAAAGTTCTTCCACCAATTGAAAAGTAAATAAGGAGTGATGTCCTTAACCATGGTGTTGCACATGCTTTGTGCAACCCCACCAACAATGTTAAGGACACGCATCTTTGTCCTTGGATTTGAAGTGGAGCTTGCACTAATATCCCCGTATTTGTCAAATAAGGACTCCAGAATAGGGGCACAGTTCCGAGAGACCATGTAGTCCCTGACTTCTACAACTTCTGACTCCAATTCCAAAAATGTCATATTCAAAATATCCTCTCTCATAGGATGATTAATATTCTTTAAAATGGGTATGAATATCTCATCTGAAGTGGCGATTGCATAGATAGCCCAGTATTTGACAAATAGTGGCTCTAGAATATGGGCACAGTTCTGAGAGACCATGTATTCCCTGACTTTTACAAGTTCTGACACCAATCCCAAAAATGTCATTCTCGAAATATCTTTCTTTAACATGGGTATGAATGTCTCATCTGAAGTGGAGCTTGCACAGAAATCCCTGTATTTGACAAATAACGACTCTAGAATATGGGCACAGTTCTGAGAGACCATGTAGTTCCTGACTTTTACAAGTTCCAACTCGAATTCCGAAAATTTCAAATTCGAAATATCCTCCTCTCTCATGGGATACTTGAGATTCTTTAAAATCAGTATGAATGTCTCATCTGAATTTACCAAATCTTCAAGAATACTATCCCTATTCCCAGAGTCAGCTTTAGACATTATCTCTCCAACCAAATCTACTATAGCAGCTTCTGCATCTTCGAATTCCCTTTTCTCATCTTCATTAGAAGAGTTAAATATTTCTTTTAAGGTCAAGCCTCTTTCTGATATCTTCTCATCAATATTGTGTCTATCCACTATTCTCAACTCCACATCTCCACGCTTCCCACTTAGTGAAAGTAACACCTGGTAAAATTAAGCCAAGTCAATGAATTGGTGTAGAAAGACAACATATTAAGGTAAAGCAAGACGATGAAATAAGTAATAGAACTATGCTCGTTGGGGACTAGACTCAAGTGACCGGTTATCTAGTCATACTAATCATCTATGTTTTATTTGTTTTAACCATTCTTTCCAATTTCTTCTTATGGCTTTTGAGTTATCTACATCCTACGCAAGAACGCACCAAAAAGCCCATGGTGCCTGTGTCAAACATGGACAAGCCTAGGGCACAGTTGCCTGAGTATCTGTTGTGAAAAATCTTATTTTGAGATCTATATGTTCTAAAAGCTTTAATACCCCTTGAAAAATTCTGATTTAGGCCCCAAGCAATTAATGCAATGAAATTAATGAAATTATTGAAGAATATAACTTGATTTTCCACTCATAAGTAAATATTTTATACAATTTATATTCATCACAAATATCAAATACCGAATCTAAAGTAGTAATCTATCAGCACAAAGATTTTAGTAAAGAAATGGAAAACCAATGAAGAACCTCTTCAATTTTAAAAACCATTTTGGGGATCCAATCATGTTAGAAATCCACTATAAGGAAACAGTCAAAACAGTCTTACCATATGGATAGGGAGGCTCTTGCGTGGTTTCAAGATGCTAAAGAAGAAGGCCTATTCACCAGTTGGGACTCGGGAGGCTTTTGTTAGGGCATTGCAAATAAGATTTGGAAGTACAGCCTTTGATGATCTAATGGAAGCCCTTACAAGGCTAAGGCAAACTAGCTCTATTGCATCTTTTAATGGGCAATTTGAAGCACTATCAAATAGGATTAAGGGGCTGTCAGAATTGCACAAGTTTTTTTTTTTCACTGGATTAAAGGATGAGATTAGACTTCTTGTGAGAATGCTAAACCCACTGAATCTTAATGCTGCTTTGGATTAGCAAAAATTCAAGAGGAGTACCTCTTAAGTCTTAACTGGTAGGAAAACTTTCAAAAATTCTCAAGATTCAAGTAGGCTTTCCATCTCGGGATCATTTAAGGCTGTACAAGTTGGACCAACTTAAGCCTAAACTTCTTGTCCGCACAATCACTCCAGCTCAAATGGATGAAAGAAGGAAGAAAGGGCTCTGTTATCATTGTGATGAGAAGTGGCAGCTTGGACATAAGTAATGAAAGGGCTATAAACTCACTCAAAACATTTGCAAGGGTTTCACCTTGAGTTTGATGCATAACTAGTGAGACCGCAATTACTACTGCAGAGCAAGAGGTAACAGTGAATGCAATTGAAATCAAATTATATGCATTAATTGGAAACCCATCTTCAAGTACCAAGAGAATGTTGGAAAAGATTAAAGGCCAGTGGGCTATTATCCTCATTGTCATTGGTAGCACTCATAACTTCCTAGAGTCATCAATCTTGGAAGCATTGAGGCTGTCGGTAACATCCAAGAAAGGGCTTGAAGTTAAGTTGGCTAACATGGTTGTGATCATGACAAAGGGAGCTTGTGCTGATGTTTAAGTCATAATGCAAGGCCATTTATTCATGGTTGAATTGAATTTGCCCCCATTAGAAGGATGTGCGGTAGTGCTAGGCAAACAATGACTTAGCACTCTTGGGATTATATATCCAATGGGACTTCAAGCAATTGACCATGAAGTTCCTGCATATGGGAAACCAGGTTCTATTACAAGGTCTGAAATCCCCCAATTCCCCTCAGCATGATGGAGATAAGTTCTTTAAGTCTTTAACAAGGAAGGCAATTGTGTTGCAGATTATTGTGATGGGTACAAGTAGGTCAGAAACAATAGTTGGAAGAGATTAACAATCTGTTGGATGAAATTGCCAAGTCTTTGACACTCCTTTGGTGCTACCACTCTTTAGGGGACATAAGCATTAAATCACCTTGAAGAATGGCAACTCAACCCATCTGTGAAAAGCCTTACAGGTACAATTACTATCAATAAACTGAAATATAAAAGATAGATATGGAATTGCTAGATGCAGGGTCCATTTGAGCCAGTTAGAGGCTCAAAGCCCATTTTATTTGATAAATTCAATAGGTACAATGGGAGCGGTGTGATTTCAATACTGGGCGTCTTCATTGGAAACACTAAGATGTGCCAATTGAGCTATAAGACTCTTAGCAAGGCCATTTTCCCTTCTCAACGTTTAGTAGCAATTTGGCAATAACTAGAAAGGGATTACGTTGCAAAATGTTCTCCTACTCTACAAGGCAGAGTGTACCTTGGTCCTAATTCATCATTCAAAACTAATTTTGGCTCGTCATATTAGTTACCTTAAGTCCTTGCACAAAGCCAAGCAGGATTTCTATTGTAAAAGGATGAAAATCAAGCTCAAGATGTATATCAAGGAATGTAAGGTTTGTCAAAGTTCAAAATTGAAAACTCAGCCCTTGATGGACTTAAGTCAAATCTCAAATTTTAACAAAAACCTAGTTTAAACTCACATGTCTATGTATCATCCGATATGCATGATTAATATGATATGATATAATTCATATGATACACATTTATGTGTCATACGATTCATGAACATGATCAATATGTACCTACGATATGATACTTTTTTCATTCGATACAATACTTATCGCACGATATGTATCGTGGATCATACTATACTCACAACTATGCCCACTACACTAAAACAGCACTAGCAATTATTTATTGTTCTTTAACGAAATCATTAGTTGTTTCCATAAATACTTAATAATTTTGAGTTAATTGGTGAGGGATGAAACAAGAAGGGTATGTTAAAGTAGGTCTTATGTTCATATCTACTATCTAAAAAATTGATTTTTTTTTTTTTTTTTTGATTCATTCATCGTAGGCCTTGCCCAAATCTTTAATGGACTTATTTTGCATACTTCAATGGTAGACTTTAATTTCAAAACACACACTCTTTCAAAATCAATCTTCTCAAATGAATTTTCTAAAAATTATTAGATTGGTAAACAATATTATACTTTCATCATTCATTATCAAAACATCAGAAGTCGCACCCAAAGGTAATTTATACACTAACCAATGAATGGTATGAATCTGTACGTTATTTGCATTTTATATCCAAGTTAATAAAAAAATATTAATAAAAAAAATGAAACTTATTGAAGGAAAAATGAATTCATATAAGATAGTGAATTTGTACATACCTCATCAATCACACAATTGATATGTGCCACATAGTTGCTGCATCCTGCACAGTGATAAACACTTTCCCGTGGGTCTCTACTGCTTTCACAAGCATCACAATAGTACTCACCTGAATAATCTTCCACAAAATAATCTCTAAGGTAAAGGGGATCGATATGACATTTATGCTTAATGGTACTCGGCAGTGGAACACACAAGAGATGGACATTGAAGTCACACTTTACACATCGCAAATACGAGACATCGGAATAGCTAGTTTTGCAAACTTCACACTGAGGGTCATCATACACTTTCTCGAAGAAAGAAAGGAGATGCTTGTGACCTTCATACTTTATTAGAGGCTTTAATGAAGCGCAATTAGCATCCAACTTAAAGCTGCATTCTTTACGCGTAAAACGATAGGAAAAACCAAAGCAACTCTTGCAAGAACAAGCATCACATATAAATTTTTTTCGAGGAAGAGTTTTTCTTGATACGCCGATTAGACTATCATTAACATGTGGTTGAAAATGATGTTGCACCTCTTCTATAGGTTCAATACAATCTTGATGGATGAAGAATTTGCATCTAATGCATTCATATGATGGACCACAAACGTGTTTCTCACATACACCACAGCAAACTTCATTCTCCTTGTCATCGTGGATTGAGAAATGCTTGTGCCTCAAATATTTCACTTTCCCCATCTTATCCAAGGATTTTAAAATTGAGACTGTGCACAACAACTTTTCATCAAAAAACAAATTGAGAGTGTGCTTTGGGTGAAGAGGATGTTCAATCTGATGTGGGACTGCAGCACATGATCTGTGGAGAGAGAAATCACATTGGATGCAACCGTATATTTCACTAGAGAGGACTTGATTGCATCCATCGCAGGAAACTACATGATCATTACTTTCCTTGTTACAGAGGATCAAGGGGTGATGGTGGTAGTAACTTAGAATGTAGTTTTGGCCTTCAAAATTTCTAGTGAACATTTGGGCACATTCAACATCAAGGAAAAAGTGGCATCTATTACAACAGTATGCAAACTGGGAGCGACTTTTTTCACAGGCTCTGCATGTAAAGTTTGTAGTCTCCTGTTGTAGAGATAGAGGGCATGGGTGGAAGAAATTCTGAATCTCATGGGGTAGTTCAAGACATAATTCGTGGATTAAGAACTTGCATTTCAAGCAAGCAAAGGATTTTTCAAAACAAGGTTCACCGCAAGCAGAGCAACTAGGAAAATCAATATTGTTCATAAAGAAATAACTAGTAGAATCATTAACCTTATTGTCAACGATTATCAGTGGATGCTTATGGAAGGAATTTTGACTGATTCTATTTGTTCCCAGGAGCTCTAGACAGAACTCATGCAGGAAGAACTTGCACAGGAAGCAAACGTAGGTAGGCCCGAAGCAACATTTACGGCATAAAGTACAACAAACAACGCCAGGGACATTTCTATGATAGTAAACGATTTCCAATGGATGGTTGTGAAAGTAGTTTTGAATGTGCTTGTAGTGTCTATAATGTTCGATGAGATCTCGAGTGCATGATTCATGGAGATAGAAAGCACAATCAGAGCATTCGTAGAATAGACTAGAGGATGAGAGTTGTTCCCGGCACGCATAGCAGTTAGCATTACCAGTACCACGGAGTAGATTGCTTTCGTGGAGGAACAGGGAATGGGGGGGGGGGGGGGGGGGTGGCTGAAATGATAAATATCTTTTGGTTGACGACGAAGTCTGAGGAGCGTAGGGCCCGGGGCGCGTAAAGAATCAATTCTTACTTTTGGAATGAGCGTAATGGCGACTAAATAATCAGTGTTTTTTTGAAGTTCGATGAGCATACGGGCGCATAAATAATCAATCTTGAAATTGCACAAGTCACAGCGGAAGGTTAAGGCTTGGCATATAAGTTTGCAGAAATCGCAGCGTTCCCTCTCTTTCCTAGTGCTTAGCATAAGAGGATGATCTGAATGCAAGGAAAGATTGATTTCTGTCGGATACATGGCACATGATTCGTGAAGGAAGAAATAACATGGCTTGCAAAAGTAGGTAGCACCGTCGCACACTTTTCTGCACGCTGCACAGTACTTTCTATCCCAAGCTTTTATACAATCATCATATATCAACCAATGCTCGTGGCTGACATGTTGAATGGGCTTGAACTTAGGGTTCATAAGCATTCGAGCACAGTCAAGATCGATCTTGAAATTACAATCCTCCTCACAATGTAAGCTCCGTCCTCGATGACTGTAACATCTAGTGTGACAGAAATCGCAAAAAAATGATGGTTCAGTGTCAGTATCACTAACCTGTAGCTTTAGCTTGTGGTCGTGAATTGGTAACCGAATCCCTGATTCGAGTGCACATAAAAGATCCATTTTGAAATTACAGTCCGTGCAACGGTAGCTGAAGCCCCGACAATACTTTTGACACACACAGCAATAGAAATCCCGATTATCTACAATACCGTGCAGCTTTAGAGAGTGAAATGGATGGAGCAAGTGTACGATCTCATCCTCCAACTTGGCACATTCTTTATGAAGATAATACCGACAATCGTTGCAACTATAGACGACGCCAGAGAGACGACGCCAACATGCAGCGCATTTTTTATTATATTTATAGGAATTCTTTAGTCGTAAATGATGCTTATGGCTAAAGTGTTCGATCTCATCCTCCATCTCTCTTTCTGTTTTTAGTTTTTTCTCTTTTACCGATGCTTATGGCTGAAGTGAGGTTCTACAGTTCACTTTCCCCCTTTACCCTTTACACACGGCTTTTGAAGACAGGATTGATTGAAGGAATCTCACTAAAGGCTAGAATTTAAAAGAAAGATAAGAAATGAAGGAATTGGAATAAAGTCAATAAGCCACCTCATTTTAAAATGAAAAAAATTGAAAGTTTATCGCAACTTATTTAAAGTATTGTATTCCAAAAAAAAAAAAAAAAAAAAAAAAACAAAAAACTCTTAACTTCATTTTTCTTCAATTAAGGACTCTATGGTTTAAGTTTATTCTATCAATTTTCCTGAATTTTTTAAAAATATTTTTTAATAATCAATTAAATATTTTTTTATTTTAAAAAATTTGAAAAAAAAAATTGGACACTCAAAATTTGGTGGAAAACCTTGAATGAACTTGAAACTTAGAAGACTTAATTGAACAAAAGTTAAGTTAGAACACTAAAAAAATTTTGGTTCAGTTTTTTTTTTTTTTTTTTTTTTTTTTTTTTTTTTTTTAAATTTTGGGTTTAGTTAATAAGTATTTTTAGGGTATTTGTTTATGAATTATTTTAAGAAAATGGGCTTTTGCCCTTATTTTTTAAAAAAATTCTAGCACAATGTCCCTGTTTTTTAGTTATCATATGTATAATTTTTGTAGTTGTTATTGGTTCAAATTTGAACCTACCATTGAGATTATTTTTTTACCCAACAATAACAACTAGTAACAACCTACCACTTAGAATTTATTGTGAAAATATTATGACAATGTTGTAAACATAGCATCCCTCTAAAATTAAACTTAGCCCCTTCAAACATAATTTTCGGCCCCTTAAACCATAAAATTGAAATAGCCCAACTAACAAGAAAAGGTAACTCAAACAAGAACAAAAATGGCCCAAAGAAGAACAAAACTAGCCCAAACACTCCCCCCCCCCCCCCCCCCCCCCCCCCCCCCCCCCCCCCCCCCCAAAAAAAAATGACTTTGTCCTTGCATTTATTGAATTAGAGAGTGTCTTGGACTATTATCACAAGTTTTGCAAAAAATTTAAAATGAATCATAGCATTAAATTAAATCTACCAAATCAACGGAATTCCAAAACATACTCATTCTTTTTTCTCTTTCTCTTATCTATATGCCAAGTCCTTTACGCCACAGCATTGAATTTCAATCTACCCACCAATTTTAAATACACATATTAGCAATCCTATTCTTAGTTCTCATCTATTGCTTAATTACCTAAAGAAGATACACGTGCCATTATTGAGAGATTAATTCTCTTCCTAAATTCTCATAAGTAGCATATATGAGAATGTGACACAAGTATTCGGAATGTCTTATGAACTTTGTGCCATGATGGTTAAAGTAATGCAGGTTACTGAATTGAATTGAAGTATTTTATATATTTAAATATGATTTTTTTTTCAAAAAATAATAAATATTTCTTAAATTCTATTCTCCCATTTTAGAAGTAACATTACTAATTAATCATGTAAAGTTTTTATTTTTTATTTTTTATTTTTTAGAAAGTCTATAGACACAAAAAATTTGACAAAACTTTTCACACTAGTTAATGTGGCAAATTGATAGCGGTAAGTATAAATATGATATCTTAGTGGTGGACCTAGATAAGAATTAGTAAAAGTTTACTAACTCAACTATTGAAAAATGTTGTAAATTTTTTTATGTATTGCTCTTTTTTTTTAGAAGTGCTACATTCACAACATTTTCATAACAAATCCTACGTGTTAAGTTCTTACTAGTTCTAATTTGAACCCACCACTAAAATTACTTTTTCGCCCACTAATAACAACTAGTAACAACTTGACACTTAAAATTTGTTGTGAAAGATATTGTAGACGTATCATTTCTTTTTTTTTTTTCTTTTTTTTTTTTTGATAAAAAAATGTTATTTTATTTATTGGCTAATACTTGAGTTTAATTAATGCTACCAGAATGAGAAAAATGATCATATTTGTTTACACAAGCCTAAGGCAACTGTCATATACTGTATTATTTGTATAAAAAAAAATGGTATTCTTTTATTCCGCTTTCTATGACCGCTAAGATAAAAGCAACACAATAAATTAGGCTTCACACATATATCCATCATAAGGACAGAAGGAAAGGACTTATGGTAGAGGGTCGGATTTGGATCAGATTCAATACCTAGTTTATCCTGTATCTCTCTTATAATGATTTTTTACCATTTTCACCTTCTTTTTTTCTCACTTATTTTATTAAATTGAAAATTGGTTTTTTCAACTCTCAGTCTCAAATCGAGAGCAATTGCATCAAGTGCAATACCCTGTCTCAATCCCAGAAGACCTGTCCTTGTTATCCATAATTCACGTATTGGTTTGCTACAGATTTCCTATAAAACATCTTCATAAAATTAGAGTCATTACACACCTATCACTTCCACCAGCTTGCTTTCAATAAAGCAACCCAAAGTCTATTTTGGAATACTCCAGCCAAGGGAGAAAAATCCTCCACCCAAAGACCTGTCCATCTCGACGTTGCCCCAAGTCTTTATGGCTATAGAAACTTCAACTTTTTCAATAAAGCAACCCAAAGTCTATTATGGCTATAGAAACTTAACTTTTTCTGATTCAATGGACTTCACTTGCAAAAGTTCCAACAATAATAAGCTGGACCCAATGCATTTGAAAATGGGGGATTCACTAAAAAGCAAATTGCTCATCTAGGTCCCTTTTCTTTCTGTTTTTTATTTTTTGTTATTTTTTGTTCTGACAAGTTTGAATTGATTGTGGGAATGTATGATGCAGAGACAGATTTCGCCTACTGCGTATATACCCAAAATTGATTAAACTCTTTCAAGTTTGATGCATAATTTTAACCATAGAAGAGTAATAAACGGTTAAAAATAAAGTCGTAGGAAAATTCCTTGGAGAAGATGACCAAAGGTATTACATAGAAAGTCATCAGATAAATTTTGATAATATCTTTGGCAGTATCACCTTTCAAGTAGATAACAAAGTTGGCAAAAAATAATGGAAGAATTTGTTGATCTTTGCCAAGAGCATCATAGGCTAATTTGTATTTTTTAGTATTTTCAATAGAAATATTCAAAATTTAATTCCTTCATCCACAATTATCAATATATTAAAAAAAATTATTGATCACCTATAAATACTCTTTTAGTTAACAATCCAAAATACAGGATAACATAGGTATCTGATATTGCATTTGTACAGTATATCATAAAAGAGCTTGAAGACCCTTAAAAAAAATTTAACAAAAATTGTCTCACATTTGAAATTTTTTCTAAAGAGAATTGAACTCCCTCAAAAGCTAAAAATAACTTTAAGCTGAGTCTATGATTTAGAAAAAGGATTTTTGCAATTTGTAATGGATAGATCTCATAGTCCAAAATAGAAATTTAAAGATGTATCTATTACTTTATTTAAAATTTAAATGATATGAAACTCTTAATATTGTTAGATTTAGAAAATAAAATATAACTTCAAAATAAATTCTCTTCATTTTCAGAAATATGGAGATGATCATGCACAGTAAAATTTTGAATCTTTAGAATTGCATATTTATAGTGCACTATTCTGGCTTTTAATAAAAATATAATGAATTGATAAAAGTGGTCATTATTTTGCAAAATAGCACTCAATGCTTACCTATTTACCCATTTTAAGAGAGAGATTTAATAATAATAATAATAATAATAATAATAATAATATCTATTCATTGAATAAATTGGGTCCAAATATGAAACTATAAATTACTATTATTATGTTCTCATTCTGTCATTACTCATATTAAAAGTATTTTTATCAATTTGGTATCAAATGGGATAAGTTACCACTTCAAATCATTTTATCACATGTTAAGAAGGAAGAAAGAAGGCTAAAGAAAATGGTGTTGTTTTCCTTTTCAGCAAATACAAAGGGGTAAGTTGTGCTACGAGATTTCTTCTATTCTTAACATGCATATTAAGCTTCATATCAATCAGATTGTTTACCACTCAATCAAATAAATTCATTTTTTTTTCTTTATAATTTTAAAGTTCAAAAAATATTGAAATTTAAACAGATGAGAGAGTTATTATTTGTTTTAATATTTTGGAAGCATAATAAGATAATACAATCCTATGGTCAGGGAAAATAATTCAATAATTATTTTTTTTTAAATAAAAGGACAAAGTTTGGCTACAAATTTAGTGGTGGCTTAAGGCTATAAGTCCACTCAATATTTTTTTTATTGGATATAAATTTTGATGAATCTATCATTGGACTTGCAAAATTTCTAGGAGATTAAAATTCAATAACTATATCATCAATCATTTGTTTGAATGGCAAGTTTTTGTAATCTATATTATACATAAAAAATAATTTTTACATACAATCTAACAATTTGATCTTCAAAATATATAGTTATATTCATTTTTTTAATAGAAGTTGTAGCTTCGGGTGGGTTTTGTATTTTAGCCAAATAAAAAAAAATTATTATTATTAAGTTCTGCAATATTAAGAGTTAAGTGTAACTTAATCCCCCTGCTCAAAAAAAAAAAAAAAAAGTGTAACTTAATCCCATCATTTTTTTTAATGGTTGTATGTTTTCTATGCCAAAATTCCGGACACGTGATTGATTACTGCAAGCCAACTACCCTTGACTTCTTTAGCATCCAAACACTGAAACACTGGTTCAAGCCATTTTTAGTCTTTCTCGAAGGCTAAGCAAAGAAAAATGACGGGACCACGAAGACCTGTCCATCTCAATGGTGCACCAAGTCTTCGGCTGTTTCTAACAATAATGGATTGGCCACGTTGCATTTGACATTGGTGGATTCACTGTGATATCGGAAAAATTGAAAGAAGTAGCTGGGCATGTGGCCAATAGGAGTAATTGTGGTACTGTAGGCAGCACAATGGCCCTATCTCAAGCCTATTTAAGCATAGGACTTAAAGAAATGAACTAAGCTATTCATAAACAGCTCAAGCTTGGCTTGATAAAAAGTTCATTTATAGTTATTTATTTATAAATGAGCCAAGTTTGAGCCTTAATTTTAGTAAATATTAACCAAATAGCAAATATTAGCCATGCATTCACAACCAATGCATATTTAAATAATGTTCATATTTATTATGCTAAATAGGCAAAAATAGATGTGAAAGCGGAAGCATAAAATAGTTATACAATAACATGCAAGGATTACATGGTTTAGCATGATGGCTTATGCCTATGGAGAAAACCCGCAAGGCTCTTGACCACTATTTTTTTATTTTTTTATTTTGATAAGTAAGATAACTCACACACTGGGAGAGGGAGAGTAAGACTCACAAGAGCTTACAATACTTATCCCATCAAAAGGGCCTTTGAAGGAATCAGCAAGTCTTATAAGTCTTACTATACACAGGACCGATGTGGGACTTTACCCACTATTTACCTATCTCCAAAAACACGGACACATCTACAAACAGTAGTGAAGAATTTTAGGGGGCGTCAAGTTAAATAAAACAAAATTCTTAAATCAAAAAATGTTTGACCAAAAAAAAGAAAGAAAAAGAAACTCATCTCATAAATTAACTTTTAACTCAATAAAGTTGTATCCTACTTTCATTGAAACTCATTTGATATTTCATAATCATGAGTTGTATATTGCTATAACCCAGTTATAAAAACTCATTTGATATTTCATAATTATGAGTTGTATGTTGCTATAACCCAGTTTTTTAAAATAATCATGAGGGTTCCAAATTTTGAAGAGTTTCTTATCTTAAAATATACACATGGTTTCCCTAAAATTACTCACATTTTAAACCTAGATATTAAATTTTATAAAATATCAAAGTCAAATCATTAAACAATTACTAGTAAGTTACCCATGAAATGCACAGATAATGTTGTAAAGAGTTCATCATAAAAAGTAACAATTATAAATTGCACACATATATCCATTATAATTATTCAATAGAAGTAATGAGAAATAAAAAAAAAAAAAAAAAAACTTTGAAGGAATATTATAGAATAAAATTTTATATAGAACGTATCTTTCTCTTTTTACTTAATTATAAAACAAAGTACACATCTCACAGTCAATGACATAATTTACAAAACCCAAAAATCTATAAAGTCTTACTTTAATATCAAAATCATAATTGTTGTTGTTACTCAATATAAAATGCAAGCTCCCCTACTTTGGTTGTAGTCAACTTATACGGGTTAGGATTAGATGAAACAATAATGTTAGAGCCAGGCTAGTGTTGTTGAAAATTGAAGGTAAATGATATCGTTTTTGGTTTGTGTGTATTTGAAATGAAATGACATGAAGGGCTATAATTTGAAGTAAAATGATAAAGTGATCGTCCAAGTATTACAGATAAGATGAACCTAGTAAAGTAAAGGCTAGGAAGAGCATACCAACATGAAAAGGGAAACAAAAGCAAGGCAAAGTCAAAGAGATGGGTGAGGAATGAAAAAAAAAGAAAAAAAAAAGAACTCCACATGTTTTGTTAAATAAAATTTTCATGCTTGCTGTTGTGGGCCAGTGGCAGTAAGAAAGCTGGTGTTGCGACTTTGGAACGATTATTAATGGAAGCAAGATTTGCTAGACTCTGATTGCTTTGTATGGGGAGTAGGTTTTGTCCTTAGGCAATCAAATTTTTGGCCCAAAGTATGGTGCAACAAACATGTGCAAAAAGCAAAAAATCTATTAATGACAAGGAAGAGAAAATAATTAACATTTTTTAGGCAATCTAATTTTTGGCCCAAAGTATGGTGCAACAAACATGTGCAAAAAGCAAAAAATCTATTAATGACAAGGAAGGGAAAATAATTAACATTTTTTAGGCAATCTAATTTTTGGCCCAAAGTATGGTGCAACAAACATGTGCAAAAGGCAAAAAATCTATTAATGACAAGGAAGGGAAAATAATTAACATTTTGGATTTTTCCCAAAAAGCAATGGATCACCAATCTTTTAGCTTTCATCAATAAATTTGAAACAGCTATTGAAATACAGTTTATTATTTAATATATATATATATATATATATATAAAATTCTCTATCGGTGACTACCTCAAACTACAAAATGACCAATTAGAGCAAAAAATTTCTATACACACTGATAGATTATTAATGGAAGCAAGATTTGCTAGACTCTTATTGCTTTGTATGGGGAGTAGGTTTTGTCCTTAGGCAGTCTAATTTTTGGCCCAAAGTATGGTGCAACAAACATGTGCAAAAAGCAAAAAATCTATTAATGACAAGGAAGGGAAAATAATTAACATTTTTTAGGCAATCTAATTTTTGGCCCAAAGTATGGTGCAACAAACATGTGCAAAAGGCAAAAAATCTATTAATGACAAGGAAGGGAAAATAATTAACATTTTGGATTTTTCCCAAAAAGCAATGGATCACCAATCTTTTAGCTTTCATTAATAAATTTGAAACAGCTATTGAAATACAGTTTATTATTTAATATATATATATATATAAAATTCTCTGTCGGTGACTACCTCAAACTACAAAATGACCAATTAGAGCAAAAAATTTCTATACACACTGATAGATTATTAATGGAAGCAAGATTTGCTAGACTCTTATTGCTTTGTATGGGGAGTAGGTTTTGTCCTTAGGCAGTCTAATTTTTGGCCCAAAGTATGGTGCAACAAACATGTGCAAAAAGCAAAAAATCTATTAATGACAAGGAAGGGAAAATAATTAACATTTTTTAGGCAATCTAATTTTTGGCCCAAAGTATGGTGCAACAAACATGTGCAAAAGGCAAAAAATCTATTAATGACAAGGAAGGGAAAATAATTAACATTTTGGATTTTTCCCAAAAAGCAATGGATCACCAATCTTTTAGCTTTCATCAATAAATTTGAAACAGTTGTTGAAATACAGTTTATTATTTAATATATATATATATATATATATATATATAAAATTCGCTGCCGGTGACTACCTCAAACTAAAAAATGACCAATTAGAGCAAAAAATTTCTATACACACTGATAGATTATTAATGGAAGCAAGATTTGCTAGACTCTTATTGCTTTGTATGGGGAGTAGGTTTTGTCCTTAGGCAATCTAATTTTTGGCCCAAAGTATGGTGCAACAAACATGTGCAAAAAGCAAAAAATCTATTAATGACAAGGAAGAGAAAATAATTAACATTTTTTAGGCAATCTAATTTTTGGCCCAAAGTATGGTGCAACAAACATGTGCAAAAGGCAAAAAATCTATTAATGACAAGGAAGGGAAAATAATTAACATTTTGGATTTTTCCCAAAAAGCAATGGATCACCAATCTTTTAGCTTTCATCAATAAATTTGAAACAGCTGTTGAAATACAGTTTATTATTTAATATATTTATATATATATATATATATATAAATTCTCTGTCGGTGACTACCTCAAACTACAAAATGACCAATTAGAGCAAAAAATTTATATACACACTGATAGATTTTAGATCAGGGTGTGATCTACTTAAAATTCTCCTTACAAACACAAAAAGAACAATTTTAAAGAATATGTAATTTTTCAAAATTTTCTAGCATATATTTTAACTAACTTTTTTCTGTATATTTCTAAAATCAACATTAAAATAAAGTAATAAATTATTATGTCTTCGGGAGTATACTCCCCCTCTCATATAGGGTATGTCCTACTGACCCACCCCCATGTGAGAGGGAGGACCAAAATACACAATAATTGTCTTCAACCTAAATAATGCACTGCATCATTGCTTGGATTGATCATCTTTACTGTCCTAGTAATTGTATGGAGATAAGGATGAATCAATAAAGTGGATTCATGCCTTTAAAAGCCATGTGTAATGGAAGAGATATAGAGGGTTTACCAAATATGACCCCCTTTTGTCAAAGACAAAAAAGTCGAATCAAAAGGACTAAACTTCATCAACCACAAATACTTTGTGAACTATAGAAACCCACACATGAAGGATAATAATCTCAAGAGGTTTCAAGGAAGTATTGAGTAGGTATTGAGATTTACAGAAGGTGGCCTAGAAGAGCTCTGTAGATCGAGAAGGTATCGAGAAAGTATCGAGCCAACTATATATCAAGATACATGTTGAAAATACACTTTTCTGCTTTTCTTGAGCAGATTTTGTGTTTTCAAATTAATCTTCAATTACAACTTTAAGACACATAATTTGACATGATTTGACAATACCAAAACACGCGAACCTTATAATTTGCAATTATATACTTCATGGATTTATTCATTAATTTAATGGGCAGATCTTGAGATAAATTATCATGTGCTTTTTCATATTTGTTTCATTCAAAAAAGTTTTGGGCTTTTGTTGCCCTTCTAGATATTTTCTCGAAATTCCGTTCCATTATATTCATCTAGTGATTTACACAGTTTCCTGTGCTCTTATAGTAAGAGGAACAAGATATTTACAAGTCAATTAGATGGCTGAATAAGGAAAAGATTATTTCTATTTATAATGTCAGAAGTGCAAGAGGTTGAGATGCACCTCTACTTTAAAACAAACCTACAAAATCACAACTTAGATCACCATATGCTGAAATGTTTTCATAAACCCATTCTAAATACATTGTTAATCAACATACTCAACCAGAACCGTTTATAAGTTTCTCAGCAAAAAAAAAAAAAAAAAAGCAAAAACAAAAACAAAATGTTTACAAGTTCCTTACTCAAATTATTTCTCCGAGGTTTTGTCAAATGAGCTGAAATAGTACAGTGAAATCTATAAATAGTACTAAAAAGTGCAATATGACCAATAAATAGTAGCAAAAATAAGCTAAATAAAAAAAAAAAAGTTGGCTTTTTAAGTCAATGCTAAACACAACTAAAGTGTCCGTCTGGGAATAGCTTATTCAGCTGAAACTGAAAATTTTTTGCTAAAAGTTCTATAGATAATGTTAAAAGGTAGCTGAATTAGTACAGTAAGACTCATGAATAATATCAAAAAATACAATGGAACCCATGAATAGTAGCAAAAATAAACTAAGTAATAAAAAAAAAATTGGCTTTTTAAGCCAATTCCTAACGCACATGAAATAACATAAATTTATGAAGTACAATACTGTTGACAAACCTTGAATATTCTAAAATTTATTTACTCACTTTGTGTTTAGTTTATTTCATAAATCCTTTACACCACAACATGGGGTTTCAATCTAACCGATTATTCCATTTTTTTTTTAAAAAAAAAAAAAAAAGGTCAT
Organism: Quercus robur; assembly: GCF_932294415.1. Lineage (NCBI taxonomy): Eukaryota > Viridiplantae > Streptophyta > Magnoliopsida > Fagales > Fagaceae > Quercus > Quercus robur. Next base: position 61,601,778 of record NC_065537.1, read on the forward strand.
CCGTCGAAGCCATCTCAAATGGAGAATGTAATTGTTTAGAACGCCAGTGTTTGCTCGAATGTGAAATGTAATAAAAGATAACCGGACAAAATTGACTTCTACCCTTTTCAGGCAAAATAAATAGCATTCTACCCCTTTTCCAAACTAATTAGGGAAATGCCCCTCTTTTGAAAATCGACTTTCTCAAAATCGAGTTAAGTTCTATAGTGACGTTTTTAAGGACTTATAGTGACGTTTTTAAGGACCTATAGTGGCGTTTTTTAACTCAAGCTCCATGAAATCGAGTTATAGGTAAAATAATTGCAAGTAACTCGACTTCATGGAGATCGAGTTACAAAACGCTACTATAGGTCATTAAAACGTCACTATAGGTCATTAAAACGTCAGTATAGGCTCCTTAAAACGCCACTATAGGGCTCCAGAATATATATATATATATATATATATAAATATTTTTAACTTGATTTTGAGAAAGTCGAGTTTCAAAAGAGTGACATTTCCCTAATTAGTTTGGGAAAGGTTGTAGAATGCTATTTATTTTGCCCGAAAAGGGCAGAGGCCAATTTTGTCCAAGATAACCTTCTAATGTCTTTCCTATGTTGACTTGAGACAAGAAATAAGCTTTTTATTATTATTATTATTATTATTATTATTATTATATATTTTTAATGAACAAATTGGTCTTGCATTGCAACGGGGTGAACTATTTGGTTAGAACAAAGAAGATTAATGAAGGCATATGTGGGCTAAAGATCTCAAGACCACACTAGATTAAAAAAAAAAAAAATCAATAAAAAACATAATAATTATTAGCTAGGTAAAAATGCACTTTGGGTCCCTACATTTTGAGTTGATTTTGATTTTGGTATCTATGTTTTAAACACACCTACCTTAGTCCCTGGAAATCGAAAATCATTTCTATATTGGTCTCGGCCATCATCATAGTAATGGAAATATCCTACGTTGTAAACGGAGTGCTTTGTTGGCATTTTTTATGCAGACGTGGACATTATAATAATATTAAAAAAAATTCGTTGGCATTTAAGGAATGCCACGTTAGTATTTAAATTAATAAAAAAAACCAGATTAGAAAATTTAAAAATAAACCTTAAATCTAATTAAATTAAAGAAATAAAAAAGATTGTTACTTTTCATTATCTTTTTCGTAAGAATCTTTCCCCAAGACATTCTTTCCCCCATAACATGAGCTTCATGTTCTGCCTTAGCAAACAAACCAAATTCCTGCAACCCATAAACTTAGAAGTTTTCCTAGAAAAAAACACAAAAAACTCAGAAAATTCAGCTAAAAAAAAAATTCATAATTCTCAAAACCTCCATTTTCTCAAACCTAGCAAATTCATCAAATCTTAGCAAAATCATCAAATCCCAAAGCCACAAAACACCAACCTTAGTCCCTGGAAATCAAAAATCATTTCTATTTTGGTCTCTGTCGTCATCTTAATAATGAAAATATCATACGTTGTAAACAGAGTGCTTTATTGGCATTTTTATGTGGACGTGGACATTAAAATAATATTAAAAAAAATTCATTGGCATTTAAAGAATGCCACATCAGTATTTAAATTAATAAAAAAAGCTAGATTAGAAAATTAAAAAAATAAACCTTAAATCTAATTAAATTAAAGAATTAAAAAAAAAAATTGTTACTTTTCATTATCTTTTTTGTAAGAATCTTTCCCCAGGACATTCTTTCCCCCATAACATGAACTTCATGTTCTTCCCTAGCAAACAAACCAAATTCCCGCAACCCATAAACCTAGAAATTTTCTTGGAAAAAACACAAAAAACTCAAAAAATTCAGCTAAAAAAAAGATCATATTTCTCAAATCATCCATTTTATCAAACCCTAGAAAATTTATCAAATCCTAGCAAAATCATCAAATCCCAAAGCCACAAAACACCAACCTTAGTCCTTGGAAATCGAAAATCATTTCTATTTTCGTATCTGTCATCATCTTAGTAACGGAAATATCCTACGTTGTAAATGGAGTGCTTTGTTGGCATTTTTTATGCGGACGTGGACATTAAGATAATATTAAAAAAAAATTCGTTGGCATTTAAAGAATGTCATGTTAGTATTTAAATTAGTAAAAAAAGCCAGATTAGAAAATTAAAAAATAAACCTTAAATCTAATTAAATTAAAGAATTAAACAAAATTGTTACTTTCCATTATCCTTTTCGTAAGATTCTTTCCCCATGACAGTCTATCCCCCATAACATGAACTTCATGTTCTTCCCCAACAAACAAACCAAATTCCCGCAACCCATAAACCTAGAAATTTTCCTGGGAAAAAAACACAAAAAACTCAGAAAATTCAGCTAAAAAAAAAAATCATAAATCATAAAACCTCCATTTTCTCAAACCCTAGAAAATTCATCAAATCCTAGCAAAATCATCAAATCCCAAAGCCACAAAACACCAAATCAATCCAGACCTACAACCAACCCAAACAAAAAATCTTAAAGAGAAGATGAACATGATAAAGTATAGTTTGGAGTAAAATGATAAAGTGATCGTTCAAGTATTACAGATAAGATGAACCTAGTAAAGTAAAGGCTTGGAAGAGCATACCAACACAGAAAGGGAAACAAAAGCAAGGCAAAGTCAAAGAGATGGGTGAGCAATGGAAAAAAAACTCCATATGTTTTATTAAATAAAATTTTCATGCTTGCTGTTGTGGGCCAGTGGCGTTAAGAAAGCTGGTGTTGCAGTTATACATTGCGATTGAATGGAAAAACTTATTAAAGCTTGTGTCAAGCGAATCACTCCATGCTCCCCCTGCTACTACAGAGGCTTTTGCTATAAGCTTGGAAGTACTGCAACAGCTACTAGCTCAAGAAATGCAAAGAAATAAGATAGTAATGGAAGGAGACTACAAAGAATGTATCAATGGCCTTGTGAAAGAAGCTGAAAATCAGCCTTCGGAGATCATCATAATGCTAGAAGATATCAAGTCCTTAAGTAGTGCTTTTGATAGTTGTAGTTTTAAATGGATTAGGAGAAATGCCAATGATATGGCTTGCATTTGATGTAAATGGGATATGATAAACAATTTTTCAAGTTGTATAATGGAGATTACATGGTAATACAACCAAATTAGACATTTAAAATTCCCTCAAAATAGATTTGATGATAATTGTTACGACTTTGGAACGATTGTTAATGGAAGCAAGATATGCTAGACTCTTATTGCTTTGTATGGGGAGTATTTTTTTCCTTAGGCAATCTAATTTTTGGCCCAAAATGTGGAGCAACAAACATGTGCATAAAGCAAAATATCTATTAATGACAGGAAGGGAAAATAAGTAACATTTTGGATTTTTCTTAAAAAGCCAAGGTTTTTAGATCCGGACCATTTATTAAACCGTAAAAAGGAGAGGTTTAAGGTTTTTGAGGTCGAACTGAGGTCGAACCGAGGTTGAACCGTGATGACGTAATAATTAATTTGAACCGTGATGAAATAATAATTAATTTAATAATTAATTAATATGAAATAAATAAAAATTAATGCATAAAAATTAATAATCTTGACTAAATATTTAAAGAAATTCAAGTATTCGAAAACTACTAAAATTAAAATGTATTTTTTACAGTTTAATATGAATTTTAAATAGATATTTTCTTATCATTTATAATATTTTAATAAATTTGTACATTAGTCAACATAACAATATCTTTAAAAGTCATGATTTATACCATTAAAATATTATAACTATTTATCATCCACAATAGCCTATTCGCCTAGGCTACAGAACAAGAAACAGACTAAACAGTACACTACCACATACAGAAGACATGACTAAAGAAACGAATAAAAAATTAAAAGATGCTGCGGCAGACCAGAAAAATGACTAAAGCAAAGAATAAAAAATTGAAAAAGCTACCTTAGACTAAATCATGTCCTCTGGTTATCAATTATAATTCCAAATCTCGATGTTTAAAGTTTCAAGGTGGCTAGCTGTTAGGCATATGAGCATCTGATCTGACCGTGGCTTTGAAAAATGAAGTATCAATAGTTTCAACACTGCCTTTGAAAAACAAAAATTGCTTCTCTCTCGCCCAAACCCCATTTTGCATAACCCATTCTCTCTCTCCCTCTCTCTCTCTCTCTCTCTCCATGAAATCTCTTGTTCCTCTTTCCTCTTAGACCAAAATCAAAAAGTAAAGGTGTCATCTAGTCCACTATGGAGCTACACTGTGAAGAACGAAGTCCATAGTGAGCTGTGACTTCAGATTTGGTTCTTTTGGACCACCATTTTTTAGGGGGAAAAAATGGCAATTCCGTTAATTCAACCAATCACGAGACTCAGACGCAAGCTTCAGCATCAGCCGTCCTTCCTCCTTCGTCGGAATCCCTCGTTCCTTCGATCTCCTCTACAAAGACCGTTCGCTCCAACAATTAGCCCTCTCCACCATCAACTCCTACTCTGAAGGGAGCAGAATTTAAAGCTTGTTTTTCTGTGTGTTTTTTTTTATTATTTATTTATTTTTTTATTTTAAGGTTCAAATTTAAAGGGAAGCAGGGAACCGTGAGAAGCGGTCTGATCACGATTCTCAGAATCGTGAGGTCAAACCGCGGTTCGCACGGGTTCCTACTTTTTTCACATAAAGGGGTTCTTGAGGCTTAAAGAACTGCAAAGATGAGCGGTTCGAGGTTTTTCTGATTAGACCGTACGGTCCGGTCTGGGTTTCAAAACTCTGTAAAAAGTAATGGACCACCAATCTTGTAAAGTTGTGATTTACAACTATGTTTTATGTTGGCTTTATTCCATGACAAAAAGTGTTGTAATTGCTCTAATTTTGTTCCTTGTATTTTGTGGGATTTTATTGTATTGGGTTTAGTATTAAGTTAGTGACGACTTAAGCTTAAATGAAGAATCAGTGGATTTCACGAGAAGCTCGTGAGAAGCTAAGCCGCAAAACAGCACATGAGGAGCACATGACTGGAAGCTGAAGAGTCGTGCCAGGCTATTGTTTTCGCGAGTGTCTCGCGGGTAAGGCCTTCCTTTGAGACAGTCGCGAAACATTCTATCTAGAGGTTTTTTATGTGTGACTTTCTTACCCTTCACCCATACTATATATACCCTCATTACTCACAAATGTAAATAAGGCCATTTAGAGAGAAAAACTCTAGATAGGTTTTCTACAACACACACCCATCTTTTTGAGAGAGAGCTACTCATCCTTAGTGAGAAATCATTGTAGCCTCTTCTCCTTCCCTCTCCCATTATCATACCTTGAGAAGAGATTTGTACCCAAACACAATCCACACCTTTTCAGTGTAGTGAGTGTCTTTGGTGTTGTTGGGAAGCACTGGAAGAAGCCAAGGATGGCAGATACAACATGGAGCTTGTTGCAGGATCTGGAGAGCTAGACAGGACATGGTTCTGAGAAGCCTTGTTGGAGTAGGAGCTTGGAGGGCTTAGGTACAGCGGGTAGATTAGGCTTGGAGGGTCTCTTGCTAACCCATGTATCCCAACTGATTATCTAGTGGATCGATTACCGCTTGGAGGGCGGCGGAGAGGTTTTTTATCGAGATTCTCCAGTTTCCTCTTCGATAACACATCGGCGTGTTATCTGTGTTTGCATTCTTCTTTCCTACTATTTTACATTTCATTTTACTGCTGTGTTTATATGAATATGTGTTAGAGTAGCTTGTTTGTTTATCCACTCGCATTTACACTATTCCGCACTTAGAATGAAGTTAGTGTAAAATCTATCGAGCCGTAACTTTTATTTAGGGGTCTAAACAGCTCTTGTGTTTTTAACACATTTTCGTTTTAGCTTTCATCAATAAATTTGAAATAGTTGTCGAAATACTATTTATTATTTAATATAAAAAATTCTCTATCGATGACTACCTCAAACAATAAAATGACCAATTAGAGCCAAAAAAATTCTATAAACATAGCGATAGATTTTAAATCACGGAGTGATCTACTTAAATTTCTCCTTACAAACAAAAAAAATGACAATTAGAAGATAAATTGAGACTACGTAATTTTTCAAAACTTTCTAACATATATTTTAACAAACTTTTTCTGTACATTTCGAAAATCAACATCAAAATAAAGTAATAAATTATTATGCATTGGGAGTATACTCTCCCTCTCATGTAGGATAGGTCCTATTGACCCACCCAATGTGAGAGGGAAGACCAAAATACACAATAATTGTCCTAAACCTAAATAATGCACTACATCATTACTCGAATTGATCATCTTTATAGTCTTTTTTTTTTTGCTGAGAGATCATCTTTTCTGTCCTAGTAATCGTATGGAGATAAGGATGAATCAATAAAGCTGATTCATGCCTTCAAAAGCCATGTGCAATGGAAGAGATATAGAGGGTCCACCAAATATGACCCCCTTTTGTCAAAGACAAAAAGGGTCGGACCAAAAAGATTAAACTTTATCAGCCACAAATACTTTATGAACTGTAGAAACCCTCACATGAAGGATCGAAAAAGTATCAAGCCAACCATCGAGATACATTGAAAATACACTTTTTTGCTTTTCTTAAGCAGACTTTGTGTCTTCAACTTAATCTTCAATTACAGCTTTAGGACACATCAAAACTCAATAAAAGACACATAATTTGGTATGATTTGACAATATCAAAACACATGGACCTTACAATTTGTAATTAAGGTGCCGTTTGGATTTAGCGTTTTCCGCTGAATCCAAAGCTGCTTTTTTCCACTTTTTTTTTTTTCCTCACTTCATGCGTTCCAGGGGACAACTAGCACTGTAGCAGCACTGTTCATCACTGTTCACGCACTAAAAATATTAAAAATGGGTCCCACGATACTATTCACATATTTAAAAATTATTTTGCTATAGTACTTTCAGTTTTCAGTTTTCAGTTTTTAGTTTCAGCAACAATAAGTTCAATCCAAACGGATCCTAAATATTTGATAGATTTATTCATTAATTTAATGGGCAGATCTTGAGATAAATTATCATGTGCTTTTTTTTATTTGTTTCATTCAAAAAAGTTTTGGGCTTTTGTTACCCTTTTGGATAATTTCATCTAGTGATTCACACAGTTTCATTGTGCTCTTATAGTAAGAGGTACAAGAAATTTGGGGAAAAATGGGCAAATGCCCTTTTCTCGCAAATTAAACATCATTTTGCCCCATTTCCCAAACTAATTAGGGAAATGCCCCTCTTTTGTAACTTGACAATACGAGAATCGAGTTTTTATGAAGAACTCGACATTTCTATGATCGAGTTAGTCTGACCGTTGTGCCACGCTGGCTCTGTAGACGTGGGTTTTTCCCAATAAAAAAATGTTTGTGTAGACATTCATAACTCGAGAAGCGTAAAATCGAGTTTTCTTCAACGGTTTGAATCAATAGGACCCTAACGTCTCACAACGCCTATTCACTCACTATCTCTCCCTGTACACTGTCTTTCCCTCGCTCTCTGCCATCACTCTTTCTCTACACTCTCTCTCACTCACTCTACGATCAGGCTTCCCCACTCTTCCTCACTCTCCATTAGTCTCACTCTCTCTATCCAGTCTCCATCAGTCATCGTTGGTTCTTGTCGTCATTGCTTCCCGCCGCCGTTGATTACAGGTACGGTCCTCTCCTCTGATATCTTTTCTGATCTTGGTTAATATTAGGTTGTGTTTTCTGTGGGATTTTGATTATTTTGTTGAAACTTAAAAAGTAGTAAATTACTAATCAAGATGAGAATTTTGTTGTCTTTTATATGCTGCAATGATGATTTTCTCATTAATGAGTTTAAATGTGCTTGGGGTTTTGATGGGGGGTTTTGGCAAATCGAGTGGTGGTGTTTCAATGATGTCTTTGGGTTTGTGTAAAATGTGTCTTATCCGATTGTAGGCATGATTTTGTTATAGTTGTTGTAAACGGTGTCAAACTAATTACGTTTGAGTGTAAATAGTTGTTGTAAATGGTGTTAAACTAATTACGTTTGAGTGTAAATAATTGTTGTAAATGGTGTAAAATGTGTCTCATGCCTCTAGCAGCAACTGTTAGCTCTAAAGCAGAACCCATCTCGTAAAGATTGGTTCTATTGGGTACACAGGTTAAGAAAAAAATGATGAAACTTTGAGACTCTGGTTGTTTGAAGCAGTCTTCCGTAAATCCAAGATGTTCTGCCCATAATGACATCCTATATACATAAATCTATGAAATACAATACACATTCACATGAAACAGAAAGTCAGTTACTGTAAGTCTAGTTAAAAACCAGTAAGAGTGATGAAATTGTAGTGTTTAGTACAGCAACAAAGAAATTAAGTTCTTTCATATCTTTTAAAAGTTTTAGTACTCATTGTTTTTGGTATATTTAGGTTTTTATAGATTTCATTATTTCTTGGAATTGACACTACTTTTGTTTTGCATATCAGTCCAATCTAGAAAATTTTAAGTAACTTTACTGAAAAAAAAAAAAAATTCATTCCCTGGTACCCTCAGCTTATATGTGCAAATGTATGGCTGGAGAAGCTGATATAGCAAGCATAGAAGTTCTTTCGCTTGCAATACAACTCCTATTTGTTTAAAATTAACCATATGGAGGGGGAGAGGAATAATTGAACATTCAATGGTCCTGCACCCTTTGGTGAATTTGAGATTCTTGTTTGATCCGTGAAATATTATAATATTCTTTACTCTAATTTTTTATTTAAAGAATTTGGAGAGTGAGTGCCTGCTTTTTAAGGTTTCTCTAAATCAATTTGGTACTCTTCTATAGGAGCACAAATATGTGAACTTTTTTTGCCCCCTTTTACTTTGAGTTGGCTAGTTACTATGGATTAAGAAATTTAAAATCTTTGTGTAAATGAAAATGGGTGCTTCTATTGTGGATATTTCAGGCCCCATTTGTGCGGTTCTAACTCATTCCAACACTCAACATGTTTCCCTGGTTTCTTTTTCTACTATCATCCATTTGCACTCATCATAAGTTTTTAGAACTTAAGATTTGCAAAGATGAATTTGTCATTTGCTCTACAGCCTCATATGATATTTTGCATTAGTCGATGGTGAGCAAATAGAAATGATTGGCATGCTTTATACATGGCTTTTCTCTAAATATAGAAGTTTAGGTTTGTGCTTCCTTATTTGCACTCTTCTATTTTTGGGTCATGCTTTGGGATACGAGGGTTTTTATGAATTTTTTTACCCCTAAATCAATCTGTTTAATATGGTTAAGTAAGGTATGTCTACTTAGGATGGTGTTTGATGAGGACCTAAGGAATAATCTTTCTTTATCAATTGATTTATTTATTTTCTTCATAATAGTTGAATAATAATGTTTCAGCTTGTGTGTTTTTTCTTAGTAAGACTGCAACTTTGTTTTTGTTAATTGAAGTCTAGCTATTTGTTGTCTATATCATCATTGATATCATTTTCTGTCAGGATGGAGACCACTGGAGTTTTATACTTTTATAATTTTATTTATGTCTTGCTATTTGTTAGTTAGAAGTTTTGAATCTTGATGTGTCTACAAAAGGGGAAATTGTGATTCACAATCTTGATTTGTGAGGATGTGTCTACACTTTATAGGAAGGGGAAATGTTGATTTTCTTATGCAACAGAGTGCGTAGTATTCTTGAATCTTTATATATGAGGACATAAGGCAATAATCTGTTTTTATCAATTGAAATCATTATTCTTTCCCCAACATGCGAGTGCCTTGGTTATGAAAAAAAAAATGATTGTCTTTATTTTGTCGGCTTGTAACTTCTTTTATGCTAAACACTGATTTTTCATTATGTCTTGCTATTTATTGTTAGTGAAAAGACTTTAACTCATGGTTTGTCTACGTGAGGAAAAATTGTGATTTACTTTTGCAGCAAGGGTATGGTGTAGAAGTGTTGAATCTTTATTGTTCTTGGGCAATATGAAAGCCCTTGAAATATTCTTTTGATTTCACATTTTTTACTGCTGAATGTTTGAATGTTATCTTGTCACTTGTTCAATTTATTTTATGGATTTTGTTTCTTGGCAGTTTTTTTAAGGCATATATGTTTGATCAATTTGGTCCTCTTTATTAGGTGCACAAATATTTTAGGTGGTGCAAAAAAATAATAAGGAAAAAGTTAACAACGAAAAAGTTAACAGAGCAAAGAAAAGGGTGTTGTTCTCACATTCATTGAGGAGTCCATTTTTTAAATTCATGGTGGGGTTCATAATAAATTTGAGAGGAGGGGGTATCATTTCTTCGTATTTTAGGAGTACTTAAAAATTTTCTTAGATTTTGGATACATTTTTAGGAACTTTGTAGAGGACAAGAAAAAAGCATTTAGTTTTTATGACGGTTGATTATATTTCTCATAAAAGTGGTGTTATAACATAAAATTTTTTAAATAGTTTATTAATAATTACCCTAAGGGCATGTATCAATATAAAAATACTTTTAACTTTATGTTGACCAAGGATTGAAAGTTAAATGTATGAAATATCTGTAAAAGAGTTTGTCATTAGCAGGGTCTGGGACATGTTATCTCATTTTTAATTAAATAAATTCCTAAACGGGCAAGCTAAATAGAATTAGCATTTATTGATTTTATAATTTTTTAAAAATAATTTTTTTAAAACATATATCTCCAAATCATGATAATTGGTTTGAATTTTCCCTTTTGAGAAAGTGCTAAAAAGAAGTTGAGGTAATATATGTGATTGGTATCCACTAATTTTATTTTTATTTGTTTACTAATAATATGTCCATGCATATATTAATTAAAAATTATATATAATTATAAAAGTATTAATTATATGTAGATATTTTCTATAAAAAATTATGTATAGATAAAGATAATATTTTATTAATATTATTAAAACTAATTATATGTATAAAAGATAATATTATTGAAATAAAAATGTTTATCTGTAAATATAAAATATAAAATTTTTTAATAATATCAAAATTATCCGAGTCTATTAAAAATTTTATAGGCTTTTGCATGAAATAAATTAACTATGTTAATAATTTTTAATTAAAGAGCTAATGATAAAAAGACTTTAATTATAATAGTGTAATACACACACATAATATTGAGTTATTTGTAGCAAGGTCTGTTGTGAGCATGTTTCATAATCTAAACAGTTTTTAAAATTTATTTTTAAATTAAATTAAATGAAGCATCTAAAAAAAAATTACTAATAGAGTTTTACTTAAAAATTATGCAATGCTCATGGATAAGCCTTGATATACAGAGTCTGTTTGGCAAAGATTATTTTTGCTAACTTATTTTACTATTCAGCTTATTGGGTTAAAGTCGGTGAATTTGAGATTCTTGTTCGAGTGGTCCTGCACCCTTTGGTGAAAATGACATGCATTATGTTGTAGATTTTATTGATTTTCTGTCTTTGCCATTATAATCTTTTGATTATGTGCAATTTTTTTTAGGAGAATCTTCTGTAATTTTTCACCCTTTTGTTAAACAAGTAATGATATTAACTGGAACATCAAATTGCTCAAGTAACTTCAAGAAAAAAATGAATGCATTTACTCTAGGAAACAACATTCACTCCATCATTGTGGTTTAATGAGTTTGGTACATTTTGATTGACTATTGCTTATAGCTAATACAGTGGAACATGGTAATACTAGACCCATACTCATATAAATGGATCTAGAACTAACTCCTAAAATTTGTAAAACAGACCCAGCAAGCAAGGAAATGAGCCTAAAATTTGAAAACGACTCACCAAGCACCGTTCAATTGAGTAGAATTAACTCCTAAAATGTTGAAAATAGGCCTAACAAGCAGTAAATGGGTTGAGTGGGTCATGGTATGCTTACATATTTAGTGGTAGAAATGTAGAATAATTAGTATAGGTTTCTAGATATTAAGTTGAGAACTCAAGCCCAAATGACCTGTAGCTGTAGGGATCTCAGTGGTCCATCGTAAACAGGCAATTGTGTAGGACATAAAACGGGGAGCTGTCAAGGATGACCTTATAGAGAGTGTTACTTTGTTGAAAAGACCAAGTTTGATTGAACAGGTTTGGGAATAGAATACCTAAACATTGAGTTGTTGCAATTTATATTTACTATGTGACTGCATTGGTCATAAGCCATAGAGTTGAATTTAAATGTCCTTGGGGGAAGATCACATATTGTGTGTCACATGGTTAAATTTAATATGTCTTCCCTCCATACGCAGCTCCTAATAATTGTAATTGATATTTTCCCTGTTAAAATCACTCTCAAAGACATCATACACCAAAAAGAACTATCGCATTTACATATTGCTCAGATGTTGAACATGCAGGTATCAATCAAGTTTTTAGCACTTTAATTAGTCATTTGTTTGTTTTTTTACTTCAATTACAGATAATAGAAAAAAAAAAGGTGTTTTTATGTAAAATTATGGCAAGTTCTTATTTATTTAAGCTTTAAGAAGTGATGTTGACAATCTTGTTGGGGTCATAATATGTCTTACTAAATCCATGCTTTTATTTTATATTAATTGTGGTTTACTTGTCAGATAATTGCTAACAATCTATTTGCTACCATGTCAGATATGCAGGCACTAGATAGAGTGCAGCCTGGACCCGATGTTCATACCCAGTTGACCTGGCAGCCGGATCATCAGTCAGGTCTGTTTTATAATTACCTCGTGTGCACTACCTAACACAATACTCATCCGTGTGCAGGAGGTGCCTGGCATGATAAAGGTTCGACACCGTAAATGTGTATTGCCACAAGGTGGGCTAGACCCACATATCATGCAATACATAGATGTAGCAGGTTTGACTGGTTTATTCAAGGTTCCTGATATGGAGGTCGACCACGCCTTGATCACGGCCTTGGTCGAGCGGTGGCGTCAGGAGACACACACGTTCCACTTACCCCATGGAGAAATGGGTATCACCTTGCTGGGGATTCCAGTGGATGGGTTACCTGTCACTGGGAGGACAGACTATAAATGGAACTTGCTGTGCCAAGAGTTGTTGGGCCATGAACCTCCGCCATGATACCGAACTCAAACACGTCTACCATTATTGGGGCGAGGATAAAATACAAGTGGCTTGATGCACAGTTTGCCGCTCCCTTAGCTGCGGACGCTACTGACGAAGTCGTTCAACAACATGCTCGCTACCACCTACTTGTACGGATGGGGGCCCTGTTGTTCATGGACAAGTATGCGAACCGGGTCTCACTGGTGCCTCTGCAGTTGCTCAACCCAATTAGCAATGCGAGACGGTATAGTTGGGGTAGTGCAGCATTGGCCTGGCTCTATAGGCAACTTTGTGGTGCATCGAAGAAGAATGCGATGCAGATTGGAGAAGCACTCTTGTTGGTGCAGCTATGGGCCTATTCAAGGTTCCCACGACTATGCCCTGTTGTGAGGCTGCCTCTATCGCCAGTGCACTCAGGGCCCCTTACCATTAGGTACGTTCATTGAGTTCTCGTTATTCAAGCTAAGTGTCTCTTAGGAATAATTATTTATGTGTAATAGTATATTACATTTTATTTGTCTCTTTGATATAATTAAAAATATTCCAAACTAACAAAAAAAAGAAACTTATCAATGCTTAGTATATGGATGTGAAATATAAAGCAAAGTTTGTTAAATGTAAGGTTCAGTAATGAGCATTTGTCGACACCCCATGTTTGCTAGGTGGAGCGAGCCAAAATGCACCGTAGAGCATGCCACACACGTCCTTGCTACGTACCGGGCGTCGCTAGCTACACTACGGGCTGAGCAGGTATTCGGTTAATTTAGTTTGAATTCTTATGACCACGTTTCCCTCAATTCTTATGACTACGGGCCGAGCACGTTTCCCTCAAATGCACCGCACATGCTTTTATTTTCGTTTCCCTCAATTGCATGACCACGTTTTTATTTTTATTTTAGGTTGAATTCTTGGATTGTTGTAGGAATGAGTTGATTTCATAATATTGGTTCCATCCCATCATTTTGTTTGATACTAGGATTTTCATCCCATCATTTATTTTGACCTAGCATAAACAAATATTATATAATCCAACAATTTTAAAACCTTATATTTGGAGACTTCTTATTATCAAAAGTAGGGGTGTACATGTGCATGAGTCAAGTCAGGTTGGATTGAAGGGTTTTTTCCAATGAGAAATTCCTAACTCATTACATGTGTAGAAACCAATACAACCCGACTTGAGCATGAAGTCTTGGTTTAGTGCAAGACAAAGTGAGTTCAAACCTATGTTGCAACAAAAAAAAAAAAAAAAACTCCACCAATTGTTACAAATGTCATTAATCTGATGCAATGAAGAGAAGGCACACATATTGGATTATGTAATTGGTTATAATTCAATGAGAAATGAATTTACCTTAGAGTATACCAAAGATAATCAGATTTGTCTTTGGTTGTATTTGTGTTCTCAAGTAATTCATTTGATTTTAATGATGCATCTTCGAAACTCACGATGACATCTTTAAATTCTTCCCAGCTACTAACTGAATCAAAAGTTTGTGTTGATTTACTGATTATGTCATTATACACCATTTCAACCTATTTAACATAAGAGAGAATAGAACTTTTAGCCTGCCGTCAAAAGAAAAGAAAAAATTTCAAAACAATATTTCTTAAGACTTTATATAAGCCGAATGATTGTAAACTCACAAGATATCAATTAAATTCTAAACAACAAATTTCCTACTATAAATTTGACAAATATGGGTCTTTTCAAAACGAGGGAATCAAGGCATATTAGAATATAAATGATATTTTCAAAACGCAAACAATATATGCTAGAAATTTTATTAAAAAAATAAAAATTAAGCTTGTACAGTTTGTAATTAATTAATAAAATGATATGAGCTTAAAACCATAGTTATTGCTCTGCCTAATAAGTAGACAATTTAGTATTTCTTGTTCTAACATAGGGGTATCTAGGATTACAAACATTGTTATTGTGATGCAAAAAACATTGTTACATTGTAATTTACAAATTACCTTTGCTAAATTGAAGGTTATATTTTTACAGTCTAGTAGAATACTGTTTGACTTCGATTTACATATTCAAGTGGTATATTTTGAATATGTACAGTAACATTTTGTTTCGCATAGTTAGTAAGAAATGCTGCACAGCCTCCATTGTCTTCTTGGAAAACAATGGCCTAAGTTTAAAGAAACAAATAAGTGTTAATCAGTGATATATGAGAAAACATAAAGACGCTTGACACATTACCTCTTGTTGTTAACCTAAATGAAAAGTTGGTTCGTGCTCCTTGCACCAAAGTTGGAGAGCACAATTTAATTACAACATGCAATTCCTTAAGTTGTCCCCACTTTAGTTGCCTTAATAGTCCTAAAATTATTAAAAGTTGTGGATTATTAATTACTACTTTATTCATATAATTTTAGAAGTGTGCAAAATATGCTACTCACCATATTCATCAAGAGGATCTTGATCATAATAAGCTGTGATTTACACTGCAGAGCTAGTTCCAAAAAATTTGTTCCACCATGGTAATAAGATAAGGAATGTAATTTTAGACATTGACATGATTAGTTTCAGATAACTAAAAGGCTTACATAATTTCCAACACTAAAATTTATAAGAAAATATATTTAGATAGAAATATGATAACAGTATTTGATGAGGATTATACCATGTAATAATTTACATAGCTTCCATTTCTTGCAATAAAAAGTGCTACTTGAAATGCAATGTCTTCAGCAGACCTTATATATGTCTTCCCTCCATATTTTTGATAGCTTCAAGTGAAAATTAAGTACAGTTAGTTTAGTGTTAGAATGATTAATAGTCATTTTGTTCTCATTCATTGAAACATTGTTAATGACTAATGCAATTAATCTAGTACAAGTTTTCTATTACAATAAAAAGATTTTGCAAAATCATCAACTTGGATTCATCTTACAGCCATAAGGATGCTTTAGTACCCTCCTCTAAGTCTAGTTCAGATTGAAAACCCTAGTATCTGATGGTGTCACTTAGCTTTGAATGTTATGCATATGAACATGGGGCTGAAAATGGTGGATAAGAACAACCTAGATCTTTTAATATTTTCTGCAGATCAATATTGCTATTCTTTTACTTTCTGCCCAATAATCCCTGAAGATTTTGTGTACGAATAGAAGCAAGAAATTCCTTGCTTTCCATATTACATATCACAAACATAATCTTAAATTAGTATGATGTCTCACTATCACAAACATAATCCACTTATGCAGATTGTATGGGAGCCGTACACGCATACGCTAGGCTCCCTGCCTGCGTATTGCACTGTCGGGCAGCATATTTGGAGGGTTGAGGTGCCATTGATATACTTTTGGATAGTGGAGTGGCATCATCTTGAGCGAGTCCTCCGTCAGTTTGGGATGAAGCAACCAGTTCCACTTGTCGTTGATACGTCGACTGCCCTTCACAAGATATCCCTTCAGGGTAAATGGAAGAAGGACTGGGAGGTAGAACATGAGCCCTTTATTCAACAATGGGCCAATTGAGAGAATGAATTTCATAGGTTCCCTCTCCTGGACGGTGATGATACGTACCTCGTTCAGTACATGACATGGTACAATCGCAACACAAGGCGGTACATAACACCAGAATCTGCGTACTGGGAACTCATGGTGAGGCAATAATTCCTATTTTATGGATGAAACCATTGTTCGATTAAATATCTTCAGCAGCTTTATCATGCATGCAAAACTCCACAATAATTATCGTTGTTACATCTGTATGAGTTTATCTTTTATTATGTTTTAAAGTCAAAAAATACTGCATGATTTAAGTTGTTCATAAAGAACTGAATTTGTCTTGATCCAATTTGTTTGCGTGAGGAATGGTTAATTGGCAATGACTAATGATGACCACACCTTTGTTCTTATAATTACATTCAAATTTTAAAAAGGGTGGGTTGGGTTGGGTTTTATTCTTTTATTTTTATTTTTTGTTTTTGGTTGGCTTGTAATTTCAAATGGATGGTGCAACTCCTTTTAGTAGTGATAAATTCATATTTCATGATAGTTCAAATAGCCTTACCTCCAAGACTGAAAGCTAATTACATATTCCTTGATAGATATTACCTCTAGGACTGGGAAGTCCCTTACTAAACTGTTGGTAGAATGCAATTTCCAACAGCTTAGAGGTCATTTGAAATCTTGCAAGTATGCAGCAAGGAGATGTGCTGAACTACTAGATTCAAGTATGATATATGTTGTAATTTTTGGTACTTCCCTTAATTGAAACTTTAAGCTCGCGTTTGATATTTTCAATTCATTTGATTCGGACGTGTACCTTAGGAAATAATAACTTCAAAATATATGTCCTGATTGCAATGTGATATTAATGGAGTTGTAACTCTGGTGAAGCCTAGACACACAAATGAAATTCAAATATTTTCACTTATGCTAAGATTGAACTTATGTACAACCAATCATACGTGTTTTTCAGAAGTATTATCTCAATGTTTAGATTGCATAGCAATAAACATAACAAGAAACTGAAAATTCCTGAGTGCTGGGTTGGAACTATAAATTTTTACACAAGAGGGGCCAACCCCTATTTTTATACACTGTCTTTTTAAAGATGTTTAATAATTATAAGTAATATAAGGATTTCATTAGCTATGTTTACTACTTTTTTCTTTTGATTTTGGAACAGATTTATCCAAGTTTTGCATCATACCTGCGTTCTTGCTTTTATAACGCCCTTGTTTTGTAGGTTCGGACGATGATTAGGTCTATACAGAGGTGCGATCAAGGTTCTGACATGCACAATGACCTTACATTTACACTAGAGCTTATGGAGGAGCTGGGCTGACTTAAATTGGCGGATGTGCTTGCAGAAGCAGTTGACATTGCTACACAGGCCCCAGGTCGTGGCGGGCAACGTGGTGGGTCTTGTGGGGGTGGACATCGTGGAGGTGGTCAAGCTGGTCGCGGCCGTATGATCGAGCCGGATCCCATCTACGAGGAAAGGAATGAGTTGGGTGCAGAAGAGTCATGGCTTGGCACTAATTGGGTACTGTCTGATGACGGCGGCAGGACACCGCGATGCACGTCTGGCGATGGTGCTGGACCATCCCATAGCGTCGGTCATGAGGGCACTATTCCAGCCTAGACTAAGTCCGATGGTGCTAGCATGGACTATGAGGACCCTCCCCATATGTCGCCCCCAGTTTTCAGTGGATCTGCCCATGATGGTGGATGCATATTTGTCCCCACACCAGGCATGCCCACCCCACCTCTAGTGCATGTGGACCCCACCATGTTAGCTTCATCTCAAACCCCCCACGAAGAGGCTATACAGATTGAGCAGATACCGGCTGAGGACATTGAGCCGGTGGAGGGTTTACGGAGATCGCGACACCCGCGTGCGCATGCTCCCGATTGCGGGACCGGTGATGGTATGTACTTTGTCTACACTTCCCATCTTCTTGAGCTACTTATACTGCGCATTTGATTGATTATGTTAATTTAATTATGTTGTTGTGTCTGATGAAATAGGTAAGATTAAACCTATCAGGGCATATGGGCGGAAATGAAAAGATCATTAAATGCTTTAGTGTATGCTTATACTTCCTACCTATAGGTGACTGGATAGTTCCATTTCACTTTTCTTTTAAAGTTGTTTTTTAGACCTAACTGCAATGGTGGACACGAAAAGGCCATTGAGCCTGATTGTCCCTGTGTGCTTATTCTTCATGTGTATAGGTGACTGGAATAAGCATGCAAAATGTTCTAATTGGGGAGAATCTTGGTGGCTGTGCATCTGTTTGTGGATCATTGCTTGGGGAGAATACTGGCTTTCAATGTGTTTATTGTCAAGAAATTGATATTTTGGAGAAAACCCATAAGGTGTATTGTATTTACTGATGTATTAGGAAGTTTTTCTAGGCTTGGACTTTTGATTGCAAATGGACAAATGCCTCGATTGGTATTCATTTGAAAACTTTCTTGTATTTTTATATGTTGTTAGCTATAGTAAAGTGGGTTGTAAGAGAGATTTTATGTGGCATTGTTTTTTTTTTTGTTTTTTTTTTTGAGAAACAAATGTGTGGCATTGTTGATAAGGAAGAAGTAATTTGATACTTTTCGTAAAAGAGTTTGATGAGGAAGTTTATGCGGATCAATGGCACAACCAACTCCTTTGTAGCAAATCATTTATCCGAGTCTCTACAATGCTTGGCGCCATGACTATAAGAGCTTTTGAGGACGAAAACCGATTCTTTTATTGGTCCTCTTGAACTGATTGACAGAAATGCTAGTCCTTTTTTCCATAGTTTTCAGCAAATGAGTGGTTCATCCTAAGATTAGAAACACTTAGTGCAATTCTTGCCTCTTCAGCACTCTGCACGGTCATGGCTTCCTCCCGGAACTATTAGCTCTAGTGAGTTTTACCTTGAAGAGTTATTTTTTCTATCTTTAGCGATTTACAGTTCTTGTATAGATGCTTTAATTTACTGGAGATGGTTTTTTAAACATGCTTGTGGAGTTATATTGAGTTGTAAAACATGCGTATTAGATTCTTTATAACTTTTTCTCCTTTTATTGCAGGATTTATTGGAATGACACTTTCTTATGGTCTTTCATTAAACACGTCACTTGTCTTCTCAATTCAATATCAGTGCACTTTACCAAATTATGTCATTTCTGTAGAAAGGATAAATCAATACATGAATATATCTAGTAAGGCCCTCGTAGTAATAGAAGGGAATCTGAAAGTGATGATAAACTCTTGGTAAGTCACTACAATCAATGCTCTTTGGAATTTGGGTCTGCATAACTGTATAAATGTTCATATACAAGAAGTATCAATGTACACTTTTGCATTGAGAAATGGGTCCCTTACTCCCTTTTGGCAAATCTGGAAATTTCCTGTCCTATCATGTTCTTGATAACTCAAGTCCTAGTTTAATGGAGAGATGTAACTAACAGAAATTTGTATGTTGAATCTGTGGTTCTATTACTGGATCAGATAGGCTGTGTACATGCAGGATTGTATTGTGGATTTTAGTTTGTTTCTGCTGGCATTTGCTATGCCAATGGTCATTTGGCCTTGATGTGGGTGGATATAATCTTAACAAAATATACCAAGGTGAGATGCGTGATAACTTGGATATATCTTCTTGCCCATGTCACACATTTATCTGAATGGATCTCCTATCCATAACTGAGATTCCATCCTTTTTTTTTTAAAGAAAAATAAATATATAGGAATATTAATAATCGAAGAATTTTGGTAGTATGGCTAGTGCCCTCTAAGTTTATAGGAGTATTACAAGTATGTTCTCTTGGGAATTTATATCATACTTCATCGTTATTTATCTGTAATATTACTCCACTTATCAACATATAAGGCACAATAAGTTTTAATATCCACTATAATTTATCTAAAGCATTTGGAACATGGGGCATTCTGAGTATTGTATACGAGGAGTATTTTAAGTTAAGAAAGACTCATTGGAGTAAAGTGTAGGCTTTTGCACTACTTTTACAACTTTGTAAGTTACACATAGTTCCAGGAGTATAATTGCTTGCTTTGTGATATTATTAATTGGGTGGTGTTTGTATCTCTGATATGAATGTTTGATGGTATATTAATTCTTACAGTCTACATAATTTTTTTCCCAGAATATAGAGGATTATGTTGTTTTGGGTGCATCCTCTAAAATTGCTGCTATTCTTCCATTCCAAGTAGGCATTTGTCTTGGGTGGTGTTAGACCATGAATTGTTGATTTCATTTGTTAGTTGATCATTGCTTCTTATATGGTTGGGTGACTTTGATTTCCAGGTTGTAAGAGCTCAATTGCAGGTTTGACAATGTGACCCTTTCATTCCTTTTTGTCTCTGTATATGTTGTGTAATTATCAAACATATTGAAGGAAGATGACCGATCCATTCATCATAACTATTAACGTTTCCCCTTGAAATACTGCATAGCCTTTACTGAAATTTTTATTTTTTATTAATGGCTGGAATTTGGTCATATCTGTTTCCCTCTGTAGCAAAGACCTAGTACTGATGGAATTCCAAGATACATGGATTTCTGGCATGTTGTGAAGGAAACTGCACGGTAAGTATTTAGCCCAGATTTAATTTTCATAGCCAAATAAGGAAAGCTCTAACTAGAGTGCAAACACATTGCTCTTTTCTATAAGTTAAATACTAAATCTGTGCATTTTCTCGCAAATACTATAAGAGAATAAATAGCTAATGATCTCAAGTTGTAAAGGTGGGAGATTTTGGCTCACCCTATTAAGTAACAAACTTGATTTAGGTTTTTAGACGTTCTTACTTTCATTATAAACTTGAGACATTTTCTCATCTATAAGGCTAATTTATTCTGTTGGGGCTTGTAGGTTCGAGGGTGTTCGAGGTTTTTACAAGGGCATTACACCAAACCTTCATGAAGAATGTTCTCGTTAGAAGGGAACTGGCCTCCATCAAATTGCCCATCTGTGGGTAAAGTTGACATACATGGTTTGCAGGTAACTATTTTTTTTTTTGATTTAATGTTAAAATTAAAGAAGGTTCTTATGCTGAGATTCTAAGAATATCAATGATAAAAAAGATCAGATATAGGCCTGATGCACTTGTTCTGAGGGGGATCAGTTGCACATTTGAGGAATGGCACAAAATAGGTATTGTTGGTAGAACTAGCAGTGGGAAGACCACTCTCATAAGTGCTCTATTTTGTATAGTGGAGCCAGCTGGAGGGAAGATATAGTAATGTATGTATTGAAACCTGTAGTACTCCACTGTCCAGTTGTAGTCATTGAACTTGAAGACTAAGAACAACATATGCTTTGTAATTGGGCTGCCATTCACTTCATAGATTGAATATTTGTTGGGAACTACAGTGGAGAGCATGCAAAGAAGGAACTTCCATTGGTTTCTCCCAATGGGAGTCACCAACAAAAACTAACCGCTTGTGGATCAGTTTTTCCAACATCAATTTTGCATCATACACTTATCCATGTAATGTTAACTTTTTAAGTAATTTTGAAATTTTAAGTGTAATAATTTTGAAATTTTAAGTGTAACTTTTTTTTTTTTCTAATTTAGAATAATATTACAAGTCACATCATAATTTTGGGGTTTTATTTACTGTGTTTGGGATTCAAGAATCTTTATATAGCTGTGTTATTTGTTTTTTTAGTCGGTTGGTGTCAATTTTTATTCATGGTTATTTTGTTCTGGACTTTCTATATTCTGGGTATTAAATTTTTCAAAATTGACTTGAAGAATTTGGATCATTTTCTGATGTTGGCCGATTTTTCATGTATGAACAATTCCAATCCTATCTTTTTTAAAGTTTGGATTTTCTTTGATTGGTATGGATTACAGTGAATCCTCCCAATGGGTTTCCAAATCATTCATCTAGAGGTTCTGCAATTCATTGTTGTTTTTGACGTCATGTACATTCGTTAATCGTGGCTCATTGTGTATGGGCTGATCTTGTATTTTGTAACTACACAATAATGGACTGAAGTGAACCAAATAGATCTCATACGACCAATGCTGACTGAATAGGATCAAATAGAGCAAATAGAATGTACTAGACTGATTTCACTAGAAACCAAAGTGGACCGAATAAGACCAAAGTAGATATAATGGACCGAATAAGACCAAAGTAGTCCAAAAACAAAAATAATAAGGTTATTTTTCCATATATACAAATCTGCCAGTCAAACAGCTGGAAAACGATGACACTTCTAGTTAAACCACACACACGAAACTAGTTACTTGCAAGTGTACATATCTTACTAAATACCATAACAAGAAGTCGTACTTTTGCATTCATTTACCCGTATGTTGTCTCGTGGGTGCATCAACTTCATCATCCCCCACAACATGGGCCACCACTTCATTCAACATGTTTGCACTCAGGGTTGCAATCCTCCTTGCGTGGTCACGCTCCTCAATGGCAACTTCCAACTGATACCTTAACAAAGTGTTCCTAATGTCTCCACTGCCGTAGTTGGTTCCTTCGCTTGGAGAAGTGCTAGGTGGAGTTGAGGTTGACATGTTTGGAGTTGCCCATGATGCGGACGCACCACCATGCACGTCCATACCATTATAATGCAAATACTCCATGTATGTGGCTTCTACTTCCCTTCGATCTTTATATGATTTGTGATTGGCATTTGGGAATTTATGAACTTGTCTGCTTGCATCTAGCCAACTGTCGTATATGCCTAGAACACGACTGTTAAACACAACATAGGTACGTCCCATCCTGCTCTACAAACACGCAATGGTGGGAAGTCCTTGCACCAGAATGGTGGATGCACCTTCTTACATGTGAAGTAAGTCTAGCTTTTTGTAGAGGAAATGGAAGCTGAAACTCGATTCCTAAGAAATCGAGTTATAGAAATATCTGTGGGTAAATATAATACGAAGTTACAAGTAACTCAATTTCTAAATTACCGAGTTTCTGAATTGTCATCACTTCAATATGTCGTGTCAACAGTAACTCGATACCACAGAAATTGAGTTTTTAAATAAAATTGACTTCCTAGATATCGAGTTATGGTTCACTCCCTCCCTACATTTCAGAATCCATGCATATGCCTGGCTCTATCTATGTTGAAAACCTTCAGTGTGTGGGTTTCTGAAAAAGAAAGCCTGCGAGGTGAACAAAGTTTGTTGACTCTTCTGGCATTTCCTTGTCACTATTGCATCCTCACCAAGCGTGCTATAGCTGTGGTCCCCTTCTTCTTTGTTGTGGCACATCTTCCCTGACAGGTATATCTTGACTTACATAACTAATTACAATTGGATTGGCATTTTAGTATAAATGTGATTGCTTTCTACCACTCTCTTGTTCTGACACTATGTGTGTGTGTGTGTATATATATGTATGTATGTATAGATATATATATATATATAGACAAACCTACCTACCCATATATCATAAGATGTATATGTGGCATGAACAAATATATATATATACACACACATATACATATATATATATATATATATATATATGTAGATACACACACACACACACACACACACACACACACACACATATATATATATATATATATATGTATGTATGTATATGCAAATATATGTAAATATAAACAAAGCTACCTACCTGTATATGATCACATGTATATATATATATACACACATATATAGGTATGTTTATATATAATGTATGTTCTTAGGGCACCCATTTTTTGAAACATTTTGTTAGGAATTGAAAAAACTGTTAATACACTGAAAATCCCGATAAAAATTGTCCCAAAAACGATTAATTATTGTGTGCTCTTAGGACACACATTAGCAAAATCCTATATGTGTGTGTGTGTGTGATAGTGACATTGTATACATATTGTTCCTCTATATGTATAGATATAGTAATGTATATAATCATTCTAAATAAACATATATATAAAAAAACATTGTAGGGTGAATTCCTATGATAACATATGCATTCATTCATACATATCAATAATGATGTAACAAGCAATTAGAGGTTTAAATTGTATGGCTCTTTTAGTTCTGAAAGGCTTTAGTGTGTGGGTTCTGAAAAAGAAAACCTACGAGGTGAACAAGTTTTGCTGACCATGTTTGCATTTTCCTCCTCCCTATTGCATCCTCACCAAGCGATATGTGGAGGACCCTGATTCTTCGTTGTGGCACATCTCCCCTAAAAGGCCAATGTTTGTGTACAAACAAATCAAGTTTGTTAAGAATACTTAGGATATCATTATAGTGCATCTGTAAAAGATTAATTACTGCTGCATTAACATAACCCCCTATCTTCTGCATGATAACCACAATTAATTGTCCTTATCCAGGTCTAGAATGGGCCGTCATTGCTTCTACGTTTACTATGATGGGGAACAATATTTCCATGAGTTGCATGGGCTGTCCTATAGAGGTGAGTCAGTGAAGCAGAAGTTCATTGAGTTGAAATGAGGAACACACTTGAGAAAAATGCACTGGAAGATAATGGAAGCTCTACGGTTGGACAAGGAGTCACATAAGATATCCATCGTGTATTGTGCCCTCGAGATACTTGTGAGTACTCAGGTTGTCTACAACTCAAATCCATTGGGTTGTGATGCTGACGTGGACATGATGTGGGCAGTGATTAAGCGGACCCCCAGTTCATAGCGTCCGACTTGTATGTAACTGTTAAGGCTGTTGGGTTCCATGCTAGTGTAAGTTCACAGCAAGGTAGTGGGGTGGAAGAGCCACACTCATCGCCCCTTAACGTGCATCCTTCCTTTGCCAATGCCACACCTTTGCCCTACAATAATCAACCATACAGTGCGGTTGATGATTTGGACAACACCGAAGTGTTGGGCACCACCCATACACATGATGTGGGAGGGTCTAGTCACACATATGAACATGTCCAAGCTGATATGGATGGGGGAATAGATATTGATGCCAGCCAAGATGTGTACGAAGAGTTCATTGATACTGATGGACCGGTGGATGACGTAGAGGTTGTAGATGTACCACAGATCGAAAACAACGAGGAGGATTGCCCTACAATAGTTCCTATCCTAGAATGGTTCACATCAAACAAATGGGACAATATTAATGACCCATCACCTGCATTGGGTACAGGACATCTTACAAGTTGGCATAAAGGTGACCACCCGGCAACGGGGATACTATTCAAGAATAAAGCCTCTATTCAATATATGTTGACCCTCTACTTTGTGGAGCATAATAAGCAATACAAGGTCATCAAGTCTGACACCAATAGGCTGGTAGTGCGGTGCATACATGAGGCATGTCTGTGGTCAATTTGGGCCAGTTGCAGCAAGAAGCATGGGATGTGGGTTATCAGTACATGTAAGGGTCCCCACAGTTACTCATCCCTCCAGGTAGCAACTAATGGGCGGATGATGGATTCAAAGTTCATCTCCATTGCACTTGAGAAGTATGTACAGGAGGACTTAACCCGAAAGGTAAAGGACTTACGTAGTATGCTGCATGCAAGGCACGGGCATGATGTAACTATGTACAAGGTTTGGGAAGCCAAATAGAAGGCAGTTGCGCGTATTTACAGGGATTTTGATAAGTCGTACATGGAATTGCCACGGTTTCTAGCTGCATTGTCCAATGCAGATTCGGACACTGAGACCACGTTAAAGTGCGACCCCCATGTCCCAAGGACTTGTATATTCAACTCCGCGTTTTGGGCTTTTGGTCCGTGTATTAGAGGGTTCAGGCATTGTAGGCCAGTGATAAGAATAGATGCAACGCACCTCTATGGCAAGTACAAAGGAAAGCTGTTGATAGCAATGGCAACAGATGGTAACAACGACGTTTACCCATTCACGTTTGCTGTTGTCGAAAGCGAGAGCAGGGAGACATGGGGATGGTTCTTGGCATGCCTGTTGACCTATGTTACAAATCAGACCAATTTGTGTATAATATCCGATAGGCATCGTGGGATACAATCATGCTTTGATGACACCACTAGGGGCTACTTGCAACCGCCCTTAACCCATCACTAGTATTGCCTCCGCCATTTAGTAAGCAATGTTAACACTAACTTCAATAGTGTGCCGTTGAAGAACTTGGTATGGAAGGTAGCAACTGTGAATCAAGTTAGGAAGTTTGAAAACACCATGGATTGCATCAAGAATGTCAACCCAGATGCGTACGACTATCTTAAGGAGGTAAATCAAGAAAAGTGGACACTTGTACATGACCATGGGCACCGATATGGGGCAATGACAACCAACTTGTCAGAGTGCTTCAATGGGCTACTTAAGGGCGCACGTAGCTTGCCCATAACTACAATGGTGAAGTTCACATTTTACAAGGTGAACTCATACTTTGACGAACATCGAAACAAAACCCTAGAGCAATTGGAAGAGGGGCAAGTGTGGTGCAAATATGCCTATGACAAGTTCGAGGCAAATCAAGAGAAGGCGAAGCTCCATATGGTTAGAAGGATGAGTGCGCAACAACAGTTATATACAGTGAAGACACAATCTTCACTGTTGAACACTTGCGGGGGAGATCACACCCATAGGGTTTCCCTCATGGACATGACATGCACGTGCGGCTAATGGGAAGCAAACAAGATCCCCTGTTCCCACTTGATAGCAGTTTGTGCCAAACACAACCATGATGCCACTGAGTATATGGATCGTTTCTACCATGTGAAAGAATGGTATCACAGCTATGAGCCGATATTCCAACCATTAAAAGATAGGTTAGAATGGCTAGAGCCAGTAGAAAGGAGAACTGTGATGCCAAACCCGCGGTTGATCCGTGAGAAAGGTCGGCCGAAGTCCACGAGAATCTACAATGAGATGGATGACGAGGATAGGGAGTTGCCAACCTCATTGTGGATTGAGAATGGACCAAAGTTGAAGTGTGGGTTGTGTCGCCAAGAGGGTCATAACCGTCGTACATGTCCGACTTGAAATGTGGCATGAACAAGCCATGGTGCTACGTAGCAGGTAACAATTACAAGTCATAGTAACAAGGGGGTATCATAAGTTATTCTTCTTTGCATGTTTAGATATTACATTATATGAGTTATAATTAAGATTCCTGGAGTAATTTTTAGATTGGAACCATGATAGTAATACCATTGTATCAAATTTAGCTACACTTTGGGCAATCTTGTGATTACTTCTTCAAGTAGTTGCAGTTAGTCTTAACTCCTAGCTATTACCATTCCAAGTCTTCTGTCCCAGTTTTGGTGTTCTTTCAATCTTATTGTTTATGGTGTACATATTCTAGTATTCATGGGGTCTCTATTTCCCTAACTGTATATGTTTTGCTTTAGATTTGTAATTGTCGCCAAGGTGTAACTGTAGATGCTCATCATTTAAGCAGGCAAGCTTGAAGGTTCTTCTGTATTTGTCAATTCAATTTATTAATTAATGTGGGTTGCATACTAATTTTTGTGTTGGTTACTCCTTAGAAAGGAGGCAACTTCTGAAGAGAACAAAAAAAAGGTGTAACTCAAATGCGCAGACTCCATGATTGCCTAAAACCATTGTTGGCGGATGCTGTCCAAGTTTCAAGTTACAATTGTGAAGAATGTTTAAAATGCAAAAATTAAACCTTTTTAATTTTTATACATCAACTGATTTAAATGTATAAAGGCTCTTTACTTACAAATAAGCTTGTATGGATGATTTTTTTATTCACGTAATGGAAATGGGGGAATGATTTATTGATGGATGTGGTTGGAAGTAGATGGATGAGTTGTTGTTTATAGTATGGTTGTGAATAGGTCCACTTTTACGATGAATAAGCAAGCCAATACTGTATGGGGTGTGAACAATGCAAGACGTAAGGAAAACTTCATGTAGGCAGTTTATACTAAACATAACTCGATCATTCATTTACCGAGTTACGTTGAAGACCATTTTGGACACTTAGATTCCTCTTGGACTGCATCTGGACCAGTCCAAATATCTGGGTTGGGTGGGGAAGCCCAGTCAACATAACTCGATGTCAGTAGTACCGAGTTACGTTGAAGACCATTCTGGACACTTAGATTGCTCTTGGATTGCATTTGGACCAGTCCAAATATCTGGGCTGGGTGGGGAGGCCAAGTCAACATAACTCGATTTCGATAGTACAAAGTTACGTTAAAGACCATTCTAGACACTTAGATTCATCTTGGACTGCATCTGGACCAATCCAAATATCTGGGCTGGGTGGGGAAGCCCAGTCAATGTAACTCGATTTCAGTAGTACCGAGTTACGTTGGAGACCATTCTGGACACTTAGATTCCTCTTAGACTGCATCTGGACCAGTCCAAATATCTGGGCTAGGTTGTGAAACCCAGAGAACAATACTTGACTTACATATAATCGAGTACATAGTTGATAACTCGTTTTATTGAATATCGAGTTATGCGCAAGCAGTTTATACATTGGGTTTCGTTGATTTACACTGAACATAACTCGAATTACAAAAAATCGAGTTATGTGGACGGTTGGATTCCTTTTGGACTGCATCTGGATCAGTCCAAATATTTGGGCTGGGTAACAATAGTGCAAATAACTCGATCTACAGATTATCGAGTAACTCTACTCGTAACTCGATTTCAGTGGTATCGAGTTACGTCCAAACCATCAAACACAACATGGATTCCTCTGAGTTACAATGCGCATAGCATGGACTCCTTTGAGTTACAATGCACATAACTCGATTCTTTAATAATCGGGTTATGTGTATGACCAGATGCCGTTCTGGCCATTATTTAGTACTCAACGTACGAAGCATCAACTGTTCAACTTCTCAACGAAAAGCACGGGACTTTGGAGAACCAGAACAATGGCTTCTTAATGGCAGAGAGACAACGAGGATGGTCCTGCTGATCAGTCCCCACACTTTTTCAAGATTATTCTGCCTAATGCTGTTCAAGAAGGAAAGCTTGTAAGTATGCTTAAATTCATGATCTTTTTCCTCTCTGAAAATCATATGCTAATACACGTCATCCACTTGATCTTTTTTATTTGTGATTCTTGAAAAAATTTACATTTGTTACATGTAGTCATAAAAACTTTCATTTTGCAATACGTAAGTTACATTTTAAGAAGAAAACATAGTCACATAACAAAGTGCTTTTACATCAAATTTCTTGATATGAATGAAAAATGAAACAGGGATAAGCGCATGGTAGAAACTGAGGAAAAAAAAACAAATATAAAAAGCAAGAGCAGATAGCATTTTTTTGAAAATGTGATAGGGCTTATAGGGCCAGCAGAGATCTATAACTCAATTTAAACTGTGAAACTGTGTCCTAGGCTCAAACTAGGATACACAAATCTTTTTTTTTTTTTTTGGTCTCTAATTTCACTTCCTACCTTTCAAGGACACTAAAAAAACTTGTCTCCAAGGTTTTCCTCAGACTGTAAGACACCAAAACCACATATTGAACATCAGGCATGTCAGAAACATTAAAAACACATAAACACAGTGATGATAACAACATTTCCTCTATCAATATCTTTCACTCTTTTTATCATTTTTTTTAGAGTTCACAAACTTATAAAGTGGCTAAGTGGCAAAAATTTTATGTCTAAATCCAAATCCTACCCATAAACAAAAGTGGGTCATCTTCAATATTTCCCCAACACCCCAAAACCAAATCACAAACACATTACACAAGCACTCAAAATACAACATTTCCCCAAAAATTTTTACATTTCAACAACAACAGAGAAATATTGGATGTTGAATATATTTGATGGTTATTTTGGTTATAATATTAGGTTGTATAAGAAGCATAAAAATTCATAAGATTTGTTACTGTCAAATATCAAGCCCTTAATAAGACAGATTAAGGTTATAGCTATTAAATATAACTTCAATGTTGCATGGGCTGTTATTTTGTTTTGTTTTATTTCTACTTGATCATAAATTTGTTCTTGTTCCTTCCTTTCTTCCTCCTCCCTCTTTCCTCTTCCTCATTTTACTTAATGCAGTGACCATTGATAAAAATCCGTGGATGTGTTCATAAAAATCTGTGGATCAGTCCATTTTCTTTCTTTTTGTGTGGGGGTGGGGGGCTATAACTAAGGAGTATTCTACCATGTGTTTAAGTTTTATTTTCTACCACTGTCTATACGGTTTTTGTCTGCTTTTTTGAACTTTTGTTCATCCAACAAGTATCTTCCTTGAACAATTATTAAAGTATTATCACCTAAGAATCACTAAATCCATTTTTTTTGCAATGGTAGCTGCACAACTCCATAGAGCTTGATTGATTGCATGTGTTTATTTCCAAAGCCTGCATTTATGTTATGGAGATTCTTTTTATAGCGGATTCCAGATAAGTTCATTAGCAAATATGGAGTGGATCTGTCAGAAATGGCTTTTCTTACGATTCCAAATGGTACAAAATGGAAAGTCAAGTTGACAAAATATGATGGGGGGGTTTGGTTTCAAAATGGTTGGTCCGAATTTGCAAGTTGTCATGGTCTAACCGTGGGGCACTTGCTAGTTTTCAAATATGAAGGAAATTCACACTATGATGTACTCATATTTGATGCCACTGCAACAAAAATAGACTATACTTTAGATGATGAACTCCAAGTTCATAGGATGGAAGATGATGAGAGTGATGACAGCTCTGTTGAAATCATCAAACACTTTTATAGGGGAAAGGGTTCAGGTTTGAATGTTACACTTTTGTAAGGAGCTGGTTGATTTTTTAGCATGTTTACTATTGATTTTATGTGCATGACTTCATATTTTCATGTCATTTCAGGATCAGCCCATCCTAAGAAAGATGGTGTTGTAGCTGAAAATCTTGTTCGAGCCAATGCTTTTAAATTAGAAAATCCCCTTTTCACTGTTATTATTCGTCCATCCTACGTTAATGGCAAGGATCATCTGGTAAGCTTTCAGCTTCACATATTTTTGGGTTTTAGAAATCCAACTCCCATTAACTTTGATTTTTCATAGATCAATTAGAAAGATTGTCACACTAGATACTTGTTGCTGGACATTTTGTTGGTAATGATTTGCTTATTTGTGTTTTTCGGGGAAAAGATGTATATATATTTAACTGTATCATTTGGATATCAAACAGTATCATCTTAGGTTCAACTATTTTTTAAATATTTGTTATTATTTCTTGTACAGAGTTTACCCTGGGGCATTATCAACTACTTACCGAGAGAAGGCTTTACCAAGGACTACACCAAAGCAAGTATACTCACTGTCAAGCTCTAGGTTGTGGACCGATTATGGCCTGTGAAGTTATACGTTTATGAATGAAGTGTGGGTTCATCATGTGTCGTATCAGCTGGTTGGTCTGCATTTGCGAGGGAAAATAGTTTGCGAGTAGGAGATGTTTGCGTATTTGAGTTGATTATGAGGGACAGTGTTGTGTTAAACGTCCACATTTTCAGATGCCTCGATTAAGTGGTTATGGTGGATGCATTCTAAATAATGTATTATGTGATGTTTAGAGTGTGTTTATTTTGCAACTTTACTGTTCATCCCTCTTTTGTTCATCCCAGTTTGCAACTTTACTGATTGGGTACTTTTGTGATGTTTAGAGTTTGAGTCTTGGAAAATTTTTAATTACTATGATGAACTTTCATATGTATTCTAAAATGAAAATGATGCTGTATTTTTTTCTCCAACTTTGTTTGGATTTTGGCCTTTTTGCATTTCATTCAATTATATTAGGTTCAATGGCGACTCCAGGATTTTATTTTAGGGGGGTCAAAAGTGTCTTGAGCTAGGATTTTGTTGTGGGGAGTAAAAAATAAAATGATAATTTTTTTTAAATTTTTATTTTTTTTATTTATTTATTTTTTTGTATATACAATTGTCATATTACATACAATAATCTAACATAGTATTCTAAATAGTATACAATACAACTATATTGTAAAATAGTCAAAAAAATATCATTAATAGTTTAAAGATTGGTCAGAAAACAACGATAGAATGCATATAAATAAATAACTAATCATAATATTTATCAAATTAATAATAATTTATTATAATCATATGTAATATCAATTAAATAAAAATATATGATAAAGAAGAGTAGTAACACACCTAAGAGTAGGTCTGAAAATAAATGTTAAACTAAGGAAAATAAATAGTAACTTATATAAGATTTTGCTTTTGAAGTGTATGATAATAACTTACTCTCTAGCATCATTGACAACCCATTTCCAAGCATAATTTCAATTTTTTTTCATCTTTAGGTACCTATGGAGCTTTGTTGTAGCTGCTAGTGCTAGCCCATTGCCCCATTTTCTTTCTTCTTAACACAAAAACTCCTGTCTCAACCAAAAGTATTAATCCATTTTTTTTCCTGGTGCAACATCATCTTCTTGACTCTTTAAAGAAGTGAATATGCAAGTGCATTTTCTTTTCTCTCTTTTATCAATCATCATTGTTATTTTACCATTAGTATTATTTTTGTTTCTTTCCTCTGCCACTATGTGCGTGTTGATATGCATAAGGGTATTTAAGATTTTTTTGTTCACATTTTTGTATTGCTATCTTTATTCCATTAAAGATTGTTGGGCATAATTTTGATGTGAACTGTTCTTTTATTGGATTTTTTTTCTTTTTTGGTATTTGTCTATAATAAACTATATAATTTTTGTATGTTCATTAATATTTAAGAATATAACAATATATCAAAGTTAATAACTTTGTATTCAATATGAACTATAGTTAATATATCAATACTACAATTCGGTCCCCCCAAGTAAAATTTTCTGGCTATGCCACTGAGTCTGATATAGATAATAGATGCTCTTCAAGGCCGCCAAAAGAAAAATTAAAAATAGTGGCAAGTACATAATACATCTATGTATAGCCTGGCATCCTTTATTTAAAAGCTTCATAGACTTGCTGTGTAATATGTATAAGTCATGCTTCCTTTTTAAAGTAGTATCATCTATACTAGTTGCACATTGTTGTCAATATTTGTTATTTTGTTCTTAAACTGTGACTTCAGTTAAATTGAACATAACTCGACTTAAATATTATCGAGTTACAATACAAATAACTCAATTTTCAAATAACCGAGTTATGTGCAATGTATACTGAACATAACTCGATTTTTAATTTACTGAGTTACATGGAAGACCAATCTGGACACTTGGATTCCTCTTGGACTGCATCTAGACCAGTCCAAATATCTGGGCTGGGTGGGGAAGCCCAGTCAACATAACTCGAGTTCTATAAAATCGAGTAACACTTAACATAATTCGTTTTCTCTAGTATTGAGTTATGTGCAAGCCGTTCTAGACATAAATTGCATTCTTGTGATTTTCCACTGCACATAACTCAATTTCAGCAGAATTGGGTTATGTGTAAGACCTTCCTGTACACTTGGATTCCTCTTGGACTACATCTGGAGTAGTCCAAATATCTAGGCTGGGTGGGGAAGCCAAGTCAACATAACTCGAGTTATATATAATCGATTAATTTGAACTTAACTCGTTTTCTCTAGTATCGAGTTATGTGCAAGCCGGCATAAATTGGATTCTTGTGATTTCCACTGCACATAACTCGATTTCAGTAGACTTGGGTTATGTGGAAGACCTTCCTGGACACTTGGATTCCTCTTGGACTGCATCTGGAGTAGTCCAAATATCTGGGCTGGGTGGGGAAGCCCAATCAACATAACTTGAGTTATATATAATCGAGTAAGCCTGTCATAACTCGTTTTCTTTAGGATTGAGTTATGTGCAAGCCGTTCTAGACATAAATTGGATTCTTGTGATATGCACTGCACATAACTCGATTTTAGTACAATCGGTTTATGTGGAAGCCCAGTCAGCACACCTCGATTTATATATAATCGAGTAAGTTGAACATAACTCGTTTTCTGAAGTATCGAGTTATGTGCAAGCCCTTCTGCTCAAAAATTGGATTTCTGTTATTTACATTGCATATAACTCGATTCATGAATAATCGAGTTATATGAACATAACGAAATGTGACTCAGCATTATAAACTCTCCCCCAGTTCTGCAGAACTTGCAGCTGTCCGAAATTACATCTTCGATTGCTCTCGTTGCATCCGGCTAGAATCGACAATTTCCCACACAAATTCTTCAAAGATTTTACATAGTGAGACTCTTTTAACGGTTGTTGTCTTTAAAATTACACATTGGTGGTGCGTTATTCTCAAATTTTTTTTTTTTATACTTCAAACTTCATTGTCTATGTAGATTGTGGTGAAATTGGGTGTTTGGCTAGTCAAATGCATTGTTGTTAGTAAGGTTGCCTATCTCATAGGTTGTCTTCCTTCCACAAAATGAACTTGCCAGTGGCTCCATATGTGTGTGGTAGTCCTTATGCTGTTTGTATGTCTAAATTGTACATTGTGCAATTTATTTAATGTTTTTTGTAGAAGCTGGTGAAACTTACTACATGTAGCTAGGAATTTCGAAAATGTGTCAGGTCCTACATCCACTTGTATGTTTCCTGTATAATATTATTACTGTTAGAATACTTGCTATCGGTGCGTGACATTATTGATCATTTTGACTGAGTACCACAATATGTTAACAAATTGCATGTTGGCTCTTTGAGTTCAACTAAAGTTTATATACTCTAGGTCTCTAACTTCAAATCATTGACTCGGACTAAAATGCATTACAATTATTTCACCAACTAAACAATCCATGAATAAGAATTTTTTTTTTTTTTTTTTTCATTGTGTTGTTGTAAACTACTCTAAATAGTATATTGTATGGATGATTTTCTACACATGGTAGCTGGTTAGTCTCCAATTTTTGTTCTCTGCTTCAAACTTCATTTTGGTTATGTTTTTGTGTGAGTTGATCGTGTTTCCACTACTGACCATCGATTAGTTATGGCTCCGAAGAGGACTAGGAGGGGAAAATGCAAAGCTGCATTCG
Organism: Quercus robur; assembly: GCF_932294415.1. Taxonomy (NCBI): domain Eukaryota; kingdom Viridiplantae; phylum Streptophyta; class Magnoliopsida; order Fagales; family Fagaceae; genus Quercus; species Quercus robur. The sequence continues at coordinate 61,637,106 of NC_065537.1, forward strand.
AACCTGAAGTGGTGTTTGATCAATTAAGGTTCCTCACGCCCGAAAATGAGCAAACCTTTGAAACCATGATTAAGCGTAGGTGTATTTAGGGAGAAAGGCAAATCAATCTACATGAACTGCATCCTTTTATTCGTGAGAATCTACAGTCTAGGCATTGGATGTCCCTGTGTACAAACATACAACCCCCTCCAGCTGACTTGATTAGAGAATTCTATTCGAATCTATTGGTGCATGAGGATCTGGGTGGTCACAAGGTGGCATCGTCCATACATGGTGTACCGTTTACAATAACTAGGGAGCACGTATCTAAAGCTCTTGATGTACCTATAATTTGTACACCTACTTATCCAAACTCTATGTCTCCTCATATTGATGATGTTATGGATGTCCTTTGTGGACAATCAGTCACTCAGGGTTCTGATTGAAGTATTAGCTCAAGTGAGTTGACTGAGCTTAATTATATCTTCTTTAGGATAGCTTGTCACAACATTTTCCCTATCTCTCATATCCATACAATCCCTGTAGATAGGTGTTTCTTTCTTTACGCCCTTGTTACCAATTGTTCCATTTGTTTTCCTTCCATTTTCATCGAAACCATTGTGGAGGTGTGTAGGAGCAAGTATAAGAGGCATGCTTTGTTTTTTCCAGTTCTCATCCATAGGGTCCTCAAATATTTAGGATTAAAGAACTTTCCTTCCCAAGAGTTGGTTCACATCCAAGCCCCCATAGGAGCCAAATTTCTGAAACAGCAAACTGCCCAAAAGAAGGTTGTCGACCTCAGTGTTGGTCCATCCAAGAGACCACGAGTACGGTCTACTATTGGAGATGTTCTAGATGAGGACATGCATGGGGATCCCACATCTGTTGTCATCGAGGATGGTGATGATGAGGTAGATGTTAACACTGCTGATGCAGCGCATACAGGCCCTCTTCCTCCTTCTCTTCATGCTATGATGGAGATCATTATTGTTACTACCCAAACCTGTACTTCAGAGTTTAGAGCATGACTGGCATGTTAATATCAAGTTTACCTCAATACTAACACGAACCAACCTAAACTGAAGGTACTTATCAAGAATTGTTTCTTGAATTCCTGCTTATTTTCTTGCATAAAAGCCATAATACACACAAAGATGGAAACCTTGAAATCTGATTTCCTTTGAACTTGGAAAATTACCACCTGGCTGAAACTTAAGGTATTCACGTAAATATTACATAGCTAAACGTTTAGCAAAACTCTTATTACAAACCTAACCCCAAAGACATACAACTGGGGTTCAAAACAAACTAAGGTACTGAATTACATCCGTGCTCAAAGGATCAAGTACATCTTGATTCCTCCTATACAACAAAAGAGCTAACTGCGATACAACAAAACTCTACATTCTAACAAACGAGAAAACACAAAATTCTTGCTACCTCTAATACTCTCGCTGCTTTCAGGAAGAACCTGTGCACTGAAATATAATAGGGTGAGCTGCGAAGCCCAATAAGGTTTTAAAGCTCCATGGGCCTTTAATAAGAATGCATGTAATTCAAATAATTTATGGATATGCTAGATTTGATAAAATAGCCTTCATAATGTTCATATTGTTCTTAAAAATAACTTAAGAGCCTTAGATGAGAATACTTCATTTTCCTTTTATATAATAAATAAAATGACATAATAAGGAACTTAAATATAAGTTCAGTAATCTTATCTTTGAACAGATTATCAAATACTTTATCATAACTTCTCATCAGATTTATAACACATTCAATATACCTTTCTTATCATCATACTTTTCTTATAATTTCCAATTAGCGTTATACGTCATTTATAATACATATTAGTTAATCCAATTGTAAGTCTGTCACTACTTTGGGAGGCTTCCAGCACAGAGTGCCAGGCATCCAACATTCCCCACAATGTCAGGTAATTCTAGAATCATATCATAATACATACTTTCAACCATAGGGGTAAGTTGACATCCTCCACAAGTTGGCTGTTACCAATAAGGGCGAGTACAGCAGAGCCAGTCCCACTTTTAATGGCCAATCAGAACCTCCATGGAAATGCTAGTACTATAACCCCTACTAGCTGAGTTCAGATCCTAACAATAGAGTAACCGAAAACTACATTTTTCTGATAACTTTGCTTTTACGTAAATGTTTCACAACAGTAGCATATCCACTTTATTCTTAAATATTATATTCGTGATACAAATAATAGCATTAATATGCTAAAATTATTATGTTTATAAGATTGAACAACTCACGAACACATATTTTACTTAAATCATGCTTATATGTAATATCTCTAATCAAAAGTTTTAATGCATAATACTTTTCAAAATAATCTTTATACTTATCAAAAGCATATGTCACAAGTCCCTTACCTGAAAACAAAAGGCGCGAGAGATTGTATACGAGGAGTTCAAGTGTCCGTGTTCTCGTTCTCGCCACCTAAACAAAAAACCAAAACTTATTACGGACAAACTCTTCGTAATATATAAACTTATACCTCAATCACAACCTAACTCTCAAACTCAAGGAAATCTTAATTCCCATCACATAAAGTTTCCCAAAGCATATGATACAATCATCAAACACATTATGCACCCAAAACATAGAGAAACCAATTCATAAAATTTATATATGCTTCATTAAATTATAGCTCAAAACATACAACCTAACTTGAGAATTAAATCCACAAAGTCAAGTGTAGCATAGGTTGTTCACTGCTCATTATAGCCACGTATGCTCCATTTGTAAAATACAAACGGGCTGTCCACACACATCCAATTGTCATGATATTTTACAGAACTACTCCCCTGTATGTCCAGTATATAAAGTATAAATTTTGGAGTCAAATAATAAACCCATGATTTATTAAAAATCACACAAGACAGAATACTCAAATCTGTCTTGACAGAATTTCTTGCAAATTAAAAATTAAACCATTATTTTTATGTTCATCCAAATTCTGTGAGACCACTTCTATAACAACCATGTGTGTCTTAGAATTCATAAAAACTACTCCTAGCATCCTAATTCACAGAATATGATTTAATACATATTTTTCTTGTTGCAAACATCAAATCTGTCACAGAGACAGCTTCAGTACATATTCTTACAAAATCATCATAAAAATAGCAATAGGCCTTAATTTCATTTGGGTATTTTTATACCTATAGTATACATATTAAAATATGTTAATAAGCATTCAATTGATCAAAATATCATCAAACTTTCAATCACTAAAACAGAGTCATAGTTCAGCCTCAAAAATCAGGATAGAGGATAAAGAAGTAAAAATAAACAAATGAAGTTTTGATTACTTACCCCCAACAATTTGAAGCTGAAATTTTAGTGTTAACCCTTTAATTTCTTCTTTAGAGTGGGATATTTTGCTTTGGTGAGAGAGGGAGGGCTGCCATGTAATAAGGGGAGAAGAAAGAAACAAAGAACAAGGAAAAGAGTAGGGAAAGAGGGGCTGGAATTTTGATCTGATGCAGCCAAGAAAATAAGGCAAGGAGAAGACTTTTGGGGCAGAAAAAGAGATAAGAGATGTGGAAAATTTGGGGTGAATACGTGTATGGCTAGGGAAAGAAAAATCACACCACTTTTCAACTTTTTTTTTCTTTGCATTCACACTTATTTTTTCTTTGCATTCACACTCATCTACAAAGAATAATATCACTTTACACACACACACACACACACACACATATATATATATATATATATATATCCTTACCTTTATAAAGTTATATCCATCACATTAAAAGGGCATATATGTTCTATAATATCACAATATCAAAGCTTCATGCACTTAAAAGTAATTAAGATAATGACATGCATATAAACACATAAATTAATTAGGCAATTAGATTGGGGTGTTACAATTATGAAGACTCAGGCAGCCCATAGGCAGCTTCTACATGGTCTTCTTGCCGAGGTTACAGCTATGCGAGCGGACTTAGCTCACTATAGTTGTCCTGTTCCACCTTCTCCACCATCTGACTCTTGATGATTGCCATTGGCCATTGCACCCAGGGGGGGGGGGGGAAGATTTACAATTCGTAGTTGCTGTAGCATATTTGGAGAATTGTATGACAGTTCTATGGCTTTCAGCCAGTTCTATATTTTGTTATTTTAGTGGCAGTTTGAAGAACATGGTATCCGTTGAAAGTAATTTGATATATTAATATGATGGTTAGTTTCATGCCCATCATTACTATCATTAGTATTATTGAAATGGATCTAATGGTGTAAGAATTTTTTATGTTATTATGTGATTCTATATAATATCAAGTAGATTCAAGTCTGTGTGTAAATAAGATTTATTTCATAATTCTGTACGACGCTCACATGTTATTAGATTATAGTAATTATTAATACAAATTGAAGGTTTGTGAAAACACAATTGGTTTACAGGTTTTGATATTAACAATGAACCACCTAGGAGATTTTCCTTGGAACAATGGGTTAAGCTATATCTTGACTTCAGGCAACTATTTTTGTTGGAGGTTTTGCTGAGCTTACATGCATTTTCCACTAATTGGATATTTTTTCTTAAATCAGTAATTATATTATTCTGAATTTGGTCCCTGCCTGGACTGTACCTCATGCATCATATTTTCATTACAAAATTTATTGATGAAACCTTGCAGTGTAGACTGGTCGAAAAAGATAAAAGCGACACTTGGCACGACCTCATTCACTCCCGCATTAGGTCTAACGGTTTTTTTTTTTTTAATCAAATATAAGGAATCCAAACAGGGGAAGCCCTTTACATAATATATTAGATAACAGTGAGCTGAAGATAATAAACACCGTAAAGTTTAATGTTTTTGTGAAGGACCAAACACAATTAAATAGATATAACAGTGAGCTCAAGCCACCAACATCAAAGTTCTGAGAGCAAAGTGGTGCTTTCAACCTGTAAATGTTTATGGGACGCGATTGTTTGAGAGCACAGTTCCAGGGTTCAAGATGGTTTTACCATGTGCAATCTCTTCTAACCAACAGTCACGGATTATGGGAAGAGCGTTTTGACTGCCATCCTTGAAAATGACCAACGATAATAAACACCCTGATGTTTAATGTTTTTGTGAATGACCAAACACAATTAAACAGATATAACAGTGAGCTCAAGCCACCAACATCAAAGTTCTGAGAGCAAAGTGGTGCTTTCAACCTGTAAATGTTTATGGGACGTGTTTGTTTGAGAGCTTAGTTTCAGGGTTGAACATGGTTTTACCATGTGCAATCTCTTCTAACCAACAGTCACGAATTATGGGAAGAGCGTTTTGACTGGCATCCTTGAAAATGACCAACGATAATAAACACCCTGATGTTTAATGTTTTGTAAAGGACCAAGCACAATTAAATAGATATAACAGTGAGCTCAAGCCATCAACATCTAAGATACAATAGATGTGGTATTCAGTTCCAATTGGGCCTCGCTTTAAACCAAAAATTCTTTGACCATGATGTTTGATCGAATAGTCGAGTAAGTAGGTATTCCAAAAATGTAGTGTCATATTAATTGGCTACGATTGGCTATGATTACAAGAGAAATTTCAGTGTTTTAGGATGTGGGGCTACGTAATTTGTAAGAGTGATGGTTCTGAGACCAAAGTGATGCTTTTAACCTCTAAATGTTTAATGACCAAAGATAATGAACACCGTGATGTTTACACACCATGATTTTTAAACACCTTCAAAATGACCAAAGATAATAAACACTGTGATCTTCAGAATTTGTTTTGTGAAAGACCAAACATAATTAATAAATTAATATAGCGAAATTGTAGCGTGAAAGACAAAACACAATTAATATAGTGAAGTTTCAAGATGACCAAGTTCAAACTCTGAACGCACGTCACTAGCCCGCTGCTGTAGCACCAACTGTAGTCATATCAAACTCCTTCAATCGCAGCACATGCGCTAACAGACGCTGCTGTTTAGCTAAGTCATGTTCAGTGCTCTGCACGTGTTGCTCAACAGCTCGACACTGTTTCACACCCACACTCACGTGAATACACAATTGTGAAATTGGATGCATAGATGTCTCATTTACATCTAATGTTGCAACTACTGCCCACCTTTGATGTTGATAGGCCACAACCTGAATGACCCCTTGTGATAGAAATTAATTAATTAATTAGCCAAGTTATTAATTAATCAATTTATCATGCAAATGCGTGGTAGCACAAACAAATCACCAATAAACTAATTATGCAGCGAAAAATAAATAACACGGTGATTTGTTTACGAATGGGGAAAACCTAACGGCAAAAACCCCATCGGGTGATTTTCAGGTCACCACTCCCAAAACTCCACTATTATCACAACAAGCGGTTACAAGTAAAGGAATCCAAGTACCTTACCAACCTACAGTTGAACCCTTACCCCAATACCCAATTGGACTTATTCTGTAGTGACAGTTCCCCTTTCTGATGCACAACTCCCAAGTACGTGACTAACCAATTGCGCGGATCCCAGTACGCGACTTCAATCACCAACTAAGAAGGTTGTTGGTTGCAAAGTTCTTCAGTTCATCTACACGATGAAGATCAGGAAGATGCTTGGTCACAAAACCCTATGGTGCACATACACAACAACTTCTTCAAGAGAAAGAGATGAACTAGGGCAAGAACTTCGTCTCCGGTCACAATTTGCTTGAACAAAGTTTTCTCAAAGCTTGTGCAACTTGTGAACTATTTGACGACCCTTATATGTCTAGGGTTAGGAGAAAAGAAAGCCCAAAGACAAATTCACGGATCCCATGAAAATCATATTGGAATTATGAAAATCTTAAACCTCAACAGATAGAAGGTGTCGAGCAGCTGTCGAGCACACCAAATGTAGAATAGCTTCCTTAAGCTCAATAGATACAGCTGTCGAGCCAGCTGTTGAGCTTTAATGGTTTTGCACTATAAACCTGTTTTCTTGAACAGACTTGAAGGCTTCAAAACTTGATCTTGAAATATAGTTTCTTGAAGTATTTAAAACACATCCTAAATCTACCCAAATACAAGTAAAGTGCGTTTTGTCAAAGGATAAGCTAATTACATAAAATCATGACATATTGTTAGGTTTTGAGTTTGTAATGTTGGCAAACCATGACAAAACATGACAAAAACTAAGTCTCATTAGTTTAGAATGGTCTACATTGAAGCCCAAGACAAAAAACTCAAGTTTGGGATAAAAAAAAATGAGTTACAAGCTGGTTGGTTCGATTGATAGAAAGACAGATTCGATTGATCCAAAATTTCAGCAAAATCAGCAAACGTAAAAAGGCCATAACTTATTCGTTTGAAGCCCAAATCGCGAGCCATTTTTTCCAGTATTTAAAGGACATTATAAGCTAACCCTAGGTGGGGTTTTGAGAGTTTTTTAAGAGATTAGAGTGCATCTTGTGCCTCTTTTATAGATCTCGGGTTTTGTACCCAAAAGCTCTCTTATGTCTTCTACCGGTGTTATTCCTTGTTGAATCTCAAGATCTGGTATTGTAGAAGTTGCTGCCTTCTCTAGTCATCAAAGGTGTTGATGATCTAAACCTTCAAGGGTGGTCTTGGAGTCACAAACAGGAGAGTTTGTGTTGCTAAACCTTTTAGTGGGATCTCAAAGTCACAAACGGGGGTGTTTGTGTTTTGCAAAGGCCAAACAAAGAAGGAGTTCGTGGATTCGGAGTTTGCACGTGGTCGTGTCAGTAAGTTCTACTGGTAGGTAGCAATAAGAAGTCGAGCGTGGGGGCTTGTAAGTTTTATTGTATGAACTTCGATTCCTTTTAGTGGATTTGCTTTTTACCTTGAGGATAGCTAGGTTAAATCCTCCCCAGGTTTTTTACCGGTTTGATTTTCTTGGGTTATCATATCATTGTGTTATTTATCTTTCTGCTGCTATACATGATATGATCTTTGTGATTGTGATAACCTAGATTTGTTAAATTGGACTAAGTAACAACTTGGCTAATTACCTAGGTTAAATCAATTGTGTTTTAAGGGGTCTAAAAACCAACACATATGTTGTTAACATGTGAAACACATATGTCCTAATAGATGTGACATTAGGAACATTTAAAATCCTGTTCATATAGTGTTTTTCCTAAAGGGTTTGACATGACAAGCCCTAATAACTGAAATTGTAATGCTTGGACCATGAAATGAGGTTATAAATGCACCAGTGATATAATGTTAACTTTCTACCCCGCTAACTTCGTAGATTGATTAAGCTATGAGTCACAATGCCTCAACATCAAATTGTACAATGCGAAACAAGTTTGGACCTACTTCAACAAATGCATCATCACAAGTTCCAACAGATCAACAACTACATACATACACAAACCACTATGGAGGGAAATGGGTTGGAAAGAAGAGAGATTTCGTTAATATGCCAATATACATGTACGAGAGTCTTGGAAGCGTCGGACACATCATGGTCAGCAAACCTACAAAACTAAGTATAGAGACCACTGCAATAGAGTTCACTATAGCAGAACCACCATGGTCAACCTTATACGAGAAGAGGTGTGAGTTAGAGGTGTATTGTTGATGGCACGGGTTACGAGTTCCTAAGGCACACTCAACCGAGTTACCTAGAGATGAACCTACCAACATACTTGCTCGTCTTGAACAAGAGAACAATCAAATGGAAAGACAACTAGACCGTTTTTGCGCAATCCAAAAAGCTAGGAAGCATCTAAAGGGGAAGGCGCAAGAGCGAGCCATCAAGTCTATTAATGAAATTACTGCGTTAGATGATGAAAGAGATATTTCAGACTTCTCAGATTCAAGCAATGATGATTTCCAAAAATTTCTACCTACGAACATTAGACGTTGTTGTTAATGTCTACACATTATGTGCAATACATAATGTTGTTGTTAATGTGTGACAAATGATGATTATGTACGTTCAACTTTTGCAACTCTAAAGATTAACTATTCATTAGTTTTGACTAAGTTTATGTGAAATCAGTTTCTCATTTTTTTCCCTATTGTTCTTTGTTGCTACATTCAAGTAATGTGCTTTGGTTGGACAATGTCCTTTGCTTTGTAATGTAGGGAAAATCTTAGGAAGTGAAATGCCTCCAAATTATATTTATTGCACATTACTTGTAGGAAAATTTAATAGATTCAATACATACAGACTCATCCAAATCACATAGACCAACCACGCATATGATTCAATAATACGAATAATTCATTTATATGAGTTGTTTAAGTTGTGGTATCATATGCACGTATCTGTGTATCTTAGTTGTAATAGTGTCCTACTTTATATAGATACATTACATAAAGACTCGTCCAAGCCAAACTAACCACTTACTCATTGAAAATCCATATGGCTCACACAACACACTGTCACAACGATATTTGGTTTGCTTAGAAATAGGGTAAAGGCCTAAAAGCCTGATCAGCCTTTTAAATGTTTCATTCAAGTTATTGGTTTGTTGTAGCATTGCTTGAAAGCTCCCTAATATTGCAATTGTGATGATCGGAAACCATTGATGTAAAACTTGGAAGCATAGTTTTCTTCATGTAATTTTACATTGATGTTGAGAAAATGTAACTACATTTTGTACCTGCAAAACCTCCCTGAAAAGTTTGTAAGGGAATATGGGGATAAAACTCTCTAGTGTTGCTACACTCGCTGCTCGTAATACTAGCATTTGGCAAGTGAGGTTGGAGAAGGCTAACACAGCTCAGCACTGTTCAACGAAGTCATGTTCGCAGTTCTACATGTGCTGCTCAACAGCTCGGCACTGTTGAACCCTGTTCAATCATATCATTCATGCTCACGTGAATAAACAGATATGCAACATTTTGCAATGCATTATTTTCAAGGATGCAGAGGATCCCTCAAAACTGTAAGCAAAATTTTGGGGGTGAGCTGTCCATCATTGCTACACTTGATTGATGCAGTTCTGCATGTGATGCTCAACATCTTGGCACTGTTGAACCTTGAACACACGTACCCATCCCCACTCACGTGAATACACAGATGTGCAACCCTTTGCAATGCACCGTTTTCGAAGAGGCAGAGCATCCCTGAATTGGTTATGCATCAATTTTGGGGGGTGAGCTATCCACCGTTGCTACACTGATGTTCGTAGTGCTACATGTGCTGCTCAACAGCTTCGCACTGTTCAACCTTGTCCAGTCAATACACAGATATGCCTTCTTTTGCAATGCCTTCTATATGTTCTAAAAGCTCTAATACCCTTTGAAAAACTCTGATTTAGGCCCTAAGCAATTAATGAAATGAAATTAATGAATTTATTGCACAATTTAACTAGATTTTCCACTCATAAGTAAATATTATTATATTCATCACAAATATCAAATACTGAATCTAAAGTAGTAAACAATCAGCACAAAGATTTTAGTAAAGAAATGGAAAACCAATGAAGAACCTCTTCAATTTTAAAAACTATTTTGGGGATCCAATCATGTTAGAAATCCACTATAAGGAAACAGTCACAACAGTCTTACCATATGGATAGCAGGATAGGGAGGCTCTTGCATGGTTTCAAGATGCTAAAGAATAAGGCCTATTCACCAGTTGGGACTTAGGAGGCCTTTGTTAGGGCATTGCAAATAAGCTTTGGAAGTACAACCTATGATGATCCAATGGAAGCCCTTATAAGGCTTAGGCAGACAGTTTTTAATGGGCAATTTGAAGCACTATCAAATAGGATTAAGGGGCTGTCAGAAAAGCACAAGTTGTTTTCCCATTGGATTAAAGGATGAGATTAGACTTCTTGTGAGAATGATAAACCCACTGAATCTTAATGTTGCTTTGGATTAGCAAAAATTCAAGAGTACCTCTTAAGTCTTAACTGGTTGGAAAACTTTCAAAAATTCTCAAGATTCAAGTAGGCCTTCCATCTTGGGATCATTTAAGGTTGTATAAGATTGGACCCACTTAAGCCTAAACTTCTTGTTCGCACGATCCCTCTAGCTCAAATGGATGAAAGAAGGAAGAAAGGGCTCTGTTATCATTGTGATGAGAAGTGGTAGCCTGGACATAAGTAATGAAGGACTACAAACTCACTCAAAACATTTGCAAGGGTTTCACCTTGAGGAAATTATTGATGTATAACTAGTAGAGACTGCAGTTACTACTGCAGAGCAAGAGGTAACAATGGATGCAATTCAAATCAAATTATTTGCATCAATTGGAAACCCATCTTCAAGTACCAAGAGAATGTTAGAAAAGATTAAAGGCCAGTGGGCTATTATCCTCATTGACATTGGTAGCACTCATAACTTCCTAGAGTCATCAATCTTGGAAGCATTGAGGCTGTCGGTAACATCCAAGAAAGGGCCTGAAGTTAAGTTGGCTAATATGGTTGTGATCATGACAAAGGGAGCTTGTGCTGATGTTTAAGTCATAATGCAAGGCCATTTATACATGGTTGAATTGAATCTGCCTCCATTAGAAGGATGTGCGGTAGTGTTAGGCAAACAATGACTTAGCACTCTTGGCATTATCCAATGGGACTTCAAGCAATTGACCATGAAGTTCCTACATATAGGAAACCAGGTTCTATTACAAGGTCTGAAATTCCCCAATTCCCCTCAGCGTGAAGGAGTCTTTAACAAGGAAGGCAATTGTGTTGCAGATTACCGTGATGGGTATAAGCGGGTTAGAAACAACAGTTGGTAGAGATTAACAGGCTGTTGGATGATATTGCCAAGTCTTTGACACCCCTTTGGGGTTGCCACTGTCCAGGGGACATAAGCATTAAATCACCTTGAAGCATGGCACTCAACCCATTTGTGAAAAGCCTAATAGGTACAGTTACTATCAATAAACTGAAATAGAAAAGATAGATAAGGAATTGCTAGATGCAGGGTCCATTAGGGCTAGTCAAAGGCTCAAAGCCCATTTTCTTTGATAAATTCGATAGGTACAATGGGAGTGGTGTGATTTGAACCTTGGGCGTCTTCATTGGAAACACTAAGATGTGCCAATTGAACTATGAGGCCCTTGGCAAGCCCATTTTCCCTTCTTCTACGTTCAACAGTAACTTGGCAATAACTTGAAAGGGATTATGCTGCAAAATGTTCTCCTACTCTACACGGTAGAGTGTACCTTGGTCCTAATTCATCTTTTGAAACCAATTTTGGCTCATCATTTTAGTTACCTGAAGTCCTTGCACAAAGCCAAGCAGGATTTCTATTGTAAAAGGATGAAAATCAAGCTCAAGATGTATATCAAGGAATTTAAGGTCTGTCAAAGTTCAAAATTGAAACCTCAGCCCTTGATGGACTTGAGTCAAAGCACAAATTTTAACAAAAATCTAGTTTAAACTCACATGTCTATGTATCATCCAATATATATGACTAATAAGATAACATATAATTCATATGATACACATTTATGTGTCATATGATTCATGAACATGATCAATATGTACCTACGATATGATACTTTTTTCATTCGATACAAAATATATCGCATGAAAGAGTAAGGGAAGAGAGATGCAAACACAAGATAAAACCAAAGAACTCGGCGAAAAACCTCTCCGCGACCCTCCAACTCGAAATTAATCCACTAGTGAATAAGTTGGAGTACACGACTAACAAAAGACCTTCCAAGCCTAGTCTACCCAATGTACTTAAGCCCTCCAAACTCCTGCTACCAATGGACTTCTCGGAGTCTTGTTTTCACTAACTTTTCGGATCCTGCAATACCACCTGATTGCATCCACCATTTAATGGCTCCTTCCAATGCTTCCCAACAGCACCAAAACTTGACTCAACACTTAGATTGGGTGTGGTAAGTATTTGGGCTAAGAACCTCTCAATGATGCAAAGATGAAAAGGTAGGAGTAGAGGAAAACCAAGACAAAATGTGCAGATGATTGTGGGTATAACAATCTCTAACTCTCAAGTGTTTTTGCTAGGGTTTTCTCTCTGAAAAACACTCCTTACATTTTGTGGGTAATGAGGGTATTTATAGTGTGGGTAAAGAATTTGGTAAAGCATTTTATATTTTTGCCAAACAGAATATTTCGCAGGTACCTTGCGAGATGGCTTTTCTCGCGAAGTACTTGCAAACTTGATAGCCTGGTGTGACTCTCGCGGGTTACCCTTCTCGCGAGCTAGTCGTGAACTGCACTGATCCATCTTTGAAGCTTGATTCTTCACCAATCTCTCACACTCATCCCTTACAAATAAACCCACATAAATATAGGAAAATGATTGAAGAAATTAGAATCAAATTTGGCACAGAATTAAAGCCAACAAAGGCTAGTTCAAAATCAAAACTTTACAATATATATATATATATATATATGTATGTTTTTCATTCATATAGGCAAGGCAATGCTATAGCACATGCCTTAGTTAAAAGAGCAAAGTTTTCATTTTCGCTTTTTGTTTGGATGGAGTTTGTTCCTTTTGACATTGATAATCTTGTAATTACTGATTTACCAGCAAGTTGATTAATGCAATGCAAGCACTGTTTCTAAAAAAAAGAAAAAAAAGTTAATTTCATTATAGAACCGTTACATGCCTTATTACTATCATTAAAAAATTAAAAAAAATCAAAATATGAAAAGGAAATTTTTAAAATTGTGTAGGTTGTTTATGCTTAAACTCAAGATTCAAGAACACTGTACTTCTCAATAAATGAGTCATATATCCCACTAAAATTTTAGACAACAAACACAATCCATAAAATAAATAAATACATACACACATATATAACGCTAAATAATTCTTCAAGTTTTATTGATGTCTTCTTTAATCTATATTGCATAAACTTCACTAAAAAAATTAAGTAAAAATTCTCTATTTATATAAATACATATTAAATTTGACAAAGTTTATTTTTAAATAAAATATGTATAATATGTTTTTAGTGAAAATAATGTTCCATGATAAGATATTATTGTCTTTACAGAACTCTTTTATTTTTTTAATTTTAATTATTTGAGCTGAACAAATATCGTCCCACACCACACATATCATGATTATGACTTTCTTAAGAAAATTTTAAATACTGGATTTTATTTTGTTAGCACTAAAGCTAGATAGATTTTTCTTTTTTTTAAAAAAGATAAAATTTATTTATTATTTAGCTTGTATATTTTGGTATTTTTCATTTCTTGATTATTTTATTTGTACTAAAAGGAAGATAAAAAAAAAAATACTCAAGTTTTTATTAATATTATTATTTTAGGGGAAAAAAAAAAGTACAGAATCATAAGAGTATTCACATCAGTGAGTATATAATAAAAAAAGATGTCAAATTTACATATTTTTGCCTAAAAATTACCCACATAGTGAGTGCACAATTGTGCATAACAATTTTGCAACAATGCAAATGACTATTTTATTCTCTCTTTTTTCTCTGCCTCTGTATTCAACCTTTCACAACCTCTCTCTTCCCCTCTGTTTCTTTTTTCCTCATTTTTCATTCCTCTGAAAATTGCTCACTCTCAGAGACTATGTCTCTCTTATATTATCCTAGATTGATGATCAGTGATAGTTTTGGTGTCATGTGGGTCATAGATTTGCAAAATAGATTTCCTTAACATTCATATATTTGCTTGAAATAATAGGTCTTTTTAGTTAACCGCATATAGTTCTCATAACAAATTAAGAGAAGCAAGATCAACAACATCAGATCAAAAGGACCACGAAGGCACAAACAAAGTCAGACTCCCAAGAAGAAAACTGGAGACTACATATACAAACTCGCTAACACTATCACACTCAACGCATCCAACTTCGATATCACAGAAAAGACGTCCTTGGTGTGTTTGAAATCAGCTCAATGTTAACAATCAAGCATTCCTTCTGGTCCTATCCAAAAAAAAAAAAAAGCATTCCTTCTGAGATTTTTTTTTTTTTTTTATTATTATTATTATTTTTTTACGTAGATGCTACATGCTTCAGTTTAATTTTGTGTTCCTCCAAGTCAGTCGTTAGATTATGAATCTTGAGCTGATAATTGTAAAGGTTTTTATCTTTTCTAAATTCATGTTGAAGACGAATCCACAATTATGCGAGTCTATACAAATGATCAAATGCAAACTGAAAATTGAACCCGCCATGCTGCAAAATCTTATGGCCTATTTGGAAGTTTAGAGAGGGAGGAGAGTAGAGAGGAGTAAAGGGGAGGAGAGTAGAGATGAATGATTCCCCTCTACCTTGTTTGGATGTTTTTAAAATTAGTAAGGGGGAAGGGAGTAATTAGTCCTTCCCTTTGTTTGGATATTTTAAAAATTAGGATGGAGATAAGAGAAAATGATTAAAATAGACAAATTTACCCCTATTTGAAAATGAACTTACAACATTGGTTTATGATTAATTTGTTAGATTAAATAATTATGACTATAGCATGCAATATTTTTTTTTGATAATTTTTTTTCTAATGTGAATTAAATAATCAACATTGGTCTATGATTAAATATTTTTTCTGCTTTTTTATTATACTAAAAAAAAAACCATCCTTAATTGATAATAATTAAAATAAGAAAAAGATATTTGGTTTGTTTGTTTACTGAAAAATCAACAAAATATTGAATTTTGAGTTTTTCTTTCATTTATTGTTATTATTTTTAATATATTTTTTTTTTATTTTGCTTAGTATGTGAATTTAATTTTTTGAGGATTCGGAGAAGAATTGAGACCCAAAAAACAAAAAAGTTAGAGAGAGTGACTATGAATTAACTCAAAAAATAGGATCCTACTATGTAATTTAAATTCAAATGCTTACCCACTTACTATTCAGAAAAGAAAACAACTCAAAATTCTCAAGAGAATATCCCTGCTAAATACTGAGCAATAGCACACAAATTTCAATCAAAACAAATGACATTTGATACAAATTAGTGAATTGCCAAAATAAACATAGAATCATGTAGATGCATGACTATCAAAAGAAAAAATAATCATTCCAAGGCAATCTACGAAGCATATTCTATCCTGAAAAGTTGCCATATGAGAGTACACAAATTAAATAAAATTCAAGCACTAACCCAAGTTCAATTAGGATCTCAAAAGATACCAAGTAAATTACACATTGATAGTCGCTTTTACAGGTACAAAATTCATGATTCATGCTACTCAATGCTAATAATTTAGAAGTAAAGCTTACAATTTCTCAAATGCAACATATAATAGAATAGCTAAAAGTACACGTGGTTTCATATTTCCAAAAGCAGCTGCAGCAAGCAGCAAAGTTTCAAACCTCCTCATATATAGTGTCCTGATGATTTAGCTGGCCGAAGTGCTGCAGGTGTTGATACCATCTTTGCAATCGTTAGTGAGATCATTGAAAGTTTCATTCTGTTTTTTACCTCTCAGGAACACTTCTGTATCAACTGATATCCTCATGTAACCATCAAGTTCAACCGGATTACCATTGTTAAGCTTTGTCATCTCTGAGTTCCACTCGCTATTCTCATCCCAAAGATCCTTGTACTCGTCAAGAAAATGAGTAGAATACTTGTCCTTCAAAGGGTCAAAGAACGATGTATCAGGTTCATTTGTTGCGATATAAAGGCTTCTCCCATCTTCAATCTTGTCCCTCAAGGTTGAGATAAGCGTATCAGGTGAAGTATCTGTAGCAAGATTAGGCCAGAACTCCCTGTTTCTTGCCTTCTCTCCTCTCTTTATGTGAACTGCGTCATAATCCCAATTCAACCTTGATGCAATTGCTGACACTTTGTCCATCAGCCGTCTTGATTTCCATATCAAATGCCATGGTCTTTGAACAATAGACTCGGCCTCTCCTTCACAGACCCTATACCAGTAATTCCCAAATTTGCAATACATGTCTCCTTTTATTCTCTTGTCTATCCATCTAATAAAATTATCCCATGACAGCAAAGCTATTACAATCCATGATATGCATAAATACACTAAGCTATTACAATTTAGTGTGTCTTGTGTAATCTATTATATAAGAATATAAAACTTAGAAAGTATTTGCCTTGCTAGTGAAATGCCACTTCATGGTTATAGTAATGACTAAAACTAAAATCAAATAAAAGAAACAACTTCATAGCCATTTTAAGTTATTAGGAAATGGCAGTCATATAGCCGGTATTCTAACATTGAGTGCATGCATGTGTGGGTATATGGGTTTATGGGTATAGTAGATCTTCACATATGCCATCTCTGTTTAATAGGTTGTGGCGTTTGTGCTCCAGTAGGTTAGGAGTGTTTTATCAAGTTCTTCCAAAGTAATGGCTTTTGAAAAATTTTCTGGAAACTGCTTTGTAGGCTTGAGATAAAGAAGAAATATGGAGAGGGGGCATGAATGTTTTAGTAGGTTAGGGACTTCTTCTTATGGAGTGGATCTTTGGAAAGGCATTAGGTGGTTGTATAGCAGGGCAGGTGGTCTTGGGAAGTTACCTTTCGAGTTTGTCTTTCTTACATTGCTCAATATGTTTTTGAATGAGCACACTCATAAGGCATAATGGGTAAGCTGGCTTAGCAGATTCATTTATGCCCTAAACTGTTTTTGCTACCCAGCAACGTTGCTCAAATCCAAGAGGAATAATTTTGTTATCTTCCCCTGTAATCCCTCTTATTACAAAGTCAACCTTAAACTCTACTACAACAATCTGTTGCTTATTGGAGGACCCATAACTATGAACATTGGCTTTGACCATAGGCAGGCGGGCAGCTTAAGGTTTGGTGCATAAGTGTATTTATATAAAATGCCTCCTGTCTTGAGCCAAGCCCAGTATGTTATGAAGAGCACAACTCATCTAACAAGTAGAACAGAATAGTCTTTTATTTTTATTTTATTTTTGGCTGGTGGAACTGAATATAAGCAGCAGTAAAATAATACAAGGAAAGAAAAAAGTTTCAATGTGTAAATAGAATAGAGACAGTTGAAACATCATGTGATTACTAGGTACCTTTTTAGTGTAAATCAAAATATTACAATCGAGCAAAGTATTCAAATGATATAAAAATAAACAGAAACCCAAAATTATCATTCAAAAGAATAAAAAAAGAAGAAGGAAAAAATAGTAGTGATTGTCGTCTTTCTCAATGATTAAAACATGCCACTTTTTAATTTGAGGCAAATCATTAACAAACATATTAGGGATTCTTTAGTCATTTTACAAGAAGGGACTTCTATGTGAAATGAACATAACCAAAATTGGGATTCTTTAGTCATTATCATAATTCTTGACCCATGCTGCGTGAACTCAAGACCACAACATCCATGAAGTAATATAAGAGATTAAAAAAAAATCATCACTCTAGCGTGTATTGTAATTTTGGCTAAAGCTAATTTTGGCTCAAAACCCAAATGCCAAAAACATAAATCAGATCCATTTTCCAGTTCAAACTTGAACATCACAAAGCTGAGAGAGTACCATTTTGGTTGGGGCTTAGGAGGAGGCAAATCAGAAACCCATTCACCAAAAAAACAAGAAATTACCCAAATCAGAAGCCCATTTACAAAAAACAAGAAATTACCCAATAAAAATAAACAAGAAACACAAATCCATAGCCAAAATATACAAATTTATGCAAGTTCACAATCTAAACTCACTTAAGCACTTTATCAAACACGTTATGAGCAATACTTTGAAACTTTAAAATTTAAGAAAAAAAGCCCTCAGATCCAAAACCCACCCACAAATAACATGTTATTACCCCATAAAATCATAATTAATAAGAAATTACCCAATAAAATCACAATTTTAAGAACATAGTTATTTGATTCAACTTGAAAGAAACCCATGAAACAGAAATTAAAGCAGAGTTTACCTTTGTGAGAGAATGCTAGGCGTGAGAGAGAAGAGTGAAAGATAGTCCAAGAGTGAAGAAGTCGTGAGAGAGAGAGAGAGCTAGCATAAGCTGAGAGAGCTGAGAGAGCTTGAGAGAAATTCGTGGGTTACAGAGCTAAGAGAGCTTGCGGGTTACAGTGTTTTTTTTTTTTTTTAACGTTAAAATACCTAGTAATTTTTTTAATATAATAAGGTTAAATCAGGTAATTTACATATTTAATAATTTATGTGCTCTACTCTCCCTCCAAATCTCTCCAAATTGGGGAAATTAAAAATGAGGGGTTGAAGGTAGTTGAAACCCCTCCCCCTCCTTCCTTAAAAAACTTCCAAACAAGGTAGTTAAATTACTCTCCTTCTCTCTACTCTACTCCCTCTCCTTTTTTTAACATCCAAACAAGCCATGAAAGTTCTTCCACCAACTGAAAAGTAAATTTGGAATGACCTCTGCATTGCACATGTTGTGCGCAACTCCACAGAATATGTTAAGGAAACGTGTCATTGTCCTTGGCAGTGGCACTATATAAATATAACATGTATGTTGCTGTGATAAGGGAAGCTTCCAATAAAATAGAAGCCGTGTACTTCACTAGATCAAATAGAAGAAAGGAATTTTGAGAAAAAGATCCCATAGGACAACCAAAGCCCATAAATTTTTTGAAGGAAAAAATTAACAAGAACCATATGATAATTTGTCTCAAATTCTACCCATTAATGAATAAATACATGAAGTATTTAACTGCAGACAGTTCTAATAACAATTTACCTCGGGGAAAGAAAAGCAAGAACAACGTCACAAGATCAAAAGAAAGGACCATGAACAAAGGCCTAAATAAATTCCCGGGAAGAAGCACGGAGACTACATAAATGAACTCAGTAACACTATCACACTCCACTCATCCAGCTTTGATATCACAGAAAACATGTCCTTGGTGTTTTTGAAATCAGCTCAATGTCAGCAATCCAGCGCTCCATCTCCGGTAGTGATTCTCTTTTTGTAGATGCTACACATTGCTTCTGTTTGACTTTGAGTTCCTCAAACTTAGTTGTTAGATCACGAATCTGGACATGATAACTGAGAAGGGTCTCATTAGTTAGAAATTCACGATGAAGACAAAACCACGATTGTGCAAGTTTATACAACTTCAAACTGAATATTGAATCGGGCGTGCTGCACAAGCTTAAAGTTCTTCCACCAATTGAAAAGTAAATCCGTAGTGACCTCTGTTGCACATGCTGTGTGCAACTCCACCAAATATGTTGAGGAAACGCATCTTTGCCCTTGTATTTAAAGTGGAGTTGGCACTAATATCCCCGTATTTTTCAAATAAGCTCTCCAGAATTGGGGCAAAGTTTCGAGAGACCATATAGTGCCCAACATTTACAACTTCAGACTCCAACTCCCAAAACGTCATTCCTGAATCTCTCACATCAAGCTTGGCATTCTCCAATTCGTAAATGCAGTCCTTGACAGATGCAGTGTATGTATATTTCTCAACCTTCATTTGCAAATCTTTCGCATAAAACTTAACATACTTCAAGAGCAATATGAATATCTCGTCTGAATATGAATTTTCTAGAATGTCTTCCATATTCCTAAACTCAGCTCTAGACATTATCTTTCCAATCAAATCACCTACTTCTGCTTCAAACCTCACGTATTCCTTTTTCTCATCTTCATTAAAAAAGCTAAATATGTATTCTGAAGTGAAGCGTATTTTTAATATCTTTTCAGCCTTCTGTCTATCCACACTTCTCAATTCCACATTTCCACGCCTTCCGCTAAGTGAAAGTAACACCTGCTAAACAACCGGAAATTAAAACCAAGGTAATGAACAATATAGGTCTGCAAACTGCAATGTCAAGACAACAGCTAAAGGAAGAGGATAAATAAAAATTATAATTATGTTCTTTGGTGATAAGATTTGCTATTTTTAATTTTTCTGGCTTAATTTTTGGTGACTACACTTGAAAGATCAGTTATGTTGTCATACTAACGTTCAATGTTTATTGATTATCAAAAAAAAAAAAAAAAATTCCCCCTAAAGAGGTACGTGCTATGAGAGGGTGGATGTATTGAATGTTCAAATAGTGTGTAAAACACCAATGAACGTTTAGATCCCTAAAATTAAAAAAAAAAAAAAAAAAAAAAAAAAAAAAAAAAAAAACAAGCTTATAATCGAACAATGTATGTGCAGAATATGAATATAAGCTAAAACAAAATTGGTAAAACACTTTAAACCGAAATTAATCACAACCACAGCAGTAATTAAAAGGTAAAGAGAAAGGGAAGAGAGATGCAAACACAAAAATAACACGATGATGTGTTATCAAAGAGGAAACCGAAGAACTCGGCGAAAAACCTCTCTGCAGCCCTCCAAGCAGTAAATGATCCACTAGAAAATCAGTTGGGATACATGAATAGTAATAGACCCTCCAAGCCTAATTTACCCGATGCACCTAAGCCCTCCAAGCTTCTTGCTCCAATAGGATTACGCCGAACTTTGTCTTCTCTAGCTTACCGGATCCTGCAACAAGCTCCATGTTGCATCCGCCATTCTTGGCATCTTCCAATGCTTCCCAAAACTCCAAAAACACTCTCAACACTTTGAATGGGTGTGTGTAGTGTTGGGGTACAAATCTCCTCTCTATGGGTATATCAATGGGAGAGGGAAAAAGAAGAGATTACAAAAATTTCTCTCTAAGAATGAGTAGCTCTCTCTCTAATAGGTGGGTATGATGTAGAAACCTCTTTTAGGGTTTTTTTCTCTCTGAATAACCACCCCACATTTCATGGGAATAAGGGTTTTTATAGTAAGGTATGAGATGGAATGTGAAAAGTCAGTTTTCATCCAAACAGGGCATTCGGGCGACTTGGCCTCGCGATTGGAATGAGTCACGAGTTTGAGTCGCGAAATAACTTCCAGGCCAGATGGTACTTTTTTTCCTATAGTGCTCTAGCTATTGTGACCCTTCAGCTCCCTACATACTTCACACGTGTGGCGACTTGCTAGTCACGAGTTAGTCGCGAGATCTAGCGCGAGACTCCTCTTGAATGCACACAATTTGAGTTTCTTCACTCTCTCACACACAACTCTTACATTATTTCCACCTAAATACAGGGTTTCTACATGCTGAATTATAAACAAATTTGGCGCGGAATAAAGCCAACACATGGTTGATTAAATTCAACCTTACATGTATACACCCAATTTATGGTATACCATTTCCTACTGAAGGGGTGGAACCATGTTCACAATGGGAACCCCAAAAATGTATAAAAATATTTTGGGTAAATTTCACAAATCTACCCTGAAGTTTGTGATAATACCAGCTAGGTTTAAAACATTCTAAAATTCATCAATTTGGTCCTCAAAAGACAACTTGTCCCTAATAGCCAAACACCATTAATTCATTTTCTCATCTTCCTTTCTCTCTTTTCTGTCTTGTTCATTTCTCAAAACTCTCTCTAACTAAACTTTATCACTGGTGAAACTCATGGCTTGGTCACCGGCATCAGCAACACCACCATGCAAGGATCTTCTCGATTCCCACCGCAATCAACGTTGTCAATGGACTCTCGTCCCTCTCTCTCTCAGATCGGAACCTACGTAGTAGTGGTGGTGGTGCTTCAATCTAGATCTTGCCTTCAATAGACTATTGCAGCGACGTCATGGATCGTAGCATGGCCAATCTTGTGATTTGGTGTGTGTGTGTGTGTGTGTGTTTTTTTTTTTGGATTTTTTTTGGTTTTTTTGGGTTTCTATTGGTTTTGAAAGAAATATATATATATATATATATATATATATATATATTTTGTGTTTTTTTTGTAGAGTTTTTTTTTTATTTTTTATAAATTTTTTCTTAGAGATTTTGATACTGTTTTTTATGGATTCAGAGATTTTGGTATTGTTACTATGCTGATTTTTTCTGGTACTCTGGGATTATTTGTAAAGGGTATTATGAAAGTAACGGTGTTTGGCTGTTAGGGATTATAACCACTCAAATAAAATTGATTTCTGGCAAGATTTGCTAAACAATTAGCTTGAGGTTAGAGAGAGAGTTTTTGAGAAAGAGAACTCAGAAAACAAAGGGAAAATAAGGGGGAAGGAACAAACAAGACAAAAAAGAGAGAGGAAGAAGAGAAAATGAAAGTAACAGTGTTTGGCTGTTAGGGATAAAGTTGTCTTTTGAGGACCAACTTGGTGGATTTAAAAATGTTTGGATCTAGTTGGTATTATCACAAACCTCAAGATAGGTATATGAAATTTAGCCAAATATTTTTACAGCAGGTACTTTAGGGGAACCAAGTTCCCAGTGGGGACCTATAAATGTTTAAATATTTTTTATAGCCAGTACTTAAGGTGTAGAACCACGTTTATAGTGGGGGCCCTAAAAATGTTTAAATTTTTTTTTTATAGAAGGCATTTTAGGTGTAGAACCATGTTTATAGTGGGGGATGAATTATTCTACTGCCACAAACTTTACTATACCTTTTATCAGTGGTGAATCCATGAAAGTTTTTCTACGCCAAAACTAAATATAATAAAATTCTTAAGTAAAAAAATGTTTTATTTCATAAATTAACTTATTTTTTTAATAAATAACTTTAACTTAACAAAGTTGTGCATTATATTTTTTCTTGATACTAAAATAATTTATAATTGAGCCTAAATAAATTTTATAACAATATTTTTTTTTCTATATACACAGTTACACAATCACTCTAATCTTATATTGATCAATGAAATTCAGGACCATGTTCAAAGGAACAATTTCTACTTATATTTATTTGCTTTGGTTCACATCTTTGAGCCTTTCTAGGGGGTTTAATATCTAAAGTTTCAACTTTTTAGACAAAAGATTGAGACGTAGATTGTAGATGTTTTCCCATGAATTATTCACATTTTAAAACATTAATTTTTATTTTTATAAACTAATTATTTAGTTAATTTAGAATGAAAGAAAAAATGTATGAACAATAAGTTTAAACTGCTAAGCAAATATAGTGAGATAAAAAATAAAATGACAATTTTTTTTTAAGAGAGTTTCAACATATGACGTTTGCTTCTGATGATATAGCTCTTTATCATCAGACCAAAACACTAATTAGCTTTAGGTGTAGGTGAGAATTGAACCACAGATCTCTTATTCAACAATCAGAGACTTTAATAATTAAGTTAATTGAAATCTACTAAATTAAAACAACAATTAAGCGAATCTCAAATCTCGAAACCAAAACCCAAGACAAATACATTAATTTATAATAAGCAACACTATCATATATATATATATATATATATATAGAGAGAGAGAGAGAGAGAGAGAGAGAGAGAGAGAGAGAGAGAGAGAGAGAGAGAGAGAGAGAGAGAGAGAGAGAGAGAGAGTGAGTGAGTTTAATCTATATATATATATATATATATATATATAATAAACTATATATGAACAAAGTAAACAAAAGCAGTAAACTACTAAACTTCTTTAATCTAGTTTAGTCTTCACACAGTCACTCTTCAGCAATACACTACCGTTTACAAATTAGAGAGAGAGAGAGAGATACCAGTGGTACTGCTAGGCATAGAAGCATGGAGTCGACAAACAACCATAGATTCAAGGTGAGGTGACTAGCGGCACGTTAGAATGGGTACACAGCACACTACTACTTAGGTTTGTTTTGGGTTTTTTGTAAAAATAATTTTAGATCATTGATCTTTGGTGATTTGGATCTATTAAAAAAGAAAATTTGGTTTCTTTTTTCCTTTTAAATCTAATTTTTGGAGGGCTGTGGGCTGAGAAATGGGGCATTATTTGTACCAATTATTATTATTATTATTATTATTATTTGTTGCAATTAAACTAATACGTAACCCGTGCTTACGTACAAAAATGATAAATTAAAGTAGTGCTATTGATATTAGTTTGGGTTATTAAACATTTTGACCAGGATATTTAGAGGTACTAAAATGGTTTTTCCTTGCAATTTTCGTGATATTAGTTATGTCAAGTTTCTCATTATATTGCTATTATGTATGTAATTTTGAAAATCACTATTATTGGATACGAGTATACAACATATACAGTATCAATTCACAATCATTGTACGTGAAATTCTACTAAATATAACACTAAATAAAAAGAATAAACTGGTCTAGTAGTATCTCATAAATTGAATGCGGATAGGTTGTTAAGTGCAGAGTTATGGTAGTTCTATTTCTAGCTGAATTCGAGGCCAGCTGGTCCTCCCAAGGAAGAATAGAGATAGAGAAGATAGAGAAGAAGAATAGAACTGAAATATGCTTTGCTCATTACATGATTTTGTACAACAATCATATCCTTCCTTTATACACCTTTCCCACTCTCTAACTAACTTTTAACTACTAACTACTCTTCCACTCCAACTGTACCTCACAACTAACTACCACTACCACTCTTAATACTAATCTCTCTTCAATTGCCACTCACTCACTATTACTTCCAATCACTGGCTTAATTGTTTGCTGATATACACTATACATTGTCATTACAACAACACCAACACCATTCCTAACATAGGTACGAGGGACCGTTTAGCTCAATTACAATTTTTTTTGTTTAAGTTCTTCGCATACAAAATATCTTAATAGAAACAGTATAAAAAACATGCTCATTAGTTTAGAGAAAAAAATATATAAGAATACAAAACATCTGAATAAAAATAGTATAAAAAATATGCTCATTAGTTTAGAGGAAAAAAATAACAGAAAAACTCTAAACAATTTATTTTTTATGGAAAGCTTACAAAATCAAAATCCAATTTTGATTCTAATTTAATTTTCTTTAAGCATTGGTTTAATATATATAT
Source organism: Quercus robur (assembly GCF_932294415.1). Taxonomy (NCBI): domain Eukaryota; kingdom Viridiplantae; phylum Streptophyta; class Magnoliopsida; order Fagales; family Fagaceae; genus Quercus; species Quercus robur. Next base: position 61,662,713 of record NC_065537.1, read on the forward strand.
ATATATATTACCTAATTTGTAATGGATTGTACGTAATCATTGTATATTACATAAATAACTTATAAATTTGAATTATCTTTAGATACACAAAAAAAGAAAAAAGAAAAAAGAAGCTCATAAATATAAAACCATTCAAACTCTCTTTTCCTCTAATTTTATATATATAGTTAGATATATGTTTAGGTTTCTTTATGGTATATTTATATTGGGCTCTTCGTTTTCTACATTGAATTAACTCAATTGGCATAAAAATTTAAAAAATTTAGATTAGATGGAACACATGGTGCAAAATTAAACTCTAATTGAAATCTAAATTTTATACTAAATTAATCACTTGTCACAAAAATTTAAAATTTTAGATTAGATGAGACATATGACACAAAATTAAACTCTAATTGAATTTTAATTTGAAATCTAATTTGATTTTCTCTCAGTTTTGACTATTAATATACATAGATTATTTGGGTTTTGTTGGACACTTCAAAATTTTGAGTGGCGATGTTTGAGATCTAAATTTTAGATTTTGAGGGATTAAATTTCTTAAATTTGAAGGGGACCAATGAGTAATTTCTGTATAAATTCTAATTTATCATCTACCCTTAATGAAAAATTGAAAAAGTTAGAAGGGTCATGGCTCCCCTAGCTTCACTGCTGCCCTTTATTACAACTATCTTATGTGGTAAATTGTGACTAACTACTTGTAACTTTCACATTGACCTACCACTTATAATCAACCATATAGGATAGTTGTAGGAAAAAGTGTGATAAAAACTGTGGTCTTAGAGAGAGAGAGATATATATATATATATATATATATTTCTTTTATAACATGTAAAAGATGGACCCAATGTTGTTTTTGTAAGGGTTGGTCCCCTAGGGCTTCGTTTGGGAGATCATAATAAGGGAATGAAATGGAATGTAATGGAATGGAATGATCATAAAAGAATGGAAATGAATTGAATGAAATAAAATGTATTTAAGTAATGGAAATGAATGGAATGAACTGAAATGTATTTAAGTAAGGGAAATGAATAGAATGTAATCATTTTATGGCAAAATTATTACTAGACCCCTATTTTAAAATAAATGGCCAAATATATAGGGGTATTTTGTGAGTTTTAGTAAAAAAAATTCATTAAATCTGATTCCTTTCCCACCAAATTTTCACAAATTTTGGGAGAATGAAAATTTGAGGTTTTAAGATAATAGAGAAGAATGAGTATTTCTTCTACCCATTCCATTCTCTCCCTCTTGAAATCTTAAACAAGGGAAATAACTTTTCATTCTCACCATTAAAACTCTTAAACAAGGGAAGAATATTCTAAATTATTATTTTCATTTATTTTTATTCCATTCATTTCCCTTGTCCTAAATGAAGGCTAAAGGAAACTGATTAACCTCCTCATCACTTACGGTTTGGTTGGTTACGAAAATGGAAAAGTGGGAGTATAAAATATGTTAGGAGGATAGAAAAAAATTAGGCTTCCATCATGTATTTTTGGTTGAGAAGATGGAAAAGTGGAATGATAGAACCTTTTTGTTTGGTTGAAAAGAAAAATTAGATGAAAAGAAAAATAAGATGATGAAAAAACTTGTTTGTTTGAATTTACTATTATGTCCCAACTAAGAAGACATATTCTTTTACAATAAAAAAATAAGAACTAATTTTTTAACAGTTTATTAAAAACAACTTTTTGAATTATTATAAACTTACAAACTAACACAAATATAAAAAAGCATCTAACAAAGAAAGGAGAAAAAAAAAAAAAAACTAGTGTTTGAATTTTTTATTTTATTTTAAAACATGTACATGGTAAGGATGGAAAAGAGGTAGATGAGTGATTTTCCATCTACCCCCTTTCCTCCCACATTTTCTCCCTAAATCGGGGAGATTCATTTTTTGTGAGCACAAGGAGACACTAAGACTCCACTAAAATCCACCCCCTTTTTCCTTGGTTACCAAACACATAAAATAAAAAGGTTTTCCCTCTTTCCTTTTTCTCTCATTAGTTTTCCATTGCTCAATAATCACCACAACCAAACGCACACTTAGTGCAGGTGTTCTCATAGTCTCACAATAGCTATCTTCAATCTCTGTACACTTCCATCCAGTACTCTCAATCTCTTATATAGTCCATTCTCATTAGGGCAATCCCATAGGCAAGGAGGAGTTAATAGGACTTGTTCCTAGACCACAAAGAGACAATGACTCACAAGTACAGGTGAGATTATTAGATACATATATGTGAATGAAATCCCACATTAGATAATAATGATAAGTGCGAGTGGTTAAAATAATACAATTTAGACCAAACCTATACACTTAAACTTTTGAGTTAAGTGGTGTCTCAATATATTATATTAGCTACTTAATTGAAGTCTCTCCAATGTGTCATCTCCTCAACATCCTCTCTAACGGTAGAGATACATAATCCTTCTCCTTCTTTTTCATTTATATTTTACTTTAATTTATAGTTATTCATCTTATGGTTTATGATTTTCCCCTTTTATTTATTAAACCAACTGAGAACCTTTATTCATTATTTTTATCTAGCATTTGTATTCTTTGATGATACTGATCCAAAAAAAAAAAGTATTCTTTGATGATATATTAGTTTTTAGCAAGTCTCTTGAGGATCATTTGTAGAACTTAAAAGCTGTGCTAGAGGAGGATTGGAAGCAAACTTCAACATTTAGGACCATAGTGCGTTGTGAAGCTGAAAGTCGAATGCTTATTATTGATGGTGGTAGCGAGATGAATGTTGTTTTTGAAACTACTGTTGAAATGTTGAAGCTAACAATAGAACCACATCTTAGACCATACAAGGTAGCGTGGATAAATAGCACCTTTATTCCGGTAACGAAATGATGCTTGGTTTCTATTTCTCGTGGGTAATATAATTAATGATTCTATATGGTGTGATGTTATTCCTATGACAGTGACTCATATTTTATTAGGTCGCCCTTGGCTTTATGACCGAGATGTGTATCATATTGAAAAGGACAATGCATATAAATTTATGTTCAATAATTCACAAATTGTGTTAAAGCCCATGAGTGTAGAACAACTAGAACAGTAAAGGCAAAAACAAAAGGTCAAGCTTCATGATGCTGTTGAAACTCCAAAACAAAGAGCTATAGTATCACAAAAGGGAGTTGGAGTGATGGAGCAAGATGAGAATAAGTTTGATCATGGGAAAGTTGATACCAAGAAAGATATGGGTGTTCTTGCAATGGAGATCACAAAGGAGCAAGAAGAGCATAAGATTGATCATGGAAAATTCAAGATGAAAGAAGATGTTGATGTTACAACCATAGATCAATTCAAGAAGGGTTTCAAGTTGGATATTCCTTTGGTTATTGATTTCATCATTCCAAATGAATTTAATGATACAATGCGAAAGAAAGATTCTTTTTTTCATAGTGATTCCAAAGGTGATTGAAGAGTTGGTGCAAGTTTCAAGTGTGAAGGTTCTTATACTTCAACACTTTAAAACTCAAGGTTGAGTTTCTTCTAACCAGAGGAGGATGATGAAGTCATGGAAGATTAATATGCTATTACTTTGCAAATTTGCTATTGGGTCCTTGTGCGAAGTCCAATTGAAGTGAAAGTCATGCCCTTTTAATGGTCTAAGTATGAGTCTTTTAGGGTTAAAATAGTTTTTAATTTGGGTTTTTATTTTATTAGTTATGGTTAGTTTCATATTGCAGGGCAAATCTATAATTTCTGCAAATTCTTGCTAATTAAAGGTATTTTGGTAATTTAGTTGAGTCTAGAATCCTCTTAAGATATTCTAAGTATCTTTGGTTTATTCACTTTGATCCAAGTTAGTATTTATTAGGCTTTATTAGTAGTCCTAATACTAGTAGGAATCTTATTACTACTAGTACAAGTAAGAGTCTTTATATATTGTTCATGGGGACTGTTCACATAGCCCCTAAATAGCCCTAACTTCTCTCTAATTCTTCTTCTTTCCCAATCCTAAACCCACTGCAACTAAATGCTAGAAAAATCTCTAATTTGTCCTACATCACAATAGATTTTCGGCTTGTCATTCTAGTTACCTGAAATACTTGGAGAAAGCCAAGTAGGATTTTTGCCAGAAAGGGATGAAAAATGAGCTCAAGATGCATATCAAGGAATGTAAGGTCTATCAAAGGGTCAAAATTGAAACCTTAACCCTTGATGTATGTGTTGTATGATTCATAAGCATAATAGATATGTGTTTATGATATAATATGTTTTTTCATTTGACGGTATACATGTCATACAATAGGTACTGTGAATCAAACTATACTCACAACTATGCCCACTACAAAAACATCATTAACAATTAATTATTGTCCTTAATGGAAATCATTGTCTTCATAAATACTTTTGACTCTCGACTTAATTGGTTAGTGATGAAATAATAAGAGTATGTTAAAGTAGGTTTTATGTTCATATCTACCAATTAGAAAAAAGAAAGGTTCTTTTTTGGCTTAGTTCATCTTTAATGGATTTCTTTTGCGTACTTCAATGGTAGACCTTAATTTTAAAACGCACACCCTGTCAATATCTATCTTTTAAAATGAATTTTGCGAAAATCATTAGATTGGTAAAGAATGTTGTAACTTTCATAATTCAGTATCAAAACAACAGAAGCCGCACCCTTCCATCAAAAAAAAAAAAAAAAAAAAAGAAGAAGCCGCAAACAAGGTAAATTACACACTATCCAATATTGAATGGTATGAATCTATAGGCTGTTTTCATTTTATATCAGGTTAAAAAGACCCCCAAAAAAAAAAACCCAAAAATAATGAATTATATTAAAGAAAAAATGAATTCATATAATAATATAGTGAATTTGGACGTACCTCATCAATCACACAATTCATATGTGCCACGTAGTTACCGCATCCTGCACAGTGATAAACACATTCCCATGGAGTTCTCCTGTTCTCACAAGCATCACAATAGTACTCACCTGAATCATCTTCCACAAAATAATCTCTAAGGTAAAGGGGATCGATATGACATTTATGCGTAATGGTACTCGGTAGTGGAACACACAAGAGATGGACATTGAAGTCGCACTCTACACATCGCAAATACGAGACATCAGTATAGCTATTGTTGCAAACTTCACACTGAGGGTCATCATACACTTTCTCGAAGTAAGTAAGGAGATGCTCGTGATCTTTATACTTTATCGAAGGCTTTAATGAGGCGCAATTAGCATCCAACTTAAAGCTGCATTCTTCACAACGATAGGAAAAACCAAAGCAACTCTTGCAAGAACAAGCATTACATGTAAATTTTTTTCTAGGAAGAGTTTTTCTTGATACGCCAATTAGACTATCATTATCATGCGGTTGAAAAGGATGTTGCCCTTCTTCTACAGGTTCAATACAATCTTGATGGATAAAGAATTTGCATCTAATGCATTCATATGATGGACCGCAAACGTGTTTCTCACATACACCACAGCAAACTTCATTCTCCTTGTCATCGTGGATTGAGAAATGCTTGTACCTCAAATATTTCACTTTCCCCTTTTGATCCATGGATTTTAAAATTAAGACTCTGCACAACAACTTTTCATCAAAAAGCAAAGTGAAAAGGATGTTCAATCAGTTGTGGGGGTGCAGCACATGATCTGTGGAGATAGAAATGACATTGGATACAACCGTATATTTCACCAGAGATGATATTGCATCCATCGCAGGAAACTACATGATCATTACTTTCCTTGTTATAGAGGATCAAGGGGTGATGGTGGTAGTAACTTAGAATGTAGTTTTGGCCTTCAAAATTTCTAGTTAACATTAGGGCACATTCAACATCAAGGCAAAAGTGGCATCTGTTACAGTGGTATGCAAACTGGGAGCGACTTTTTTCACAGGCTCTGCATGTGAAGTTAGTAGTCTCCTGTTGTAGAGACAGAGAGCATGGATGGAAGAAATGCTAAATCTCATGGGGCAGTTCAAGACATAATTCGTGGATTAAGAACTTGCATCCCAAGCAAGCAAAGGAATTTCAAAAGAAAGGTTCAACACAAGCAGAGCAACTAGGAAAATCCTTATTCATAAAGAAAGGGCTAGTAGAATCATTGACCATATTTTCAACGATTATCAGTGGATGCTTATGGAAGGAATTTTGACTGATTGTATTTGTTCCCAGGAACTCTAGACAGGACTGATGCAGGAAGAGCTTGCACAGGAAGCAAACGTAGGTAGGCCCGAAGCAACATTATAGGCAAAATGTACAACAAACAAAGCCGGGGACATTTCTACCATAGTAAACGATTTCCAATGGATGGTTGTGAAAGTGGTTTTGAATGTGCCTGTAGTGTCTATAATGTTCGATGAGATCTAGACTACATGATTCATGGAGATGGAAATTACAATCAACGCATCCGTAGAATTGACTAGAGGATGAGAGTTGTTCCCGGCACACATAGCAGTTAGCTTTACCACGAGTTCGAAAGCCTAGGAGCAGGGAAGGGGGGATGCTGAAATGATCAATCTCTTGAGGTTTATGGAGTTCGATGAGCATACGGGCGTAAGGTTGCAGAAATAGCAGCGTTCCCTCTCTTTCCTAGTGCTTAGCATAAGAGGATGATCTTAATGCAAGGAAAGATTGATTTCTGTCGGATACATGGCACATGATGCGTGAAGGAAGAAATAACATGGCTTGCAACAAAAGGTAGCACCGTCGCACACTTTTCTGCACGCTACACAGTACTTGCTATCCCAAGCTTTTATACAATCATCATATATCAACCAATGCTCGTGGCTGACATGTTGAATGGGCTTGAACTTAGAGTTTGTAAGATTGAATTTAATCAACCATTTTATTGGCTTTATTCCATGCCAAATTTGCTTGTATTTCAGCATTTAGTAACCCTGTATTTAGGTGGGTTTGTTGTAAGGGTAGTGAGTGAGATAGAGTGTTGATTGCTCAAGAGTGTGCAAGAAAACAGAGACTCGCAGCTTGTTCTCGTGGATGGCTTGCGGCTTCAAGCCACTAGACACAGCACACGTGCCAAGCGTGCCAGAAGGTGAACAGTCATGCTAGCTAGAGCACTACAGGACAAAACAGGATAATTGGCCATACGGTTATCTCGCGACTGGATCTCGCAACTCAGTCAAGTCGCGAGGTCAAGCTGTGAGCCACCCCTGTTTTGTAAAACCTGACGTTTCACATTCCTCTCTCACTCCAGTATAAATACCTCTTATACCCACAAATGAAAGAGAGCTTCCAGAGAGAATTTTGAGAGAGAAACCCTAAAAAAAAACAAGATTGATTCACCTACAATCTATACATTAGAGTCTCTTCAAATTCCTCAACTCTCTTCCTCTCCATTGTCAAACCCTTGAGAGGTATTTTACCAAAACCTTGTTCTCACCATATTCATCACTGTGAAAGGGCTGTTTGGTGTTCTGGGAAGTAGTTAGGAAGGAACCAATCTACATTGGTTGATACTACGGTCTAGTAGCGGAATCCGAGAAGCTAGAAAAGAAAAAGGTTCGGCGCAACCTCGTTGGAGCAAGAAGCTTGGAGGTTCTATTGCTGTCCATGTATCCCAACTACATTTTCTAGTGGATTGTTTACCGCTTGGAGGGCGGCGGAGAGGTTTTACGCCGAGGGTTTCGGTTTCCTTTTCGATAACACATCGCGTGTGTCTTTGTGTTTGCATCTTCCTTCCCTTTTATCTTTGCCTTTTTATTATCTGCTGTGGGTTGTGATTTTAATTTGGATTAGATAGTTTATCCAATTCTATATTATAGGTTATGTTCATTTTCCGCACACTAGTTGTTTGACATAAAACTTGAATTGGTTAATTTGTAAATTGGGGGTCTAAACGTTCAAGGGTATTTATATACATATTTGAACTTTCAATTGTTATCAGAGCGGGTACACTTATTATGGTTTTATTACCATTGTGTGATCCTTGACTCCCTATTGAGATGGATCGGTCTCAATCCCTAAATGCACCTCCATATTTTGATGGTAGTAATTATGCTTTTTGGAAAGTTCGCATGAGAGCTTTTCTGTGTTCCATTGATGAGTCTGTTTGGGATGCTGTTGAGATAGGTTGGACCAGGCCTGAGGAAGCTAAATCTACATGGGATAAGGCAGCACTTGCTGCATCTAATGCTAACAGTAAAACACTCAATGCTATTTTCTGTGGTGTGTCTCAAGATGAATTTCACAGGATCTCTCACATTACCGTTGCTAAAGAAGCATGGGAGATATTGGAGACCACTTACGAAGGCACAAAGAAGGTAAAAGACACCAAGCTGCAGATGCTAACCACTCGGTTTGAGGAATTAAAAATGAGTGAGGATGAGTCCTTTGACTCTTTCTATAGCAAGCTGAATGAGGTGATTGTCAGCAAGTTCAATTTGGGAGAAAAAACGGAGGACTCTAAAATTGTAAGGAAGATCCTTCGATCATTGCCGGAAAGTTTTTGTGCTAAAGTGACGGCGATTGAAGAGAGCAAGGACCTTGATGACATCAAAGTCTAGGAGTTGGTTGGTTCTCTTCAGACCTATGAGATGTCGCTGCCCAATCAACGGAAGAGTAAATCTCTTGCTCTTAAAACCATTAATGAGAAGGTGGAAGATCATGACTCATCGGGAGAAGATGTGGTTGACAAAGATGTTGCTTGCCTTGTAAAAAATTTTAGAAAATTCTTGAAATTCAAAAATAATGGCAAATTTGGTGATAAAGGAAAATTCCAAAGTTCAGGAATGGAGAAAAGGGAATTCAAAAAGAAAGATGGAAAAGAATCCCAACCTACACAAGGTGTCACTTGTTTCGAATGTAACGGGCATGGACACTTTAAGAAAGAATGTCCGAATTATTTGAAATCGAAAGGCAAAGTGTATGCCACGACATTGAGTGACTCGGATTCATCTGACTCAGAATCTGAAGAAAGTTATGATGGAGAGGGGAACTACTCAACTTTTATGACTATTGCTCATGTTGAGTCTTCAGACGAGTTGAATCTGCTTGTGCGAGACCTTGGAGAACATAGTGATGAAGAATCACTGGGAATTGTTGAAGAATCAGATGCTGAAGAAGATGAAAGCACAGCCAATCTTCAAGAGAATTATAACTCACTCCTGGAGAAGTCGGGTGAGTACACAAGGATGGCCAAGACAGCTGTAAGAAAAATGAAGAAGGTAGAGGAGGATTATAAAAGTCTCCTAATCCGATATAGGGAGGCCAAATGTGAGATAGAAACACTGAATGGTGAGCTGTCAGAAACTTACACAAAAGTGAGATTTCTTGAGCAAGAGGTTGTGCAAGCAAATGCTAAAATTGAGAGGGTCACCACCAAGAAGCTAGATGATGTTATTTCATCGTAAAAGTGCTTTTCAGACAAATCCGGGTTGGGATATACCGGAGGAAGTAGCTCATCTGGAAATGTCACTAAAGAAGTGAAGTTTATAAAGGCCAAAGAATCAGCTGATGTTGGTCCCACTGCTAAGAAGCCCAAGATAGAGGAGAAGAGAAATGTGGGGAACGAACGGTTGTTGAATTCCCGTAATCAATCTATGGGCAAGTCTGAATCTCGTGCCAAGTCTCGTCCACGACCACAAAGAGGTCCTAGATCAACTTATGTGTGTCATCATTGCGGACTTCAAGGGCATACTCGACCAAATTGCCAAAAGCTGAGAGCTATGAATAGTGCAACTCCTCAAAGGTCACGAGGACCTAGAAATAATAGAAGAAATTGGGCAGGTGAACAATCGAGAGATCAAAATGGTGATCCCGAAATGATGAATGTGATGAAGATGATTGGTGCATTCACCAACTTCCTGGAAAGCTTCTCACGAAGGTTTGAAAGCCCTAACTCCCGTACCCAATCCTATAAGGAAATCACCCTAAACGCAAGTGACGTATTGGTGAAAAAGGGTACTCATGCATAAGCATTACAACATGTTCATGCATTAATACTTCCTATGCTTTGCGACGATGTTTGATTATTTGATTGTTTGCTTGTTGTTTATGCTGATGGTTGTTTGCTTGTCTACTTGTGCATACTTTTGATTTTGTTTTTGTTTTTGATCAATATTTTTCTTCTAGTGTCAAAAATCCAAAAATCACATAAAAAATTAGAAAATCAAAAAGTTTGATTGACATTGTTGAGTTTTTGTCTCAAAACTTGTTTTGCCTTGTACCTTTATGCTAATGGCTTTGTGCATTTTTGAGCATAGCTTGTTTCATTACACTCATATCACTGTGGGAGAAATCTTGAAATCTATGTGATTGTTGTAAATAGATCTTCAAACTTGTCATGAATGATTAGTGAATGGTTATGATGATCTTGAGACATGCATAGACTTGTGTCTATATATCTTCCCACTCTTTATTTTTGTTTTTGCTAAAAAGAGCTCACCAAATGTAAATCTCCAAATGAACAGAGATTTTGAGCTGCAAAAGCCTGTCGCACATTCTAGTATTTGACTAGGAAAAAGGGTAAGCGACCTAAAATTAAAGTGAATGTTTATTCAAAAAGCCAAAGGCTAGTTCATTAGAGTGAAATATCAAATATCACTCTTACAATGAAAGACGATTGTCTCAAAAAGGATCAAAAAGATCAAATGTTATGATTGAAAGTGGAGTCAAATGTTAAGCTCCAAAATTTGTTATCTAGTTTTGTGGGAGGTTATATATACATATTTCTATAATTGAGATGGATCACATGATCTAGTGCTAATTGTGTATGCCTTGGTTAAATTGATCATTGAAGCTTCACATTAGACCATGGACTATCTCATTGTTGGTATCCACACACAACACACAAGTGTATGTTCAATAAATGCCATATTCATTTGTGTGATTGTACTTGATGAAATGTGTTTTCACATGCTCAATCTTTGTTAATTCAAGCACAAAAAGATTTTTAAGTGTTTTAGGTGTTTTTGGAAAGTATTTTGTTAGAAAAATCTGAAAATTTCAAAAATCCATTTTTGCCCTGTTTTGGCGACTCAGTCGCGGGTAAGTCAAGTCGCGAGTCTCAGTCGCGTCTTCGCGGGTCATTTGTGGCGACTTGTTCGTGAGTGGAAAGTCTAGTCGCGAGGGTTACTCAGAGATTTTCGCGGCTCAGCTCGCGACTCCCTCACGGGTAGACCTTCCAGTCGCGAAAAACACTTAGAAAATTTTTCAAAATTCTATCTTTGAGTGTTTTGGCGGCTTGACCTGGCGGCTTGTTGGCGACTCACTTAAGTCGCGAAAAACGCGTGTTTGGCAAAAGTTGGGGCAGTTTTAAATCTTTTTCAGTTTTCCCTCGAACTTTTGTGACTATTCATCTTCTCTTTCAACTATCTCCTTCCCAAACACTCCGTGCACCCATTTTCAAACTCCATTGTTGCTTAATTTCTGCTCAAAATCTTCAAGTAACAGGTATGGGTTTTCTTTCTTGAACTCCTTTTTACTTGTTTTTGTGTTTTTCCCTCTTGATTATTCGCAGTTGTTTATGTTTTTGAGATATGTTTGTGTTTCGGCTGTTGCTCTATGTTCATGCTTAGCTTGTGGATGCTATTGCTTGAGTTTGAAATTAATTAAGTTGTTGGCTTTGTTCTTCATCATGTGCTTAGCTAGGGTGGGTTATTTATTTTTTTACTCATTTTATCTGATCTTATGATTGATGAGTTGATTCAAAATGTTCCTTTTGTGGTTGTGAGGTTTACTGTGCTGAATGTGCTTGTTCTATTGTGTGCATCTATTGGGAGCTTCTGTGAATTTTACTATGCTGATTCTGAGTCATGTCATTCTCATCACATTGTATGTCTCATTGACATACATTTGTCTTTAGGTTGTTTTCAATCTCCGCTGCTTTAATACTCCCCTGTAATCTCTCTGTTGTTCTTGTGTTTCCTTTTTTTTTAACTTGTTCATCCTTGTGGTTGATTTAAGTAGCATAAGTTTTAAGTGTTTTAAGTTCCTCTGTGTGATTGCATTTTTTAATTACATAGTACTGATTAGTTCTGCACATGTATTGCTCTATGTTGTTGTGGCCTCTTCTGATTATTCACAGATGACACCTTCATCCCCAAAGAAGAAAACACCTGCAAAGAAGGCAGATAAGAAGATGAAAATGAACCCTAACTTGTTCAGGTCTGTTTCCCACTTTGAGAGATACAAGGATTTCTTCTTAAAAGCAGGAATTATTCAAGAAAGGTTTGTGGATTTGGAGGATTTAAGGAACATTTTTATCCCCAACTGTTTTGAAGGGAGAGGATGGGAAAAGCTTCTGAGTGATCTCCCTGTAGTGTGTGAACCCTTGATTAGGGAATTTTATTCAAATGCTGTGATAAGGGAGGATGATCTAAGCTGCTGGGTTAGAGGTAAAGAGTTCACTTTGGATGCACATGACATTGATGATGTGCTAGGTCTTGAAGGATTAGAAGATCAAGAGTTTGTCAATTACAAAGATAAGATTGTGTCTATTGAAACTGTTCAACAGAGGATAGGTGGACAGAGAGAAGGGAAATGTCTGAATACCACAGCTTTTCCAGTGGACATGAGGTGTCTAACTATAATCATGATGTTTAACCTATATCCCATAAGGAAGTTGACTACAATCAATTGTGCAAGAGCAATTTTTCTGATGGATCTCAAAGAAAAGTCATTCATTGACATCAGTTCCCACATATATGACACTATTGTGGATGAGACTAGAACCACTTCTAGGCCAAAACTGATCTTCCCTAGTTTGCTGATGAGGATCTTTAGAAAGAAGGGTGTTTCAATCCCTCGAGACATCAGTCTCATGTCCACACCCTCTGCAATTAACAAGCTAACCTTCAAAAGAATAAGTGTTCGGCTTCCAGGTGAAGAAGATGAAGGTGATGAAGGAGAGGGTGTCCTAATGGAGACTGAGGCAGAGGCAGCAGGGCATGCATCAACCTCAACACCCAGGAGGAGTGGCAAAAGGACTAGAGCATCAACTTCTTCAGATACACCTCCAGATGCTTTTCAAGTTATTCTGGAACGACTTGATGGAATCAGAGGGGTCTAGACCGAGCACTCTGAGAGGATGAGAGCCATGCAGGACCAAATTGATATTTTATCTGCGAAACTTGACAGCTTCACCACCCAGCATGGACAGTGACCCTTTGACCATTCCGGTAAAAAAGGGGGAGATATTATTTTTGTTGATGAGAAGCAGAAAAGCAGCTCTTAAGGGGGAGTAATATGTTGAGGGGAAGATGTCAAAATCAGACTTTGATTATATGTGTTTATGTTTTGGGTATTTAGTGTTTTTATGGGTTTGATACACTATGGTTTTTGGTGTATTCTTGTTTCTAACTCATAATTTGAACCTGGTTTACTCTTTTATATATATTGTTGATGTTATTTAGATTATATTGTGATTTGTACCCATGTTGCTTATGTAAGCTTTTAGGGTTATGTTTTTATGCATATTCTATAGGCTTTATGGTTTGTACAATGCTTTATGCAGCCTTTTATGCTTTGTTGAAATCAGTACTTCTATCTAAATGTCTTACATTTTTTTTTAAGTACTGTCACTCTTGTGCCCTTGTAGGATTGTTCCTAGATGCATATACTTAGTGTATTATGCATTGGTTGAGTGTTGGGTATACAAGTATCTTGCTTTGTTCTTGTTAACTTGTATGTTCAAGTGTTCATTCCAAGTGTGAACGAGCACTGTGATCACTACCTTGTGGTGATTACTTGGTTGATCAAGCCATGATTTGAATCTTCACTTCATCTTTGCTTGATCACCTTAAGCTTGTTTCATATGCATTTCATGCTTTTCTGAATACAATGATCATAGTGTATTGTTGTATTTCAGGAGTTTCATGTTCTTATGATTCAAGTGCTTCACAGCTTCTAGAGTTAGGTGTTAACTTGTATGTTCAAGTGTTCATTCCAAGTGTGAATGAGCACTGTGATCACTACCTTGTGGTGATTACTTGGTTGATCAAGCCATGATTTGAATCTTCACTTCATCTTTGCTTGATCACCTTAAGCTTGTTTCATATGCATTTCATGCTTTTCTGAATACAATGATCATAGTGTATTGTTGTGTTTCAGGAGTTTCATGTTCTTATGATTCAAGTGCTTCACAGCTTCTAGAGTTAGGTGTGAGTGAGTTTTGTTCAACTGTTCCCAACTCACATGTTAAGTCTAGAGTCTGTTTTAGGGTTTTGTCACGGAATAACCAAAGGGGGAGATTGTAAGGTTGAATTTAATCAACCATTTTATTGGCTTTATTCCGTGCCAAATTTGCTTGTATTTCAGCATTTAGTAACCCTGTATTTAGATGGGTTTGTTGTAAGGGTAGTGAGTGAGATAGAGTATTGATTGCTCAAGAGTGTGCAAGAAAACAGAAACTCGCGGCTTGTTCTCGCGGGTGGCTCGCGGCTTCAAGCCGCCAGACGCAGCACACGTGCCAAGCGTGCCAGAAAGTGAACAGTCATGCTAGCTGGAGTACTACAAGACAAAATAGGACAACTGGCCATACGGTTATCTCGCGACTAGATCTCGCGACTCAGTCAAGTCGCGAGGTCAAGCCGCGAGCCACCCCTGTTTTGTAAAACCTGACGTTTCACATTCCTCTCTCACTCCAGTATAAATACCCCTTATACCCACAAATGAAAGAGAGCTTCCAGAGAGAATTTTGAGAGAGAAACCCTAAAGAAAAACAAGATTGATTCACCTACAATCTATACATTAGAGTCTTTTCAAATTCCTCAACTCTCTTCCTCTCCATTGTCAAACCCTTGAGAGGTATTTTACCAAAACCTTGTTCTCACCATATTCATCACTGTGAGAGGACTGTTTGGTGTTCTGGGAAGCAGTTAGAAAGGAACCAATTTACATTGGTTGATGCTACGGTCTAGTAGCGGAATCTGGGAAGTTAGAAAAGAAAAAGGTTCGGCGCAACCTCGTTGGAGCAAGAAGCTTGGAGGGCTTAGGTGCACTGGGTAGATTAGGCTTTGAGGGTCTATTGCTGTCCATGTATCCCAACTACATTTTCTAGTGGATTGTTTACCGCTTGAAAGGCGGCGGAGAGATTTTACACCGAGGGCTTCGGTTTCCTCTTCGATAACACATCACGTGTGTCTTTGTGTTTGCATCTTCCTTCCCTTTTATCTTTGCCTTTTTATTATCTGATGTGGGTTGTGATTTTAATTTGGCTTAGATAGTTTATCCAATTCTATATTATAGCTTATGTTCATTTTCCGCACACTAGTTGTTTGACATAAAACTTGAATTGGTTAATTTATAAATTGGAGGTCTAAACGTTTAAGGGTGTTTATACACATATTTGAACTTTTAGAGTTCATAAGCATTCAAGCACAGTCAAGATCGATCTTGAAATTACAATCCTCCTCACAATGTAAGCTCCGTCCTCGATGACTGTAACATCTAGTATGACAGAAATCGCAAAAAAATGATGGTTCAGTTTCAGTATCACCAACCTGTAGCTTTAGCTTGTGGTTGTGAATTGTTAACGAAATCTCTGATTCGAATGAACATAAAGCATCCATTTTGAAATCACAGTCAATGCAGCGGTAGGTGAAGCCCAGACAACTACTTCGACACACATGGCAATTGAAAGCGCCATCATCTGCAATACCGTGCAGCTTTAGAGAGTGAAATGAACGGTGGAAGTGTTCGATCTCATCCTCCAACTTGGCACATTCTTCATGAAGATAATACCGACAATCGTCGCAACAATAATAGATGTGGCCACAGAGATAACGTAGACATGCAGCGCAGGTTTGATCATCATCATAGTCATAGGACTTCTTTAGTAGCAATGGATGCTCATGGCTAAAGCGTTTGATCTCATCCTCCATCTCTCTTTCTGTTTTTAGATTTTTCTCTTTTTCGATGCTCATGGCTGAAGTGAGGTTCTACAGTTCACTTTCCCCCTTTACCCATTACACACGGCTTTTGAAGACAGGATTGATTGAAGGAATCTCACTAAAGGCTAGGATTTAACAGAAAGGTAAGAAATGAAGGAATCTGGAATTGGAATAAAGTCAATAAACCACCTCAATTTAAAATGAAAAAATTGAAGGTTTACCATAACCTATTTAAAGTACTCTTAACTTTATTCAGCGAAAAAAAAAAGTACTCTTAACTTCACTTTTATTAAATTAAAGACTACGGTTTAAGTTTATTTTATCAATTTTCATGAATTTTTTAAAAATATATATATATTTTTTGAAAATATTTTTTAATAATTAATTAATATTTTTTAATTTTAAAAAATTTGAAAAAAAAATTGGACCTCAAAATTTGGTGGAAAAACCTTGGATAAACTTGAAACTTAGAAGACTTAATTGAACAAAAGTAAAGTTAGAAAACTGAAAAAATTTTGATCCATTTTTTTTAAAAAATTTGGGTCTAGTTAACAAGTATTCTTAGTGCATTTGTTTATGAATTATTTTAAGAAAATTTTGATACCATTTTTATGGAAAATGGAGAAAACTGTGTAAAAATTAGTTTTTTTTTCCCCTCTTAAAAGCTTTCCTAAAGTAATTTACTAACAAATGTCTCTAGGGCATCTAATAATAAAGTCCTTTTTTCCTAATAGCTAAAACAAGTGAGTGTTATATGGGTGCTCGGGCACTAGAAAGGAGCCAACCAAGACAAAGAAGGAAAAAAAGTCACTTTGTGCAATTTTTACTTTTATTTTTGTCTGTGTATATAAAAAATATCTTATAAACCATAAAAAAAAAATTTATTAATTTTTTCAAAGGATATAAAATAAAGAAAATGAGATGATGTCTTAACTTCTTAATTATATTCTCATTAACATCTTTATATTTCCATAATAAGATATTTTGCAAATAAAAATTTGTCACGTATTTTTATATTATATAATAAACAGTATTTCAACAACGGTTTCAAATTTATTGATGAAAGCTAAACGATTGGTAGTCCATTATTTTTTGGAAAGATCCAGAATGTTATTTTCTTATTTTCCCTTCCCTGTCTTTAATAGATATTTTGCACATTTTTGTTGCATAAACACTTTCAAAATTAATAATGTTTTTTCAAATAGATTTAGTCAAGCCATATGCTAACACTACTAATCTTCTTCTGCATTTTTGTTTTTTTTTTTTTTCCTGAGTAAATGAGATTGCAAAAGGTCTAGAAGAACAAAACACAGCCCACCACATTTTGGGCCAAAAATTAGATTGCCTAAGGACAAAACATGCTCCCCATACAAAGCAATAAGAGTCTAGCAAATCTTGCTTCCATTACTAATCGTTTTCCTATAGTTTTCATTTAAAAAAGATTTAATAAAACAAACCACCCTCCCAAATGTCTAAATTCATTACAATTATCATCAAATCTATTTTCAAGCAATTTGCAATGTCTAATTTGGTTGTATTATTATGTAATCTCCTCTACATCAACTTGAAAAATTGTTTATCATGTGCATTCGAAAAGTTTAAGGTGTAAAGTGTAATCAAATGTATAATTTAGGATGATAAAGTGTAATTTACTTCTGTTTTAAAGTAAGTTGCATCTCAACCTCTTGGACTAGTGACATCATAAAGTAGAAATACTCTCTTTTCCTTTCTTTAGTGATCTGATTGAGAAACCGTGTAATTCACTATATGGATATAACGGAAATCAAGAAAGTAACATATGATAATTTGCCTTAAGATCTACCCTTTAATGAATAAATACAACAGGTTTTTAATTGCAAATAGTTCTCACAGAAGATGTTTCTCAAAAAAAAAAAAGTTCTCACAGAAGACATACCTTGGGGACAGAAAAGCAAAAACAATAGCATCACAGGGACTATCTGTGGCTGACGAAGTTTGATCTTTTTGGTCCGACTCATTTTTTTTTTTTATGACAAGAGAAAGCGGGGGAGTCATATCTAGTGGACGCTCTATATCTCTTCCAATATTTACAATTGGCTTTTGAAGGCATAAGAGAATCCGCTTTATTGATTCATCCTTATCTCCGTACGATTACTAGGACTGTAAAGATGATCAATCCGAGCAAGGATGCAGTGCATTATTTAGGTTTAGGACAATTATTGTGTCTTCTGGCCCTCCTCTTACATGGGGGTGGGTCAGCGGAACCTATTTCTCTTTTTTTTTTTTTTTTTTTTGGTTAAAAGCGGAACCTATTTCTATATGAGAGAGAAGTAACCCTCGAATACATAGATGCCGATTGGAGTGAGCGTTTGCGTTTACAAGTTTTTTTTTTTTTTTTTTTTTTTTTTCTCGCATGTGAATAGTAATATTACATTGGTTCACTACAAGGACAAAAATGACTGTTCATCACTGTTTGCAATACTGTTCACACACTAAAAAAATATTAAAAATAGGTCTTACAATACTATTTACATATTTAAAAATTATTTTGCTACAGTATTTTTAGTTTTCAGTTTTAATAACAATAAGTTTAATCCAAACAGACCCATAATAGTTTATTACTTTATTAAAATGTTGATTTTAAAAATTCAGAGAAAAAATTTGTTAAAATATATGTTAGAAAATTAAGAAAAATTAAATACTCCTTAAAAAATTTTCTCAGTTTATCTTCTAATTGCTCTTTTTTGTTTGTAAGGAGAATTTTAAGTAGATCACACTCTGATCTAAAATCTATCACTGTGTTTATAGAAATTTTTTGCTCTAATTGGTCATTTTGTAGTTTGAGATAGTCACCGACAGAGAATTTTTTTATATATTAAATAATAAACAGTATTTCGACAATTATTTCAAATTTAATGATGAAAGTTAAAATGAATTGGTGGTCTATTACTTATTTTCCTTTCCCTGTCATTAATAGATATTTTACTTTTTGCACAGTTTTGTTGCACCACATTTTGGGACAAAAATTAGATTGACTAAGGACAAAACATAGATTGACTAAGGACAAAACATAGATTCACGGCTGTACAATTCATTGTCCTGTGTGAGACTGAAAAAGTGTGAAAGTGGAAAAGAAGGGCAGAGGCGCAGCGCAAGAGACAAGACTCACAAGAGTAGGGCTTGCCGCTTTGGCCCTTGTGGAGTTGTGGTTGTCACGTTTCAGTGTTTCACTCTTTCATGTTTGTGAATAGTGCCTTTAGGATTTGGCTTTGGACTAAAGCTAAGCTAGTCAGCTGGTCAATGAATGAGAATTTTTTTTTTTTTTTTTAATGGTTGTGACTTGTGAAGCTCAAATAGTCAAATTGCATGCTAGTGTCTTGTCTTGTAATTTATTGACTATTGGTTTGATTCTGATACTTGGTGCTTTATGTATCTAGTATCAGAATGTAATTAAAATAATTTTTTAGCAAATTTTTTTTAAATGGATTAAGTCACGGGTTATTCGGGTCGGGTCGGGTTGATTTACAAAAAAAAAAAAAAAAAAAAAAAAAAAAATAGAGTCGGGTCATGGGTCAACTCATTTTTGTTTTGAATCTAAAAAATCGAATTCAGATCAAGTATTTTTCAGGTCGGATCGAATCGGTTCAGAAGATTTTGACCCTTTTGTCATGTCTAGGCCGAAGACATTTTTTTTTAATGTAATAATTAGTACATTGAAACCCCATGTTGTGGTGTAAAGGATTTCTCAAAAAAAGTAAACACCAAGTGAGTAAATAAATTTTAGAATATTCAAGGCTTGTCAACTGTATTGTACTTCATAAATTTATGTTATTTCGTTTGACAATAACTTGGAGAAATAATCTGAGTAAGGAACCTGAAAACGGATTTTTTTTTTTTTTTTTTTTTTTGGCTGAGAAACTTGTAAAGGGTTCTGGTTGTGTATGTTGATTAACAATGTATTTAGAATAGGTTTATGAAAACATTTCAGCATATGGTGATCAAGATACACCGTAAAGTTGTGATTAGATGGTTTGCACTTCTGACATTATAAATAGAAATAGTCTTTTCCTTTTATTTTTTGCTGAAAGAAATAGTCTTTTCCTTGTTCAGCCATCTATTTGACTTACAAATTTCTTGTACCTCTTACTATAAGAGCACAGGAAACCGTGTGAATCACAAAATGAAAATATCCAGAAGGGCAACAAAAGCCCAAAACTTTTTGGAATGAAACAAATATAAAAAAGCACATGATATTTTGGCCCCATTTGGTAGAATCACTCAAATACATATTTTCAGTTATTAAACAACAAAACACATGTTTTTAAGTGCTTGTACTAAACATTCCATTTATCTCGAGATCTACCCATTAAATTAATGAATAAATCCATGAGATGAGGTATTTAATTACAAATTGTAAGGTACATGTGTTTTGGTACGGTCAAATCATGGCAAATTATGAATCTTTTATTGAGTTTTGATGTGTCTTAAAGCTGTAATTAAAAATCAAGTTGAAGACACAAAGTCTGCTTAAGAAAAGCAGAAAAGTATATTTTCAACATATCTTGATAGTTGGCTTGATAATTTCTCGATACCTTCTCGATCCATAGAACCCTTCTAGGCCACCTTCTTTAAATCTCAATACCCACTCAAATACTTCCTCAAAACCTCCTCTTGAGATTATTATCCTTCATGTGAGGGTTTCTACAGTCCACAAAGTATTTGTGGCTGATGAAGTTTAATCTTTTTGGTCCAAGCCTTTTTGTCTTTGACAAAAGGGGGTCATAATTGGTGGACCCTCTATAGCTCTTCCATTACACATGGCTTTTGAAGTCATGAATCAACTTTATTGACTCTTTTTTTTTTTTTTTTGATGAAAGGATGATAATATTAAAACTAAGCACCCAAGGTTCAAGACATATCCTGCTAAAATACATCCCATTGAGGTCACCCTCAAAAACATCTAAAATGTCCACAGGCGGACTATCATAAATAAGAAAATCAGTAAACATCCTAAAGCTCATCCTAGCTAAACCATTAGCACATTGATTGACTTGTTGGAAGCAATTGACTCATCCTTATCTCCATGCGATAACTAGGACAATAAAGATGGTCTCTCAACAAAAAAAAGACAGTAAAGATGATCAATGCGAGCAGTGCTGCAGTGCATTATTTAGGTTTAGGACAATTATCGTATATTCTAGTCTTCCCTTGCACATGGGGTGGGTCAGTAGGACCTATTCTAGATGAAAGGGAGGAATATAGTCCCAAATGCATAATAATTTATTACTTTATTTTGATGTTGATTTTAGAAATGTATAGAAAAAATTTGTTAAAATATATGTTAGAAAATTTTGAAAAATTACGTAGTCTTTAAAATTGTCCTCAGTTTTATCTTCTAATTGTTCTTTTTGTGTTTGTTTAAGGAGAAATTTAAGTAGATCACTCCATGACTTAAAATCTTTCTCTATGTTTAGAGCATCCACAACAACTGTGGTATATGTGTTAAATGCCAAATATTTGGCACATTTGGCACATCAAACATAAAAAATAATGCATTATCAGATGTGTTAAATGTTTCTAAAGTTTGCAACATGCTACAATACCGTCTCAAATTTGAGACGGTATGGACAACAATTGCATAATATATATTATTATTTATTCCTGTTTTCTCTCTCCTCACCACAGATATCTCTCTCTCTCCGTCTTCTGGTCTCTATCTTCTCTCTCATCTTTGTCTTCTCTATTCGTCTTCCACAGCACGCCGATCACCAATGGCAACCACTCGACGCCACCGACCATCTGTCTTCTCTATTCCACTTCGAGTTCTTTTTTTTTTCCTTTTTTCCTTTTTTCCTTTTTTCGTTCACATTTTTTGGCTGTGGTTTGATGGGTGGGTTGGGCAATGGGTGGGTTTGAATGGGTAGATCGGTGGTGGGTGGGTTCGGGTTGTGGGTTATAGCGGTGGATGGGTTGAGTTTCATGGGTTGTGGGTTATGGCAGTAGGTGGGTTGAGATGGGCAGATCGGTGGTGGGTGGGTTCGGGTTATGGGTTATGACGGTGGATGGGTTGAGATGGTGATGGGTGGATCAGTGGTGGTGGGTGGATGGGTTATAGATTCTTTTTTTTTTTTTTTTTTTTTTGCTCTAATTGATCATCTTGTAGTTTGACTGTTTGAGGTAGTCACCAACAGAGAAGTTTTTTATATTAAATAATAGGAAAAAATGCAAAATTGACCCTTTAACTTTCACTGTTTTTCATTTCAGTCCTCTAACTTTTAGTTTTGTCAATTCAGTCCTCTAACTTTCAATTTTTGTCAATTTAAGGCTCCGTTACAACTCAGTTAGTGCTGCCATTAGATATGCTTGAAACGACACCATTTTGCTCTTCTTCTTTTTTATCTTTTTTTTTAATAAATTCGGAATTAAAAATTAAAAAAAAAAAAAAAAAAAAAAAAAAAAAAAAAAAAAAACACACACACACACACACACACACACACATTAAGGGAACGACCTCGTCATTCCCCTTCCCCAATGAAGTCAACGAAATCTCCATGGCCAATTCCAGTAAGCTCTCTCTCTCTCTCTCTCTCTCTCTCTCTGTGTTCATTTTTAGCTCAGAATCCATATCTTATCTCCATTAATCTAACATATTTGTGAGTTTCGGATCTATATCTATTTGAATCGGATCAATAATCCAATACTGTATACCTTTTCATTTTTGTTTTATATGCTAATGTAATTAGGACTTTTGGATTGTCAAATTTCTGGGTATAGTACTAGTGCTATTCATCCTCTTGGTGGTATATTGATTTCAAGATAATATGGTTGTAATGAGTCATATTATTAAAATCCCAATTGAGAATTAACTTGTAATTATTATCCCTATATATAGCTCCCTGTTTAGTGATAAGTTTGGTACTGAAATTGTTCATTTCTGACTTGATTGTTTGTTATGTTATTTGTGGCTTAACGTGGTGTAGTTTGGTTTGCTTGATTTTGGTGCATTTGTTCCTGTTTTGTCTGCAAAATGTTATTGGCATTTGTTTTGATTCATGGCAGGGGAACGACGACGTCTCTCCTTAGAGGACTGAAATGAAAAACGGTGAAAGTTAAAGGGTCAGTTTTGCATTTTTTCCTAAATAATAAACAATATTTCGACAACTATTTCAAATTTATTGATGAAAGCTAAAAGATTGGTGGTCCATTTCTTTTCGAGAAAGATCCAGAATGTTATTTACTTATTTTCCCTTTCCTGTCATTAATAGATATTTTGCACATGTTTGTTACATAAACACTTTCAAAATTGATAATGTTATTCAAATAGATATAGTCAAGCCATATGCTAAGAGTCTAACACTACTAATCTTCTTCTTCTTCTTCTTTTTTTGGGGGGGGGGGGGGGGGGGGGGTAGGGGAGTAAATGAGATTACAAAAGGTTCAGACCATCGGGAAGAACAAAACACAGCCCACCACATTTTGGGCCAAAAATAAGATTACCCAAGGACAAACCATGCTCCCCATACAAAGCAATGAAGAGTCTAGCAAATCTTGCTTCCATTACTAATCGTTCCAAATTCGTAACAATTATCATTTGTTAAGTTCTAAGACTTTAAGAACTAATGTATTAGAACTTCAATTTGTAATATGTTGGCAAACCATGATCAAAACATAGAGTCTAGGTTTAGACTTGCTCAAAGTGTGTTTTATTGTAAAATTAGAATCGAGTGATTGCAGAAATTATTAGACAAAATCTACAAGGCTCGATCAATCGAAAATAAGACTCGATCGATCGAAACTTGTGCAGATTTAATTTTTTGCAGAATTTCCAATTCAGCCCAAACCCATATGACGTGTAGGGTTTCGTGTTTTACTTCAAGTATAAAAGGAAAAACCCTAACTACTTTTTATAAGTCTTTTGTTGAGTTATGTGTTGAATCTTCTGTGAGATCTAGAGGTGTTTACCTTCATACACACACATAGAGTTGTCAAGATCAAGATTCATGTCAAGAACTTGATGATCTCTTCAATTGCTACATAAAGAACTTTAAAGAAGATCTGAAACCTTTGAGTGGAGTCTCAAAGTTACAAGTAGGAGAACTTGTGTTTACTGCAGATCAAGGAAAGAAGTAATCCGTGGACTCGAAGCAGTCACGTGGTCGTGGTAGTAAGTTTTCTACTCAAGGTAGCTTCTGTTGGATGTGCTCAATGAGCTTCACGCTTTACGAGTAGATTTGGCGAATGCTAGAGGTTCTACTCCATCAGCTCCACCCTTTGATGAGTCTTGATTGCCCTTTGGCAATTCATCACAAAAAGGGGGAGTACATACACATGAAGATAGGGGGAGTTACTGTAGATTGTATCTAGGAGCACACTTGATGCATTTTGTTTATTTTGGCTTTGATGTATTTTATTTTTATGGGTTGTATATGTTATGGGGAGACATTATGTTTATGTTTTTTATGTGTTTCTATTGTTTCTTGATTCACATATGGTACATTGGTTATTGATTTATATTATGAGGTCATTCATGGTATATGTTTTTTTTTTGTTTTGTGAAATCAAGAAGTTAATTTGGTTTACTTGTATTTTCCACACATGCGTTTATGCTTTTGTTTAGTGTTTCAGGAATTTACAGGTTAATTCAATCATGGCTATTGTCTACTTTAGCAACTGATAGATAGTGGTTTAGGTTGAATTGTATTTAGGGATTTTTAATTTGAATGGGCTGTTTTACCTTGAGCATTTTATTTTTGTGATGTGTTTTTTCACAGATTGCCAAATGAGGAGTTTGTTAGGTTTTAAGACTTTAGGAACTAATGCATTAAAACTTCAATGTGTAATATGTTGACAAACCATGATCAAAACATAGAGTCTAGGTTTAGGCTTGCTCAAAGTGTGTTTTATTGTAAAATTGGAATCAAGTGATTACAGAAATTATTGGACAAAATCTACAAGTCTCGATCAATTAAAAATTAGACTCGATCGATTGAAATTCATGTAGATTTAATTTTTTGCAAAATTTCCAATTCAGCCCAAGCCCATATGACGTGTAGGGTTTTGTGTTTTACTTCAAGTATAAGAGGAAAAACCCTAGCTACGTTTTATAGGTCTTTTGTTGAGTTGTGTGTTGAATCTTCTGTGAGATCTAGAGGTGCTTACCTTCATACACACACATAGAGTTATCAAGATCAAGATTCACGTCTAAAACTTGATAATTTTTTCAGTTGCTACATAAAGAACTTTAAAGAAGATATGAAACCTTTGAGTGGAGTCTCAAAGTCACAAGTAGGAGAACTTGTATTTGCTGCAGATCAAGGAAAGAAGTAGTCCATGGACTCGGAGTTGTCACGTGGTCATGGTAGTAAGTTTTCTACTTGAGGTAGCAATAGGATATTAGTGGTCTAAGTTCTATTGTAAAAATTTCAATTCTATCATAATGGATTTGTTTTACCTTGAGGATAGCTAGGTTAAATCCTCCCCAAGTTTTTTACCAGTTAGGTTTCCCTGGATTATCGTATCGTTGTGTTCTTTCTTTTTCCGTATTATTTATATAATATGATTTTATTGTGTTAACCTAGAACTAAATAATTTATCTAAGTAATCACTTGGTAAATAACTAGGTTAAACAACTTGTGTTAAAGGGTCTAAAAACGTACATCACCAAATCTATTTTGAGGGAATTTTAAATGTCTAATTTGGTTGTATTACTATGTAATCTCCATTATATAACTTGAAAAATTGTTTATCATATCTCATTTACATCAAGTGCAAGCCATTCCATTGGCATTTCTCCTAATCCATTTAAAACTACAACCATCAAAAGCACTACTTGAGGACTTGATATCTTCTAGCATTATGACGATCTCCAAAGGCTAATTTTCATCTTCTTTCACAAGGCCATTGATACATACTTTGTAGCCTCCTTCCATTAGTATCTCTTTGTTTGCATTTTTTGAGCTAGTTGCAGTTGCATTTCTAAGGGATTGAGATCAGGTGCAATACCTAGAGTATTGCACCTGGTGCAATTGGTATGAATGATTGAGATTTAAAGTTGCAAAAGAGGGGAGTATGGAGTGATGGTTGAGGTGAATTGCATGGTACAATTGCAAATGCAATTCCACTGAATCTCAATCCCACTTCTAAGCTTATAGCAAAAAATTCTATAACAGCATGCAGGGAGGAGCAGGTAGCATGAAGTGATTCACTTGACACAAGATTTAATTAGTATTTCCTTTCAATCATAATGTATAACTACAACACCAGCTTTCTTACTGCCATTGGCCCACAATAGCTAGCATGAAAATTTTATTTAATAAAACATGTGGAGTTTTTTTCCATTGCTCACCCATCTCTTTGACTTTTCCTTTCTTCTGTTTCCCTTTTTATATTGGTTCATCTTATCTCTAATACTTGAACGATCACTTTATCATTTTACTCCAAACTATACTTAATAGAAAGAAAGTTTAAAGAAGCCTATTTCTTCAATGTATTCAAGCAAGGAGGGCCGGCTCTATGCTATAGGTGAATAATGTGGTTGCCTAAGCCCCCATTGAAAAAGGGCTTGCAAATTTTATTCAATATGGTTATTTCTTTCGTTGTAATAATATTAATTAAACCCAAATATTGGCCAATAGATAAAATAATATTTTTTTTATCAAATAAAAAAAAGAAAGAGAAATGCTACGTTCACAATATTTTTTACAACAAATTTTAAGTATCATATTGTTACTAGCTGCTATAGGTAGGTAAAAAAATAATTTCAGTGGTAGGTTCAAATTAGAACTAGTGACACCTAGAATTTGTTGTGAAAATGTTGTGAATGTAACACTTCTAAAGAAAAGGAGTAATACACAAAAAATCATTTTTCACAATAGTTGAGTTGGCAAACTTTTACTAGTTCTTATCGAGGTTCACCACTAATATCACATTTTTACTTAACACTATCAATCTGCTATATCAACAAGTGTGAAAAGTTTATCAAAATTTTTGTGTTTATAGGCTTTCTAAAATAAAATATATAAAAAATTACTTGATTAATTTGTAATTTTGCATCTAAAACAAGAGAATAGAGTTTAAGTAAAATTTAATTTTAAAAAAAATAATTCATATTTAAATATATAAAGGGCCTTAATTCAGTTTTTGCCCAAGGCTTGTCAAGTTTTGTCAATTTTAATCCTTTGACATGCATCAAGCCACCACTAATTAGTTTGTGCGTTGGTGGTTTAAGTAATGCATCCTTTCTCAAGTTTTGTCAATTTTTTTGTTGTCAATTTATTTATTTATTTATTATTTTGTGTCTATAAGCTTTCTATAGGATTGAAATTCAATGTTGTGGTGTAAAGGATTTGGCATATAGATAAGAGAAAGAGAAGGAGTAAGTTTTGGAAGATTTAATTTACTGCTATGAATCGTTTTAAAATTTCTGTAAAATTTTTGATAATAGTCCAAGAAACTCTGTAATTCAATAGATGCAGGGATGAAGACACAATAATGATTGGGAAGGTGGGGGTTGAAGGGGGACAAAGAATGAAAAAAAAAAAAAAAATCATGAAATACACTAATTCATTAAAATTTCATTAATCCTTATTAAAATTTTGTTTTGTTACTGAAAGGTTAAAAAGATGGGCTTCTTATTAGATTTGTTGTTGTCATTTGGCCTAGTTTTGTTGTTGTTCTGACTATATATTTTTGTTATTGTTTGAGTTAATTTTTGTTGTTTATTGGACTATTTTAATTTTTATGGTTCAAGGAGCCAAAAATTATGTTTGAAGGGCCGAGTTTAATTTTCTAAGGGTCAAACTCTAAATCAATCTTATATATATACGCACACATTTTATTATTTTTTAATCCTTAGGGGTCTGGCCCCCCTTTAGGCCAGTACCTGGCACCGTCCTTGACTAAATGAATACGATAGCAAGGAATTTCAAGAAGAGATCCAAAAGAGCAATCAAAGCCTTAAACATTTGGTAGGAAACAATTTTTGTGGGTGAATTTGTGTGTATTTTTAATGAATGGACGATTTTATATCAGGCTAATGGGTTTCAATTTTGGAGTTATAAAAGAATAAATAAATACTTAAAAAAAAAAAAAAAAAATCTAAATGTTATGCAGCTCTCTAAAAAAAGTTGATCGATTATAATAAAAAGCTCAATCATAACTAATGCCTTGAGCCACTTACCAATAGGACCTAAAAAAAAGGGTATAATTACATGTTACCTATCTTTGATTAGGGTTATCTTCATTTTGTCTATCCGTGACTTAAAAGATATCATTTTCATGGTGCTGTCTTTGAGGATTCGGGAGAAGTAGGTATTGGGGATGTTATTTAGAATTCTCGATGTGATGCTTTGGCTTCTTTGTCAAAGCATATTCCTAACTCTCCCCCTATAGCTACCCTTGAGATATTGGCACCAAGAAAACCAGCCATGTTTGTCCAAGAAGTGGGTATTGGTAGCTCTATCTTTGAAGGTGATTATGAAGTTGTTATCAAAGTTCTTGATCAAGGTAATTAACTTCATTGTGCTTTTGATCATTTAATCAAAGGCACTTTGTTGTTGTTGTTGTTGTTGGTTTTTTTTTTTTTTTTTTTTTTCATATAGGCAAGGCAATGCTAAAGCAAATGCTTTAAGTTAAGAGAGAAAAGTTTTCTTTTCCACTTTTAGTTTTTAATAAAGGATTCTTTTGTCAATTGCTGCACATTATGATTATGAGATATGGAAAATGGATGTTAAAACAGCTTTCTTGAATGGACATTCGAGAAGAAATTTTTATGGATTTGCCAGAAGGTTTCATATCTCATGGTCAAGAATCAAAAGTGTGCAAGTTGATGAGATCTATATATGGCCTAAAGCAAGCATCACACAGTTGGAAGATCCATTTTGATGAGGCAATCAAATCATTTGGCTTCTCACAAAATATGGATGAACCTTGTGTTTACAAAAAGGTTAGTATGAGCACTGTTACATTTTTAGTTCTTTATGTAGATGACATACTACTCATTGGCAATGATGTAGGAGCAATGTCATCTATAAAAATATGGTTATCTAGTTACTTTGCAATGAAAGATCTTGGTGAAGTGTCCTATATACTTGGTATCAAATTGTTTAAAGGCCGAAAGAAAAGGTAATTGGGACTTTCACAGGTCCATTATATTACAAGATATTAGCTAGGTTTAGCATGCAAGATTCGAAGAAAGGGTTTTCACCTTTTAGATATGGAGTTCATCTCTCTAAACAAATGTGTCCTAAAACACAAGAAGAGAGAGAGAAAATGAGAAATTGTTCTTATGCTTCGGCTATAGGAAGTCTCATGTACGCAATGCTTTGCACTAGGCCAGACATTTGTTATGCAATGAACATTGTGAGTAGATATCAATCCAACCCAGGTTCTGAGCATTGGATAGCAGTAAAACATATCCTCAAATATTTAAATAGGACCAAACATTATTTCTTGGTGTTTGGTGGTGAGGATATGATCGTCCAAGGGTATACAAATTTAGATTTCAATCTGATATTGATGATAAAAAATTAATTTCTGGATTTGTGTACACTCTTGGCAAGGGAGCAATAAGTTGAAGAAGTTGCAGGCAAGATACTACTGTAGACTCGATTACAGAATCAAAGTATATAGTTGCAAGTGAAGCTGCAAAGGAAGCTGTGTGGATTTGCAAGTTCATTCAAGAACTTGAAGTTAATATCACTACATGATATCATACATAGAGGTGATGTAACTATAACAAAGATTGCCTCTACCAATAATGTTGCAGATCCACTCACAAAGGCATTGACTCAAAAAGTGTTTGAGAAACATCTAGAAGCAATGGGTATTAAATACATGTATGATTAGTTTTGAGTGCAAGTGGGAGATTGTTAGAATTATGTGCCCTCAAAAAAAAAAAATACTTTGCATTGCATTTTTATCTGATAATAAATTATATTTTTACGTACATAATTATTACAGGTATATTTCATTGTTTAAATGTGGCATGTGATGTCACGTGTAGGAAAATCATGTTAATGGTTAAGGAACCAAAGACAGGGAGTAATGATTTTTCATAGATTATTAAATTGTTCTAGGTTGTGGACATTAATTGAATATCACCACTGAAGCCTACACTTGTTGTGCTACTATATGATAGGATGATTTACTCCATCATTAAGATAGTGACTTTAAGCAAACAAGTGGTTGTAACGTAACAAGTACATACACTAAATTGGACCTGATTAAGAACACCTTATGAAGTGATCATTGTTAGTTAAAAGGTTGTTTCATCACAATTTTCCTATTGTCCTTAAACATGAGAGGTTTGTGTGTATTTATTTATTATGCACATAACTTTGATAATGTCAACTGGTAATGCTCTTTTTTAAAGGCTATATATAGGCACGTTGGGTTATGTGTGTAATAAGTAAAATATGTAAATGCTCAACAATGAATCCACCAGTCTCTAAAGAATATAGTATATTTAGGTGCGGTTTGGATACACGGCACGTTTACGTTTTGCGCGTTTGCGCGTTTTCCTCCTTTTTTTTTTTTTTTTGCTTCAGCTGTAATTGTTGACCAAGTCAGCAGTGAACAGTGCACCGTGCACTGTTCATGAGTCCCAAAAACTTTACTTTTCAGCAACTTTTTCATTAAAAATGGGCCCCACAGCATTATTCACACATTTAAAAATTATTTTGCTACAGTGTTCTCAGTTTTCAGTTTTCAGTTTCAGCAAAATAAGTTCTATCCAAACAAACCCTTAGTTGATTTTCATATTGAAGTTGGACTCAAAACAAAACTGGCCGGTGACATTTTTCAAAAATGTTTTTTCATATATATATATATATATATATATATTTAAAGAGTTTTTTCAAAGATATTTTGGAGTCCAATAGAAATTATGAAATCAAGAAACTAAGGGTTACATAAACTAGGGATATGATAGTAATATTAATCCAATCCTAGTGGCTTGTGGGAATATAGTGTGGTGGAAGGACATGGATATAAAATTGTAAATAATGGGACCTCATATGTACGTATTCTCTAATCTTCAGGGGTCAATTGCAATGTGTTGATGGACATTATTGCAATCTGTAGAAGTTCAATTATTTTCTTAATATAGTTGAGAAAATTAAGGAATAATTTTGAAAGAGTTTCAAGATAAGTCAATAACATTCAAAAAAGTTATTTTGTGATCCTACTGCTGAAGATTAGGATCCCTAAGGATCCCACGTCCAATCTCTCTCTTGGATTTTAGAAGTCTCAAAGAAAAATAGATTTAAAAAAAAAATCATATCAGGAGTTGGCCATCAGAACTACTAAATGATACTACAATCTTTTGAAAACCCAAAAAGAAATATAGAGAGAGAGAGAGATGAATACATTAGGAGGCAACAAGCTTGGATTGCTAAGAGAGGTATGCAATTTTGTTCTATTTAGAATCCATGGTTGTGTGGTACAATGATCTTTGAATGAATATATAAAATTTTATTTCATATTGCTTTCAAAAAATCTATCAGTGGTATTAGAGCAAACCACACTTAATCATGGATTTTGAACTGTTATTCATATCAGTATGTGTGTCGAGATTTATTTCCTATACGCTGTGATTGATATATATGTGATATGCTGATTGTTTTTATATGGAGAAGTGGAGAACAAAAAATTAATAAATAAATAAAACAGTGTTGTGATTGATCGATATATGTGATATGTTGATTATTTTTATTCGAAGATAGAAAGCATGGACAAGAACATGAGAACATGGACATGGGTATGACTAAGAATACGACACAACGACACGAGTAATTTCTAAAAAAAATTATAACATAAAAACGGCTTTGAGATGTTTGCTAATTTCTTTTGAAGTTAAAACTAGCATAAAGATATGGTCTAGAAGTGTAAGATATCAAAGGGCTAGTCCACTTGCTCAAGTACTCACCAATTTTAGAGGCACTTCGTATTGATTTTGAGGACGTAAATGACAATATCTTACACTTTAGCTATGAAAGGATCTATATTTAAGTAATCAGTGCATATATTTTTTACATTAGGACCTGTTATCATTGTTTAGAATGGAGAAATGTCATCAAAATTATTTAGAACTTAGAAGTATATGCTATTATTTATAAAATAAATTAAAAAAATGTTGTTGATGTTATTTTCAATCACAAAAATTTTGCTGTAATATAAAGAAGATTGAAATTATATACTAAGAGTATTTATTGGGGTTCTGGTGATATTGAAATAAAGTTTATTTAAATATTCTTTTCTTAAATGTAGAAACATATTTTCTACATGTCATTTTTAAGCATATTTTGTTCTTTGTGTCATTTTAAAAACAAAAACTTTTGTCATAATAGAAAGAAGAATAATGTCACTAAGAATTTATTGGGGTTATGGTGATATTGAAAAACAAACACACACAATGAAGAGAAAATAAGGTTCTAATGCAAATGTATACTACAAACTCATTACTTAAAGATTCTTTTCTAAAATGATAGTATGTGTATATATATATATATGAGATGGGTTCAAGTTACACCTAGTGTAACTTGACAAAGGTTACACATTTTTTGGACCATTGATTACTATTAAATCTAAGGGTTAAAAAATACCCATAGTGATATCATTATTACTTCCTAGAAATTAGTGATTTAGGCATTAACTCTTCTTATTAAAAAAAAAAAAAAAAAAAAAAAAAACCTATAGCATTAACTCTCCACTATCTTCCACGTCATCATCTTCTTCCTCTCATCCTCTCGAACAAATATCAACGACGCCTGTGACTTTGTTGACCCAGGTGTACTAATCTTTAAAGCCCAAATTGTTTCACACGAATCTTCCATTCAATACTATATAACCATAAGTCCATAATATTGGAATATTCAAACCCATCTTCACCCAGCACGTTATTTGAGTTTAATTTTTGTAAATTTGTTTCATGGAAATCAAAGATTTTGGTTTAATAGTTCTAATAAACTACAAAATCCAAACATATTTTGCCCAAAGCTTCCGAAGAATTTCAACAAGGAATATATATTTTCCAGTGCATGCATGTGCTTCATTTGTTCTCTGTAAAAGGTTGGTTTCAATTTTTAAGTTATTTACTCCTGCCTAATGTTTAATTAGTTCAAGTTTTTGATTCATCAGATTAATTAATTCGAGTTTTTGATTCATTAGATTCTATGTGGCTGTGGAGGTGGAACCTTATGAAAATGGAGGTGGAAGAGCAACGGAGGAGAGAGAAACATGTAGTGGATGAGAAAGAGAGAGTAGAGAGAAAAATATACCTATTTTTGGGATTAGAGATAGGCATGAAATGTTATAAGTAAGGATAATAAATGAGATCCTTATCAGAATATTAGCATTAATGAATGCATTTTTTTTGACCGTTGGATCTACTTAAATTCAATGGTTTAGAAAAGATGTAACTCTTTAAAGTTACACCGGGTGTAACTTGAACCATATCTCTCTCTCTCTCTCTCTCTCTCTATATATATATATATATAGCAATTCCAAATTTTTATTCTTTAGAAAGTTTCCCATCTTTATAAAATAAAGAAAATAATAAAAAATAAAAATTAACATCATACCAATTTTTTAAAGAAAAATTCTCAGAGCATAAAAGCTCATTGTTACTTGCTTCTTATTTTTAAGTGTCATCTGGCATGATCAGTTGATTCTTTTCTAATCATTTGAATTTAGGGTACGTTTGGATACAGCTAAAAAATTGAAAACTAAAAACACTGTAGTAAAATAATTTTTAAATGTGTAAATAGTACCGTAAAACCCACTTTTAATGAAAAAGTTGTTGAAAAGTAAGGTTTGTGGGTCCCGTGAACAGTGCACGAGACCCATTGGTGTGCACTGTTCACACAGAAAAGTCAACAATCATGGCTAAAAAAAAAAAAAAAAAAAAGGCAAAATGTGGATGTGGGAAGCACAAAACACGCTTTCCAAACGCACACTTAGTTGAATTGGGATGTTATTATAAAAAAAAAATTTACTTTAAAATTACAATATCTTACACTTTAGGACCTGTAATCAAAATCGGTGTATATGTTTTTTACTTTAGGACTTATCACCAAAATCTTCTCTAAAAAGACGCATGTCCTCTTAAGAAGTATTTGTTATTTTCAAGAACAGAAGTTTTGTTATAATAGAAAGAAGATTGAGGTTTCTATGAATTTGTTTGGGGTTCTGGTTGAAAAGCAATATAAGAAAGGAAAAATATGAAGAAGCAGAGAAGAGAGCAAAGAAGAAAGGAAATTTGATGAACTAATTTTGAGTTTCTTGATCTCA
Source organism: Quercus robur (assembly GCF_932294415.1). Classification (NCBI taxonomy): domain Eukaryota; kingdom Viridiplantae; phylum Streptophyta; class Magnoliopsida; order Fagales; family Fagaceae; genus Quercus; species Quercus robur. The sequence continues at coordinate 61,696,820 of NC_065537.1, forward strand.
TTCATTCACTGAATCCAGTACATATACATAACCAATTCCGTAAAGTTTGGGATCACTGTAACTAATTATAGCATGACTCATTAGATGCTTACACGTGGACTTGCAACAATAACTAACTTTACTAATACCACTTAGCATAAACTACCTACAGTTTATACTACAAAACTACTCTACTGCAGGTTGTTTTCCTTCAACCTTATCATATACTTCAGCCTTATCATATGCCTTATCATATGCTGTGTCACATGCCTTTACATTGGTGATATTGAAATAAATTTTATTTAAATATTCTTTTCTTAAATGTAAAAACATTTGTTTTACATGTCATTCCTAAGCACATTTTGTTCTTTGTATCATTTTCAAGACAATAACTTTAGTTATAATACAAAGAACAATAATGTTACTAAGAATCTATTGGGGGTTATGGTAATATTGAAAACACATACGCAATAGAGAAAAAATGAAGTTCTAAAACAAAGCTACACCACAAATTCTTTTAAAAAATTCATTTAAAAATACTAAAAATTAAATTAAATATTTTACTGTTAGAGGCAAGTCCAAAATTTTGTTGTTTAGAAAGATTTCGTACATTATAAATTTTTTATAAATAAAATGAAACCAGCACCATAGCAATTTATTAAAGAAAAATGCTTGGGGTATAAAAACTCGTTGTTACTTGCTTCTTATTTTTAATTGCCATTTAGCCTGATCTTTTGACTCTTTTCTAATCATATGAAATTTAGTTGAATAACGATAGTATTATCATATTTATTACTTAAATTTTTTTAATGTTATATATATAAAGTACTTGAATCAACTACAAACACACACATATATATATATGCTTGACTTTTTTCCGTTTTGGTCATTATTGCAAAAAGTTTTTTCTTTAAAAAATAAATAAACAAACTTTTATTGTTTTTGTTTCACATTTAGCAAATAAAAAATCGGAAACAAGAAGACACCAATCAAACACATGATATGAAACAGAAACTACAAAATACCAAATGGAAACCACGGGATACCAAACTAAAGGATACAACACTACTACAGGGGCTTAAGCGAGAATCTTCAAAGGAGATGTTGGAACATAAAGTCACATGTTTAACCCACCATCTCAAGAAGGTGGAGATCAATAGTTTTGTTTGGAAGAAAATAGCTTCTAAATTGGTTAAGTATTTGCTCAAGAACGGAAAGGTATTGGAAAAAATAACTATTTCTTGCCGGGATTATGTACTAGAGAACAAAAGGTTCGCAAGGAAGCTAGGAGCATCTCCAAATGTTTCTATATCATTTCCCACTTTTATGGAGAGAAAACCAATATGGTTTGAAATTGAAGATGATGGGTCCGATGATGATTCCAATGATGATTTCGATGATAGTATGGATGAAACTTAATGGTTTTGAAGATGAAAGTTCCTGCCAACTAGTAATAATTTATTGAAAAGGTAAAGAACAGAGGTCAAGAATTTGATATGAAGTCCTGTAGCATAGATCAGGAGTCTATTGTTGAAGTTCCAAAATGAAACTAATGAGAAATATAATCCATATTTACTAGTGTAAGGACTCAATTTGTAATGACCCAAAATAATGTTGGGTTCGCATGTTAAGGGCCCAAACAATATAATTTGTAGAGCGTGGGCTCGAAAGACTAAGCCTTGGTCACTAGACGGTAGTTAATCATGGTACTCATGGTGGACGCGCAGAGATGAGCTAAGGTTGTCCGTGGATCTTGTCCATGAAGTTTCATGTTCTTATTCTTCCTTTCCCTTTTTTGGGTACCCTGGTTTTCAGCCCCCCCCCCCCCCCCTTTTTGGCGCATAAGCCTTTTTATTATATAGCCCTTCTCGGTTGATCCTGACCCTCCATCTGTTGATCAGGCAGGTACCTATTCGAGTACCTATCCCATCAGCCGCCTCCCCCTACTTTTTGTTAGTTGCAATAACCGAAGCCACACTGTTCAGGAGTCTTTTCCCATCAATATGGCTAGGACATTTGTGGGCGCATTCAATGCAGAGGTGACGTCTTTTCCTTGAACCACTCCCACTCCGTACCCCCATGTGAGCCCCATTCTACTCGCCTTTTCTTCTGGGGGCGCTTTGGAGGCTACCTTTGACGACATGTCGCTCTTCCCTTTGAAGTCTTGGGATGCCGAGGACAGGGTCATCCTCGGCTGCATCTCTAGGCTATTTGGTCTTTCACTACTTGTCCTCGGCAACTACTATCCTCGGCGCGAGCCCTAGGTCTTAATGGAAAGTGGGCCGGGTCATAAGTTCTCTGGCCCCACAACTAGCTTGAGTTAATTTTTGTTAGATCTGAGAGAATTTTTTACTCTTAATTAGGGGCATACTAGATTTGGATGTTGCTTCTTTTTAGTTTCTAAATTATATTTGCAGTTTTGGCACTAATTAAGAATATTCTACTCATAAAATGAATATAACAAACATGCGTGCATGGTAGAGTAAGCATTTCAAGAAAAGGTATAACGAAAATGACAGTAGATATGAGAAACAATTAAGAACATAATGAACAAGTTTAGAGTTCAGAGTGGAATAAGTGGAAAAAGTATTTGTATAGCCAAATCCAACAGCGTCATTCGATATTTATGGGCATATTATGACCTTAAATAGACTTTGATAAAAGGTTTAAGTTAGTCACTGAAGAGCAGGATTAATTGAAACTACTATTTTCCATTTAGTTAGGTGAGTTCAATAGGAGAGAGAAGCCTGCATCTCAATTGCCTTGCTTCTTGAATACATACTCCTGTTGCTTGTGAAAATGATGCAGGGCCTGATGAGCTACTTGCTAATTTGTGCTTGAAAAATTAGTTCTGCAATCTAGTTAAGTTAGGGCATGGTTTTCTTTAACTTCGCAATTTTTTTTTTCTTGGTTTTTCTTGGGGAGAGAGGTAGACCTTCTTCTACTTCCCTTAAAAGAGGTGTTTGTTGCTTGAGAAATCGCAAATTGGGGTTTTAGTGATATAAAAGTTGAGAGGCATGGAGAAAAAACTTTTGTGATTAACTTTGGCAAAAAATCAAACACATTTTTTAATAAAAAATTGACTTGACATGGGAAATGCTGGGGCTTTAGAACTTATGTGGCAAGTTCTCATGAGATCAACAAAAAGTCACTTCGGTTTTATAGAATTGATTAGTCACTAATCCGTGCGATGTACCGAATCCAAATAGATAGCAAATATTAAATAACTTCACTTTATTCAATAATACAAGGAATTAAAAATGAATAAAGATGAATAATTATAAATTTAAAGCCTAATAGAAAACAGAAAAAAGGGAGAATGGAAAAACAACTTTCACCGAGGAGAGAGAAGCAGAGATAATAATGCGGTTTAATGTTTGTATTGGTGGCTTGTTATTGTATAGTGATGTTTTTGTGCAAAAGAAAGAAATCCTAAGCCCTCGTTTGAGAGGAGAGAATGGAATAAAATGGAAAACAATAAAAATAATATTTTTATAATATTTTTCTCTTCTCTTATTTGAGAGTTTTAATGGAGAGAATGGAAAGTTCATTCCCTTATTTGGGAAAGTGGAAGGAAATAGAATGGGTAGGAGGGAACATTCATTCCTCTGTATTCCTTTATGCCCTCATTTGGAAGGAATGAATAAAATGGAATGGAAATGAATGAAAAGAATAATTTTAGAATGACAAAGTTTAGCTACAAAATTGGTTAAGACTACAACCTTACTCAATAAAATAAATATTATTATATATTTTGAAAATCTAACCATTAAATTGCATATTTTTTATACTTTTAATATACATGTCAAATTTTGTGTCAATCGGATATTATTTACTATATGATCTATAAGTTTATATTTTATGCACAATTTTAAATTAAAAAAATCTTGCATTTTAAATAATTTATTGATGACATAGTTATTGATTTTTAATTTTCTTGAAATCTTGCAAGTATAGACGATATAAGAAGAAAATGTAATCCAATGGTAAATTTATCAAAATTCACCTCCAATAAAAAGATAATGAGTAAGATAGGTTACAACCAATTTTGTAACTAAACTTTTATAAAAGCATTAGCATTCTATATAAAATCATCCTAAATAATATTCATTACTGTGGGGCCAGAGAACTTATGACCCGGCCCACTTTCCATTAGGACCCAGGGCCCGCGCCAAGGATAGTAGTTGTCGAGGACAAGTAGTGAAAGACCAAATAGCCTAGAGAGTAGCCGAGGATGACCCTGTCCTCGGCATCCCAAGACTTCAAAGGGAAGAGCGACATGTCATCAAAGGCAGCCTCCAAAGCGCCCCCAGAAGAAAAGGCGAGTAGAATGGGGCTCACATGGGGGTACAGAGTGTGAGTGGTTCAAGGAAAAGACGTCACCTCTGCATTGAATGCGCCCACAAACGTCCTAGCCATATTGATGGGAAAAGACTCCTGAACAGTGTGGCTTCGGTTATTGCAACTAACAGAAAGTAGGGGGAGGCGGCTGATGGGACAGGTACTCGAATAGGTACCTACCTGATCAACAGATGGAGGGTCAGGATCAACCGAGAAGGGTTATATAATGTAAAGGCTTATGCGCCAAAAAGGGGGGGGGGGGGCGAAAACCAGGGTACCCAAAAAAGGGAGAGGAAGAATAAGAACATGAAACTTCATGGACAAGATCCACGGACAACCTTAGCTCGTCTCTGCGCGTCCACCATGAGTATCATGACTAACTATCGTTCAGTGACCAAGGCCTAGCCTTTCAAACCTACGCTCTACAAATTATATTGTTTGGGCCCTTAACATGCGAACCCAACATTATTTTGGGTCGTTACAAATTGAGTCCTTACAATTGGCGCCGTCTATGGGAAAGGCTTGTGCGTTGGCACAGGCGGTGGATCGAGAAAGTCCCTCCATCACTTCCAGCAGCCCGTTGTGGTGCCCTAACATAAAGTTCCACTAGGGGCTACGCTTCGAAGCGTCAGTAGCGCGGATGGTTCTAAGGGCTTCCAACGTCAGATCAACGTCCCACACTTTGGCCGAGGGGCTAATTCCCCCAAACTTAAAGAAAATTCTAAGTTTTGGACAGAACCAAGGTATTGCATGGTCCTCGGACTCAAACCTATAGGGAGACCAACTACTTAAAGAAAATTCTAAGTTTTGGACAGAACCAAGGTATTGCATGGTCCTCGAACTCAAACCTATGGGGAAACCAACTACTTAAAGAAAATTATGGGATTTAGACAGAACCAAGGTATTGCATGGTCCTCGGACTCAAACCTATGGGGAAACCAACTACTTAAAGAAAATTCTAAGTTTTGGACAGAACCATGGTATTGCATGGTCCTCGGACTCAAACCTATGGGAAAACTAACTACTTAAAGAAAATTCTAAGTTTTGGACAGAACCAAGGTATTGCATGGTCCTTGGACTTAGACCTATGGGGAAACCGACTACTTAAAGAAAATTCTAAGTTTTGGATAGAACCAAGGTATTGTATGGTCCTCGGACTTAAACCTATGGGGAAACCAATTACTTAAAGGAAATCTAAGTATCAGGCTCGGCCTAACAGCACACTCGGCACCTCGGGTGATACCTTTGGCTCCCTAGAAATGCATCTAGACACAAGTTCGACGTCCCATGGGCATGGGTAAGTTGGAATTCCGGGATGTAGTCCCAAATAAATCATATGCATAGACATTCATACATGCTAAAATAACTAGTTCAAAAACCATGAGGTTCGCAACAACAGTAAATATCGGCAAGGATAACCAACATGTAATTTAAAGGAAAAAGGAGGAAAAGAATTTCACATATGTAGTCAAGGAGTTCAACTATGAGCAAACTGTAAAGTTTTCAAAACAAAAGGGAAACTAGTTAATAATTAAACTAGAAACAAATACAAAGGTCGGCCAGGACTTCTACTTCTTCAATTTTGTTTTGGCCGCATCCTGGGAAGGCTGAGCAGGACTAGCTTCGGGGCCCTGGGAGACATCCCCTTCTTGGGAAGGCTGAGCAGGGTCAGTTTCGATGCTCTTAGGGACATTAGTAAGGGGAATGGCCTGTAGGGGCTGAACAAAGATGGCAGACTCCTCGGCACCAGAGATCTGAGCATTGATCGTAGGCTCGGCACCCTCTTTAGGCATCTCAGGATTCAGACCTCTAGATGCTTCTGCCGCACCATGAGGCTCTCCTCCTTCAGTCGACTCACCAAGAGGGACGATGATCTGAGCAACTTCTGACTGAGCAGCCCCTGCCTCGTGTGGATCGCTCATAGCCTCGGAGCTGGCGAAGGCGGTCTCACGGATGGCTGAGGGATAAAATATGCTCTCCGCCTTCCACAAGTCGGACGAAGCTTCTACCCCAGCTCATTTGAGGGCCTCTTCCCAAACCTGGGAGCAGTATAGCCTGCATACGCTGAGAATTTGAGCTTTAAGGGAGGCCTGGGTTTCAGTCACCCCCACCTCGTAACCCTCCTCCTCGGCCTTGTCCCTGGCCACTTCGGCCTCAGTTCTGGCAAACTCAGCCTGCTGCTTGGCCCTCACGGCTTCGTCCTTGGCAAATTCTGCCAAGCCCTTAGCATTATTTTCCTCGATCAGTTGCTTTTTCAAATCGCTGATCTGCTCCTTAGCAATCTGCAATTGATCATCGGCGGCGAGTAGGCGCTTTGTCTGTTCCTCGACTTGCTTTTGGGCACCAGTCAAACCTGCCGCGGCACTATCCCTGCTCGAGCAACCTTTTTTAATTCCTATCTAGCCTTCGTGAGGTCAGTCTCGGAAGCTTTGAGGGTTCGCGCAGCATCTATGCGTTTGGTGCGTTCAACCTCGGCAGCCTTACTCTGCCCCTTAACTTCTTCCTCCATCCTGTAGGTGGCCTGGATAGCCTGCCAATTGAGACAAGTATATTGTGAATAAAAATCTGGGATTAAGAATTGATAGAGCCTTAGGTTTCAAGAGTCTTACTATACCCAGGTACCTCTTCGCGCTAAGGAAAACCCCTGCATCCTCATATTCTTCAACTCCTCCATATCAGTAGGAAGCGGCATGGTCCTCCCTAACGCGTCGGCTACATAACCGCCATCGCCGTCTCCAAGGTCCCTCATGGACGCGTTCTCCAACAATGACTCCTCGTGGAGCATTGGGGCGGGAAGCCAAGCACTCGACGCGGATTGGGCTTCGATCCCTTTCCCTTTTCTTTGGGCGGATTGGGTTTCGATCCCTTTCCCCTTACTTTGGTGCCCAATTTTTAACTGTTTTTGAGCTCGCTGGGCTTCATCCCTCTCCTGAGAGGATTGGGATTTTCCCCCAACCATGGGTTCCTTCCCCTTGGGACTCCTCTTTCTCTTTGAGTCAGCGGGCTCCGGCCGAGGAGGCAGAGCTGATTGAGGAGTAAGAAGTTTGGGGCGGGGAGATTGTGGCTGCGACTTAGTAGAGGAGGACCTAGTCTGGACAGGCTGGGGCTGAGGTGGTGGAAATGGAGCATTGGATTGCGGTTTTCCCTGTGCACCCTTCCCCGACTGACCCTCGATGAGGTCGAACAAGCTGGTTGGGGGCTTTCTCTTAAGACCCATCTCGGCTCGGGAGGATATTTCCACTGACAACAGTTCCGTTTCGGACAAGTCTGGGTCACCTAGATCACCAGAAGGATCCTCGGATGGGTCGGTTTGGTCAAATGCCCCAAAACCCTCATCGGACAGACCCAAATTCACTTCGTCCTCCGCTGCCTAATGAGACGACGAAGAGCCCACCAATGGGATGCCTTTTGGGATAGGAGATCCTTCGGAGATCAAAAACCCTTGTTCGACTACGGTAATTTTTAGAAGCCGAGGACGGTTAGCGCTGATCACGTGCTTTGAGTCGGCAAATGACTTCTGAAGGGGAGCGTACCCTCAGATTTTGTGAGTGGCTCTGACTTAACCATCCTCTTCATTTACAAAAACTGCCGCTTGAAGAACAGTTTCCAAATCAACCCGATTAACCAGATGAAAGTGTCGGTGAAAGGTGTTTGGATCTGCAAAAAGAAGCATGTACATGGTTAGTAACCGAACCACACCAAATTAAAATGGCGCAAAGGATTGACACCCGTTTGCTCTCTATACCGCACCTGGTTCTCCCTCCACTATCGGGCATGGAAGGCCATCATGCCATTCCCCGGATACGATAAGAAAGTCCTTGTTCAACCCCTTGTTGGAGTCGGGGAGGCACTGGATTAGCCGAACCCTATCGTCTCTTGTCTTCATGTAGTAGGATTTGCCCTTCAAATTTTGGAGATTGTAGCACCAATTTACGTCATGATAGGTTAGTCTTAGCCCAATTTTTTCGTTTAAGGCATCTACACAACCCAGAATCCTAAACATATTGGCTGCGCACTGGGTGGGAGCTAATCGGAAATGCCTAAGGTAACTCTTCATTACCAGCCTCATGGGGATTCTCATACCCTCCCTTTATGAAGGCGAGAATGGGAATTACCACCTTGCCCGTCCTTTTCAGAAGATGCCACTCCCCCATCTTACAGTGCCTCAAACTTACGTTGGGGGAAATCCTATAATCGGCGATGAACTTTTCCATCGCCTCCTCAGTATCAACCAATTCTCTCAATTTAACCATCTCTAAGAGCTACTAAACAAACTCAGTGGATGACGGGAGAAGGAGAGGAACAAGAGAAAAATAAACCCAGAAAAGAAAAAGCATGAGTTAGTGAAGGCAGAGAACTTACAGAAATGAGGAAGGGAACCTCGGACAAGCTTTTTGTGCTGGAGATAGACTTGAATTTGGATGAAAGTTTGGATGAACCCAGGATATATGCGCTAGAACTCTTAAGTGCAAAAGTGAAGAGACAAATCGGTTCCAACAATCATTTATACCTCCCATCAAAAGTAACTGCACGAATTTTCTCGTCCATAAAGGCAAGGAAATCTCCACCGTTAGATCACCATCGTGCTGTTGAACTTGGGGAGCACAGAGCCGCCCGCATTTAATGAAGACACGTTTCACCTTCCAAAGGCTCTAAGAACGTGTCTCGGGCATACGAAGAGTCTCAGGAACCGATAGGTGACAAGGATTGACAAGCTTTAACAGAGGCCTGATGTCATCAAAACCCTCCTATCCGTCAAAGGATTCGGACAGCAGAATTTTGAGGGGCTATTGTGGGGCCAGAGAATTTATGACCCGGCCCACTTTCCATTAGGACACAAGGCCCGCGCCGAGGATAGTAGTTGCCGAGGACAAGTAGTGAAAGACCAAATAGCCTAGAGATGCAGCCGAGGATGACCCTGTCCTCGGCATCCTAAGAATTCAAAGGGAAGAGCAACATGTCGTCAAAGGCAGCCTCCAAAGCGCCTCCAGAAGAAAAGGCGAGTAGAATGGGGCTCACATGGGGGTACAGAGTGGGAGTGATTCAAGGAAAAGATGTCACCTCCGCATTGAATGCGCCCACAAACGTCCTAGCCATATTGATGGGAAAAGACTCCTGAACAGTATGGCTTTGGTTATTGCAACTAACAGAAAGTAGGGGGAGGCGGCTGATGGGACAGGTACTCGAATAGGTACCTGCCTGATCAACAGATGGAGGGTCAAGATCAACCGAGAAGTGCTATATAATGTAGAGGCTTATGCGCCAAAAAGGGGGGGGGGGCGAAAACCAGGGTACCCAAAAAAGGGAGAGGAAGAATAAGAACATGAAACTTTATGGACAAGATCCACGGACAACCTTAGCTCGTCTCTACGCGTCCACCATGAGTACCATGATTAACTACCGTCCAGTGACCAAGACCTAGCCTTTCAAGCCCACGCTCTACAAATTATATTGTTTGGGCCCTTAACGTGCGAACCCAACATTATTTTGGGTCGTTACAAATTGAGTCCTTACAATTACATAACAAGATCTATTAAATGACGCATTTATATATATATATATATATATATATAAAAGTTAGATAGAAGCCAAAATTTTTGTGAAAAGAATCTAGTAAAATTTTAGATATTATAACACACACATATACAATGGTAACTCCAAATTGGTGCATCGACATTGATTAATACTCAAGTATTATGTTCTTTAGGCCAAACTGAAATAGCCTTCAGTATGGTATAAAAAATTTTGGGAAAAAAACATCTCACTTTTTTTGTTTGGTTCTAGCTTTGTTTGTTTCACTTTTTTTTTTTTCACACTAAAATGTTTGTATATCCAATTCTCACTTTTTATGTTTTTCCTCCTCACTAGTCTCAGCATCTCTCTTCCTCGAGTCTGATAAGGAATGATTTTTATAAAAATTCACTATTTAGAAAAATATATATTAAATATGTCAAAGGTTCTTTTTAAATAAACATTGTATGAAGTTATTTATTATTTGACTTATATTTTTTAAAAATATTTTGCATTTTTAGTTGTGTTAAAAAGAAAATAAAAAGAATACAATATTTAAGCTTTTAATTATTTATTACTTTTTTTTTATTATTAGTATGTCACCTAATCCATCAAGGTAGAGGTGTTTCGTTCGGTTAGAACCCGAAGTCCATGAACTTTTCTATTTAATGCTTCCAAAAGCATTAAGCCGTAAACAAAGATATCTCTATAGCAAATTTAATCCGATCGCAGCTACTTTCTCTCCCTTCAAATCTTCTTCTCTCAAAAACAACAGTAACATCCCTCACCAATGGAGTCAAAATCCAAGAAAACAAGGACAGCAATGAGTATTTCAAACACCACCACCCACATGGTTAACGACGATGACAGAGTCAGCAATTTGCCGCAAGATATTCTTCACCATATCCTCTCCTTCCTTGAAACCAGAGACGTCATACTACTAAGCCGGTTGTCAAGAAGATGGAGATGCGTTTGGAAATCGATGCCTTACTTGAATTTCGACCAAACCCCATCTGAATCAAAAGACAGGTTCATCGGATTCGCATGGTCGGTGCTAAGTTTGCGAGATGGGTTCAATATTAAACGTTTCCGTTTATCGTGTCATGGAATTCGTAAACATGTACTTAAACCACTGCTCTCGGTGGCCAAGAATCGTGGGGTCGTCGTGCTTGATCTTGATATCATTAGTTTTAAGTCTTTTGAGAATGGCAAGGCATTTGAATTGCTGAGTTGTTTCGCTAATTGTAGGTATTTACCTGAAATAAATTTGACATTGGTTGACTCGGGCATAAGTTATCTTGATTCAATGAGTTTAGCCATGGTGAGAACCCTACATCTTGAAAACTCAGAATTATGTGGGCAAACTTTTGATGAAACTCAAAAGCTCGTTTTACGTTGTCCACACCTTGAAAACTTCTTGTTGAAAAACTGCTACATGTTATTGACATCGAAGCCGCTAATCTTAAGAATCTGAAGTTTTTGAACACCGCCCACAAGCGTTCATTTCGAGGTTACAAGATTTCTGCACCAAATCTTTTGTGCTTATCTTATCGTGGTCCTGCTTTGAAAGGATACTCGTTGCAGAATTTATCATCATTGAATAAAGCTTTAATTCACTTCACCAATAGAGTTAAATATGAAGAGAACGGTTGTCTTTTGTTGTCTTTAGTCAGTGCTTTGTATAACGCTGAAGTTCTATATTTGTCCAGCCACTTCTTGCAGGTATATTACAATCAGTTCTGCATTTTAATTTGTTTTTGTTAGAGATATATTAGTCCATTAGCATATATCCAAGCGTAATTCTACTTTGTGTGCTCCGTAGATGTAGGCCGTAAGAATGAACCATGTAACCTAGTGTACGTGTTCTTATATTCTTATTTTATGCTTCTCTCTTCCGCATCTATTCAAGCATGTTCAACATAAAATATATCATAACTAATATTTAACAGTTTTATTTTTATATAGGACTTACACTATATACTCTATCCGCCATCAAATGCAAAATTTCAATCTATTGAAGATTATATATATCTTGCAAATATTTTTACTTGTTGTCTGTTGTTGTCTGTAAAGTTGTGATTTACAACTATTTTGTGTTAGTTTTAATTCCATGCCAAATTTGATTATAATTTTATTCAATCTTATGTACTCTATATTTTATGTAGGATTTCATTGTATGGGTTGTGTGTGAGAGAAAGGGTGAAGACTCAAGACAAATTGAAGATCAAAGGAGTTTTCGTTAGTGGCTCATGAGAAGCCTTCCCGCGAAGTGAAGCCATGTGCTCACACTATATATACCCACACTATATCTACTTACACTATATATACTCACATTACCCACATATTGAGAGGAGTGCTTTCAAAGAGAAAACCCTAGCTATAACCCTTGAGAGTTAGAGATTGTTATACCCACAATCCTCTACACAATCTTTTGTGGTTTTCCTTAACTCCTACCTCTCCATATCCAAATCCTTGAGAGGTTGATAGCCCAAACACTTACCACACCCATCCTGAGTGTAAAGTGAGGTTTTGGTGCTACTAGGAAGCATTGGAAAAAGTCATTTGTTTGGTGGATGCAATCGGGTTAAATTGCGTGATCTAGAGAGCTAGAGAAGACAAGGCTTCGTCAAGTCAGTTGGTAGTAGGAGCTTGGAGGGCTCAAGTACATAGGGTAGACTAGGCTTAGAGAGTCTTTTGTTATTCGTGTATTCCAACTCATTCTCTAATGGATCGATTTACTGCTTGGAAGGCGGCGGAGAGGATTTTTGCCGAGTTCTTCAGTTTCCTCTTCGATAACACTTCGGGGTGTTATCTTGTGTTTACATTCTTCTTCTCTACTCTTTTAGCTTTCATTTTATTGTTGATATTTGATGAATATGACTTAGAGTAGTTTTATTATTTGTTCACTCACATTTACTCTATTCCGCACTTAGTTTAAGTTAGAGTAAAATTAACCAAGCCGTAATCTTTAATTTAAGGGCCTAAACAGCCCTTGTGTTTTCAAACAAATTCGATCTTTCATTGTCTACAACTAGATATGGAGTGTAATATGTTCTTCTTCTTGGGAACATGACTGTAGCATAGCATTGTTGATACAATCGTAATTGATATGCGAACTCATAAATCCTTATTTCTTTGATCTATTTTCAGCACCTATCTCATCTGACTTATAAAGAAGGATACCTTCCTCCTACATTCCTTAGATTGAAGTCCTTGACTCTGAGTATAGTAACTCAACGCAACATGACAGGGCTACTCCAGTTGCTCAGCTACTCACCAATCTTAGAAGCACTTCGCATCGATTTTGATAAGGTAAATGACAATATCTTTCACTTTAGTTATAAAAGGATATATATTCATGTAATCATTGTATATATTTTTTACATTAGGACCCGCCATCATTGTTTATGAAAAATGTCATCAAATTCATTAAGTATCTGTTGTTATTTATAAATTAAACAAAAATGTTCTACACGTCATGTTTAGGCACAAAACTTTTGTTATAATCAAAAGAAGATTGAGGTTATATACTAAGTATTTATTGGGGTTATGGTGATATTAAAATAAAGGTTATTTATATATTCTTTTCTTAAATGTAAAAACATCTGCTTTACTTGTGATTCTTAAGCACATTTTCTTCATTGTGTCATTTTCAAGACAAAAGACTTTTGTCACAATGGAAAGAAGAATAATATTACTAAGAGTTTATTGGGGTATGGTGATTGTGGGGCCCGAAGTCTGAGGTCCCAGCCCACTTTGTATTAAGGGCCCAAAGCCCAGGCCGAGGAGCTCTACTGCCGAGGACGCGCGATGAAAGCTCCTTGAAGGCCGAAGGATGTGGGCGAGGACAATCTCACGCTCAACACCTCATAAAAACGCCTGAAGAAAAGGACAAACTCAGTACAAGAGCTGTACAAGCTAGAAAATTGCCAACACCATAACGTGGAGCCCAGCACCTAACAAGCCCATACCCCATACCATGCTATCTAGTTTTTCCCAACCACTCTGACTTGAAGACTGATAGGACGAGTAACTGCCCCAAACAAGGAGAAACTGACACGTAGATGAAGAAGGGAAATCAAATACTAGTATAAAAGGGAAAAAAGGGAGAGAGGGAAAGGGGGGGAGGAGGCCCCGGAAAAAGAAGGAAGAAAAAGGAGGGATGGTGATAATGTAATGCTCCTCGGACTAATTCCCAGGAGTCAAACCTTTCAAACTACATTGATGCAAGGCTAAGCTATGCAATCCAACTCATCTTTGCATGATCGCTCACGAAACCAGGACCAGACCGAAACCCAGCGCCCAAAGGCAGGCCTTTCCAAACCCACTCTCTACAAATCATATTGTTCGGGCCCTTTACACATGAACCCAATGTCATCCTTGGGTCGTTAAAAATCATGTCCCTACAATTGGCGCCGTCTGTGGGAAGGCTTGCGCGTTGGCGCAAGTGGCGTTTGAGTTAACTCTCTAGCAAGCAGAGGTTCACGGGGTTTCCTCCATCTCCGGCAACATGCAGTTGTTGCTCCGACATAAACTTCTGCTAGGGGCTACACCCTGCAGTGCCAACGGCGCGGGCAGCTTTAGGGGCTTCCAGTCTCAAGCCAACTCTCCCCGCCATGGTCTAGGGGCTGACCTTCGAAAAACAAATAAATACAAAAAAAAAATCATAAGTTTTGGACAGAACCAAGGCCTTGCATGGTCCTTAGACTCAAGCCTATGGGGAAACCAAGTACTCAAAGGAAAAGCCATAAGTTTTGGACAGAACCAAGGCCTTGCATGGTCCTCGGACTCAAGCCTATGGGGAAACTAAGTACTCAAAAGAAAAACCATAAGTTTTGGACAGAACCAAGGCCTTGCATGGTCCTCGGACTCAAGTCTATGGGGAAACCAAGTACTCAAAGGAAAAACCATAAGTTTTGGACAGAACCAAGGCCTTGCATGGTCCTCGAACTCAAGTCTATGGGGAAACCAAGTACTCAAAGGAAAAACCACAAGTTTTGGACAGAACCAAGGCCTTGCATGGTCCTCGGACTCAAGCCTATGGGGAAACCAAGTACTCAAAAGAAAAATCATAAGTTTTGGACAGAACCAAGGCCTTGCATGGTCCTCGGACTCAAGCCTATGGGGAAACCAAGTACTCAAAAGAAAAATCATAAGTTTTGGACAGAACCAAGGCCTTGCATGGTCCTCGGACTCAAGCCTATGGGGAAACCAAGTACTCAAAAGAAAAATCATAAGTTTTGGACAGAACCAAGACCTTGCATGGTCCTCGGACTCAAGCCTATGGGGAAACTCTATCCGAAGAGAACTCTCCATTAACGATTGGGTTAATCCCTAAACTGCAGGGATTCCCAAGTCTGCTCTCGGATCCTCGGTACCCAAGGGGATTGATGCAATATAGAGCAATATGTTACCAAAAACACAATCGGAGTCCCTTACTGTTTGGTTACCCCCTCGGATGAATTATTCAGAGTTTATTGTTCTCGAATGGTCTCCTTGCACGTGTTACGGAATATTCAGCTATTATCTCGGTTAGTTTCCTAAGTTTAACTTACTATAAATTATCGTTATTATGCCTGGTAATGTCGGTAAATTAGAGTTAGTCGGATTATGTTTCAAGGTTTCCTGCTCTAAGTATCATTGAAGAAAAACATACATGGAGCACACACATTCACAAAGTAGTTGTTGCAAAAAAGAAAAATATTCGAAACAAGTAAATAAATTCCTCTTTTATTAAGACAAAGAAATAGTACAGCGTACAATGAAAAGCTGGAATAAGCTTATATTAAAGCTAACTACATAAGCGAAAAGAAAGATACAAGAGAATAAAGATAAAGCCGAGGAAGTAGTACAGAGGAGAGGTTGGCTGCTATTTCAAGACGTTGTTCAAGGAAAACCATTCCTCAACACTTTTACATGCCTATAACTCAGGCAGCCAAAGAACCCAACATAGGGCCTGCACCATTGAAGAAGAGGTGCAGAGAACCCGTCTTCGGGCTAGCGCAGCTGAAGAAAAGGTGCAGGGAACCGAAAGTTGAGGAGCCTACACAAAAATTTTCTTGCGACAAGGCAGACGGCGTTGATGGCGGAAATTCTTTCTTCTGACACACCAAAAAACTGGTGTGACCAAAACCTGCTTCGGATTTTGACTGAAAGAGGGGAGGGTACCCTTCCCACCATATCCAAGCGGGAGGACACCTTAAACCTGTGCCTCCCCTGCCCAAACCACATCACCTTAAGTCTTGGAAGGGTCCGGTGCCTCTGCGGCGGGTGAAGTTCCTCTACCTCCACCCCAGCCTCAGACATGTTGCACTGAGGGGAGACGACACTGGAGATGGGAACTAGCTATGGATAAAGGGTTTGTGATTCTGAAGAAAGCCAAAGGGTTTGTATGCAAGGAGAATAACCTCTTATCCTACTTATATAAAGGATAGGGAGGTGGCATTTAATTCGTGCGGCTTTCCAAAGAGCGCTACAGACAAGGCAGGTCTGGGCTCAATTTCCCACGCCATCCGCAACCGTAGGATCTGAAGATCCTCAGGAAGGTGCGCTTCGATTGTGGAAACGTCAGAGGACTCCACGTGAGTGGAAAAATGAAGACTCCTGACTGGGCACATCTCCCATGTAAATGTAAAAACATAAGTATTAGTGGAGTACATAAATTTGAACGAGCCATGATGTGGGCCCGAAGTCTGAGGTCCCAGCCCACTTTGTATTAAGGGGCCCAAAGCCTAGGCCGAGGAGCTCTACTGCCGAGGACGCACGATGAAAGCTCCTTAAAGGCCGAAGGATGTGGGCGAGGACAATCTCACGCTCAACACCTCATAAAAATGCCTGAAGAAAAGGACAAACTCAGTACAAGAGCTGTACAAGCTAGAAAGCTGCCAACACCATAACGTGGAGCCCAGCACTTGACAAGCCCATACCCCATACCATGCTATCCAGCTTTTCCCAACCACTCTGACGTGAAGACTGATAGGACGAGTAACTGCCCCAAACAAGGAGAAACTGACACGTAAATGAAGAAGGGAAATCAAATACTAGTATAAAAGGGAAAAAAGGGAGAGAGGGAAAGGGGGGGGAGGAGGCCCCGGAAAAAGAAGGAAGAAAAAGGAGGGATGGTGATAATGTAATGCTCCTCGGACTAATTCCGAGGAGTCAAACCTTTCAAACTACATTGATGCAAGGCTCAGCTATGCAGTCCAACTCATCTTTGCATGACCGCTCACGAAACCGGGACCAGACCGAAACCTAGCGCCCAAAGGCAGGCCTTTCCAAACCCACTCTCTACAAATCATATTGTTCGGGCCCTTTACACACGAACCCAACATCATCCTTGGGTCGTTAAAAATCGTGTCCCTACAGTGATATTGAGAAAAACACACACTAAAGAGAAAATAAGGTTTTACTGCAAAAGGTACACCACAAACACATTATTTTAAAAAAAAAAAATTTCTAAAATATGAGAGAGAGAGAGATTCCAAATTTTTATTCTTTAGAAAGGTTCCCTACATTATAAAATTAACACAAAAAAAAAAAAAAAAAAAAAAAAAACTAGCATCATTGCAGTTTATTAATAAAGAAAAATTCTAGAGGTATAAAAGCTCACTGTTACTTGCTTCTTATTTGTAATTGCCATTTGGCTTGATCTTTTGATTATTTTCTAATTATTTAAATTTAGTTGAATTATCAATTATGATATTATTATCAGATTTTTTTTTTTACTTTAAAATACTGTTATATATATATATATGTGTGTGTGTGTGTAATTGATTTACTTGTAATTGATTCAAGCACTTTATATTAATCATTGTGAAATAAACTAACTTTTATCGTTTTGACTCACATGTAGAGAGAGAAATCGATATCTAAGATACACCAATCAAGAGTGTGAATCTTTGCAGGAGACGTTGGAACATAATGTCTCATGTTTAACTCACCATCTCAAGAAAGTGGAGATCAATAGTTTTGTTTGGAGGATAATAGCTTCTGATCAATTGGTTAAGCATTTCCTCGAGAACGGAAAGGTATATTGGAAAAAATGACTATTACTTGTCAGAACCCAGAGAATAAAAGGTTTGTAAGGTTGCAAGAATTGGTAGAGCATCTCCAAGTGTTGCTATATCATTTACCACTTTTATGGAGAGAAAACCATTATGGTTTGAAGTTGATGATGGTTCCGGTGATAGAATTGATGGAACTATGTGATTTTGAAGATAGAAGGAGGTACTAGCAATAATTTATTGAAGAAGTAAAGAACCCGTGTCAATAATTTGATATGAATTCCTGTATCATAGATCAAGAGTTTGATGTTGACTTTAGTTTTCTAAATTATCAATTTATATTTTTATTTTAAAAATAAGTAATTAATTTTTATAATTTGAAATTTTACATTTATCTTTTATGATCTTCCAATACACACACGATCACAAAAGTCTTTCAACTGAACCAATGAGAATTAAAATTTTAATTGGTTTTCATTAATCTTCTTCGGCTGCAATCTAAATTAATTATTTTTTAGTTCGAAAAAACTTTCACGCTCACTTTGAACTCATTTTGAACCAATGAAAATCATTCTTTCATATTTTATTATTATATTCAAGTCAAATTTAAGCAGTGAAAAACTACATCTTTATTGCAAAGATGCATTAATCAAGTAACCTAAACAAATCATTTTTCATTACTTATCTAAAAAATAAATTACCAAATTCTTTTTTTGAGAATCCGCCCCATATAAATTACCAAATTCTATACATACAATTTAGTACGTGAAAATTGTGTGAGCAAAATACTGTGTTGTTTTATACTCTAGGTGAAAAAGGTAAGGTTTAAATGTTAGGTAATGTGTTATATTAGTTCCCGAAATTTGAAAAGTTACATTTTAGTTTTCAAAAAATTGTACATCCAAATTAGTTCTTCCGTAGCTTTGTCTTTACAATTCTGCATACATGGCAAAATTCAACAAATTCATGTGATACTCAAGTTGTGTAAGGCTAAAGATGAATACATTTGGTATGACTACAATATTTTGCAACTAAAACTAATTTTCAAAATAGAACCTCAATAAAATTACTTTAGAATTAATAGTGTGTGGGGCAAAAACAAAAGCAAAGGCCCAAATGGAAAAAATGGGGCTTTGGGGACAAGCCCATCAAAATTAATTTGAAGAGATGGATATAGCAAACCAACATATAAGCTCTTAATCCAAAGGGTTTAAGTCAAAGAAAAAGATCCAGATAGAAAGAAAATAAAACTAACAAGAAAGATGGAAGTAAAAAGATTGTATTAATGTCTCCTCGTTCAACCGAAGGAGCTTGTTACACTTCAAGGTTACAAGTTCCGGTTATTTCTCTTTCAATTCTTCAAATTCTGATCCTTGTTCACTGGAATCTCTCCCCCTCTTATAGTAGTTACCCTTTAATCCTGACCCTCCACCTGGGGAGTGGTTGATTACCCTTAGATACTTGTCTCATCCTACCTTTGGAGAAAGTGCTAAGTGAGCCACAGGTTGTTATGGCACTATTAAGGTGTCATTCAACCATTAATGCAACTAACCTAGTCGATGCAGTGCATTCAATGTGGAGGTAATAGTTGCCTTCTTAACAAGTTTTCCTACTGTCTCTCCTTCCATATTGGCCATGATTGCATACCTCGGCTCATGCCTCCAAGCCAAGGGTGGGGCTCCGCTCGCTTATTTATGGACAGTCACATCCAAGGCAGTTGCCTTCCTAAAGTGGTTTAAAGACCCTCATTCGAACCCTTCTTTCAAGTTGTACTAGGTTTTTCTTTTCGGGATCTACCTGCTTGGCTCATAGGTTCCTCAGGCATGGACCAGTAGTGATGGTTGTCCTCGGACCCCCACAAATAGCATATTTTCATCTATGTTCTAAAATAAAAGTTGAATAAAGTAAGTAAAAATGAAAAACAAAAAATTATTTTAATTTCTAATTAAAATAATAAAAAACTAATTAAGAAAAGGTAATAATAAAAAAATATTATTTTTGGTTATATGAAAAGTTAGAAAAATAAAATTATTTTTTTGATAAAGTTATTTTTTTACAAAATATTTTTACTAAATATAATTTGTGCTAAAAGAGAGAATTTTGATACATCAATAAATTTATTATTTACTGTTTTCTTTTGCCTTAGATTAATCAAGATTCTTTCTTTTTTAAATTCTCTCCAAATAATTAAATATAAAGAAATAAAATTCAAATATGTTATTGATTAAAATTCAATTTAGTCTATTGATTAAATTTGTCCTTAAAATTTATTTTTTAATAATTGAGTCTCTCATTTTATCAAATTAAGTCTATTTGGTCTATTTGCCCAAATCTAAATGAAGTCATTTAAATAGGTTTTTATTTATATGTTTATATATATAACTGTTGTAGGACGAGGAACCAAGGACAAGAGCATGCAAACCGAGGACAAGAATAAATGGGAAGAGGTCAAACATGATAATGCAATCACAAATCCCAAGAAGATTGACGTGCCCAAGGAACCCGAGGATATGGGTACATTCCTAGAAGTGCCGAGGTCTGGCCATGAAGACCACCTGACACATGATTGAGGAAAGGAAGGAAGGTTTGTCATTGAGTAGGTGAAGGAAGGGTACAGATAAAGCATCCATCACTTGATCAGCATTCAATGCTCTGCACTCACTTAGCTGGCTGCATTAATGGTGGAATGACCCTTGAATAATGTCATCACAATTCATAACCTAATAAAGAAACCTTCTAGTAAGGCCTTGATGGGACAAGTATCTGAAGAAAAAACCTTGGTCGTCCAAGTGGAAGGCCAGGATGCAATCTGGATGACTATATAAAGGAATGGGATCCCTACAAGAAAAGGGATTAAGAAAAAAAGCAAAAAAGAGAGAGAGTGAAAACATTGTAGTTCAAGAACAAGTGTTAACCTACACCTTGGCCTAAACCGAGGAGCATGGTTGTATTAATCCTAGACATAAGTTGTTTTACTTTGCCTGGCTTATATATATTAAACATACATTCCAATATCACTTCATAGAGTTGTTAAAAAGGGGAAACAAGACTGATTGGGATCCCATCTCTATAAATTAATCGAGCGAGGTTAAAATCTTACCTGTCCAATTTTGGCCTGCCACAGTAACCATCCTAAATAGTACTCATTACACAAGAAGATCTATAAAACGAGTCTTTTTAAAAAAATTAGAAAATCATTTTCTTAAAAAATGTTTAAATAATGTCATTTTCTTTTAAATTTGGATAAGGTAAAAATTGACTCATTTTAGCAAGTGAGGGAGTGTCCAAGAGATCAACTAACCTAACCCACCCGAAGGATCTAATTGAACTCGAACCATACTTGATCTGATCCAGTAGTTGTTGCAGTCAACTGTAGGTCTCCACTTTCAAAGCCTGATTTTATAGGGTTGGGTGTATGTTCTCTCCTCCAAAACTTGAGCAACTCGATCCGATCAACAACCCAAGCAAAATTCAGTAAGATTTCACTAGATCTAATGATATTCCATTACTAGTTGGGCACAAGCCTAACTCAGACCGACCGATAGTGACTCTTAATAAAGACCAATTAGACAATTATAGTAAAAGTAAAGAAACTAAGTGTACGTTTGGCATTGGCTTAAAATGCCAGTTTTTTTTTCCTTCTTCTATTTAGCTTATTTTTGCTAATATTCATGGTCCTATTGCACTTTTTGATACTATTCATGAATCCTACTACATTATTTCATTTACTTTTTTACTTTATTTATAGTATTTTCAGTAACAAGTTTTCACTTTCAAAAAGTTTTTTATACTATTCATGGGTTCTTTTACCTTTTACATAGTGTGTGTTTGGCAAAAATTTAAAAGCTAGCTTATTTTACTATTCAGCTTATTTTTATTACTATTTATAGACCTCACTACACTTTTTGATACTATTCATTGGTTCCACTGTATTACTTCAGCTAATTTTTAACTTTATCTACAAATTAAAGTACTTTCAGCAAAAAGATTTCAATTTTAACAAAATAAGTGGATTTTAAACGGACCATAAATAAGCTGTTACCAAACTTACATCTTTTCTTATTTATCATTTATTTTTTTATTTTTTTATTTTGGAATTTTAAGCCGGCCAGATAAGCTCAGAATCACTTCATTTGCTCTCCATCTGCAAACTTATTTCTCTTTTACCATGGCGAAAATAGCCAAATACCATGTTTTGGCAAAATTTGTGGCAAACTAGCACTATTTCAGAAATATTTAGCAATCTACCAATTTTTTAGTACTCAAGTTTCACAAAATTGAGTTCTAAATAGTACTCAAGTTTAGTAAACTCGAGTTTCTAGGTGAGTCTCCAGCGTGGCACTGCTGATCTGGAATTTGTGCAAAAAAAAGGTAATATGGTACTCGATATTACGAAAATTGAGTACTTCTTTATAGTACTCGAGCTTATGAAACTCGAGTACGTTGTTTTTTTTTTTTTTCCTACTTTTTATTTCGTACAAAAAAGCATTGGATGACAAAGGTTTCATTGAGTATACTGTTGTAAAAGTGCTGCACAAAAAAATGATAAGAGTTGGTAATTTGATATGATTCTAAACAAAAAAAAAAAAATTTTTAAAAAATTTGATAAAAGTTGGTAATTTAATCTAATGGACAAGTTGACGAGGAAAAAAATGGAGCACTAGGCCATTATGTCATGGGCAATATGGAACCCTAGAAACAAGTATTATTTTGAAGACATGCAAGTGCAACTTGAGGCTATTTTACGTGGGGCATCTTCTTTACTTGATGATTATCATACGATAATGGCAAATCAAAGAACTATGTAGCTAGTGCTAGGTTTGTACTACTGATATATGTCTTTTCCATAGGCTTAGGATAGCTGTTTCAACCTATATTTAGCTCTTAGACCCTCTTACACATGTATTACTTTATTCTTTTAATAAGATATTCTACCTATTCAGTCCCAAAAAAAAAAAAAAAAAAAAAGATGAAAGAAGTAAAACAAGATTCTCGACTTTTTTAAGCTCGAGTACTATAAAGAAGTACTCGATTTTCATAATATCAAGTACCATATTATCTTTTTTCACACAAATTCAAGGTCTTATTATTTAAAACTCGATTTTGTGAAACTCGAGTACTAAAAAGTCATACGTTCCTACATATTTACCAAACTAGTTTGTCGCATATTTTGTCAAAATGTGGTATTTCGCTATTTTCACCCCTTTACCAATAACAGAGTCACAAAATAATGTTAGCCTATCTCCCTGAGGAAGTGGTGATAAACATACTCTCATGCCTACCCCCAAAATCTCTAATTCGATTCAAGTGCGTCTCCAAAACCTGGCTCTTTCTCATCGGAACCCTAGATTTGATCTCTTGAAACCTCATCAACCACTCCACTCTTATCTCTAAATCTGAAGACCCCAATAACCCTATCTTCTTCCTCGTCAAAGCCACAGACAAAATCAACACCTCAAAGCACACATTCTCGTTCCTATCCTACGACAACCTTGAACCAGAATACACATCCGAAGTCATCCTTAACCTCCCACAACCAAACCACGGTCTCAACCTCGACATCGTCGGTTCCTCCTCCGATGGTCTCCTCTGGGACCCCACCACGTCATCAGTGCTCGAGCCTCTCCCTCCTACAGCCCCTCGCGAAATGGTCAATGTCTTTCTACAGTGTTGGGTTTGGATTCTATTCCACATCCAATGACTTCAAGGTTGTGAGGCTTCTCAATGTTCAGTCTAGGTCCGCGAGTAATTTTCTTCATATAAGTCAAGAAGCGGAAATGTATAGCGTGAGCAGTGGTTCGTGGAGGCAGTGGTTCCTCAGGTTGCTCGCGTGCCTTATGGGATTCATACATAGTCGAGGGCCACAATGTGCTTGGATGGAAACTTTTTCTGGTGCGTGACACCACTTCCATTAGATAATAATGAGGATGAGAAGATTGTTCACTTCGACTTTGCCAGTGAGGTATTCAAGTCTACCTCATTTCCAGACGCTAGTGTTATTGGGGATTACTCCAGTTGGAAGACGACTCTCACCACGTTGAACGGGTCTATTGCTATGCTGGTTTATCCTTTTGGGAAGTAGGTGGAGATGTTGTGTTTTGATATATGGGTTTTGTTTGAATTTGGTGTCAGGGAGTCGTGGACTAAGCTTTTTAGAATTGGACCCTCTTTGGATTTGGAAAGGCCATTGCGATTTTGGGGGTATGGACAGATGTTTATGGAGAACAAAGAAGGGCAACTAGTCTTGTATGATCCTTCTACAAACACAAGCAAGAATTTTCCTTTTGATGGGCTTAAGGGATTGTTACAAGTTGCTCTCTACACTGAGTTTTGGGAAACAAACGAGGAAACAAATGAGGAAGATGTTGGTGAGGTCCAAGAGGGGGTGAATCAATGAGGTATGGTTCAATTGTGCTGCCATCTTTTATAAAATTGTGTTCCTAAACATTGGTTTTGAGTGTTGTTAATACATTATTGTGTTAAATTTTATTTAAGAGCCATTTTGTTGACATTAGCTGGTTTGATGTGGATCAATAAAAAATTATGATATTAGATGGCATTCATTCATATGTAATGTTAAGGTTATTAGGCAGAAATGAAATTGGTGGAATTTTATTTTTTTATTTAAAAAATTGGTTTATATACTATAGACTCAATCATTCATAATATAAATGATGACATGAAGTTGAATTAAATAAAACTAAGAAAATAAAGTACTTGCTTGTTATTTGTTGGCTTTGGCCTTGGGAAGATTATATTCAAGATATAAGAAATAGGAATGACTTCATTGTGTGCAACAATGTTAAACTGTCTAGATGGGGAGACACTTGAATTTACTTTTGCTACTTCCTATTTCTTAATTGGGATCTAGATTTTCAGGTGAGGAACCTTCCCTCATCCTCATGGACCCTGATAACTTAATAAGTAAAATTGAGTTCTTAATTAATCAAATGTGCATTATCATTGGCACAAGTTGTTTCTATTCCTTTTCACTAATCATATTCTTTCTATTGATTGGCTTAAAAAAATCATTTAGTGTAGGACAATTTGGACATGAAATTTCCGTATAATCTTCTTGGGAACTTATATTTTATGCTGATCATAAAACATTACTTGGCTTTGAGGGCGTTTTTGATTATTTTGAGAGCATTCACACTCGACATGCCATATGCCATATGTAGGGTGCATTTAGCATTTTTGCCCAAAATCTCCCCTACATCTGGACTGGTAAAAGTCAAGTATTGCAAAAAATTTTGCAATTGTGCTACAGTGCAATTCTACCTTTAGAATTGAACTATAACACAATTCTAAACTTAAATATTATTATTATTTAATTCTCTCTCTCCTACTTTTTATTAAATAATTCCAACACTTTCTCTCTCCTCTCTCTCTCTCTCATAACTCTTCTCTCTTCCTTCTC
Organism: Quercus robur; assembly: GCF_932294415.1. NCBI lineage: Eukaryota > Viridiplantae > Streptophyta > Magnoliopsida > Fagales > Fagaceae > Quercus > Quercus robur. Next base: position 61,722,074 of record NC_065537.1, read on the forward strand.
TCTTTAGACCCAAAACCCATAGCCACCACACTTTCTCTGCTCTCTTCCTTCTCACTTTCTCGTTGCAGATCGGTTTGGCTGACGGCGGCAACGTGCTTACTTTCTCTCTCTTTGGTTGACGACGACGACATGGATTGGTGTGGTTGTGGGTTTGGGTTCGGCGTGGTGGTTGATCGAGTGTGGTGGTGGTGTAGTGGTTGATTGGTGTGGATTGGTTGGTTTGGTAGTGGTGTGGTGATTGATGATGGTGGAGCTGTGGTGGTGGGGGTTGACGTGGGTGGTGAAAGGGTGGGTTTACTAGTAAAGGTCTGGGTTTGCTATTATGGGTGTGGGTTTGGGCTTGCTGTGGGTCTGGGTCTGGGTTTGCCGCTGTGGGTTGTGGGGATTGTGGGTTGATTTTTTTTTTTTTTTTTTTTTTTTTTTTTTTTTTTGTGTTGATGGTAGATTATGGGTTGCTAGTGGTGGTGGGCTTGTGGTGATGGTGGTTTCAGTAAATGTTGCGGTTGTTGTTGAACAAAAAGAATGAGAGAGAAAGAGTAAATAATGTGTTATATTGTAAATTATGGTGATTTTGGGATATATTATTTTATTGTGTAGAAATATTATTTTAATGAGCAGAATGGGTAAATAAAAGTTGGGATGTTAGGAGTGTTGTAAAATAGTATGATATAAATGATAAAATAGATTTTGAAATAGTAAAATAGAATAGTTTGTAGGTGCGGTTGTGAGTTTGGGTTCGGCGTGGTGGTTGATCGAGTGTGGCGGTGGTGTGGTGGTTGATCGGTGCGGATTGGTTGGTTTGGTGGTGGTGTGGTGATTGATGATGGTGGAGCTGTGGAGGTGGGGGTTGCCGTGGGTGGTGAAGGGGTGGGTTTACTGGTATGGGTCTGGGTTTGCTGTCATGGGTGTGGGTTTGGGCTTGCCGTGGGTCTGGGTCTGGGTTTGCATTTGCGGGTTGTGGAGACCGTGGGTTGCTTTCCTTTTTTTTTTTTTTTTTTTTTTTTTTGGGTGTTGATGGTAGATTATGGGTTGCTGGTGGTGGTGGTGTCAAGTGTGTGTAGTGTAGCGGTGGTGGGCTTGTGGTGATGGTGGTTTCAATAAATGTTGCAGTTTTTGTTAAACAGAAAGAATGAGAGAGAAAGAGTAAATAATGTGTTGTATTGTAAATTATGGTAATTTTGGGATATATTATTTTATTGTGTAGAAATATTATTTTAATGAGTAGAATAGGAAAATAAAAGTTGGGATGTTGGGAGTGTTGTAAAATAGTATGGTATAAATGATAAAGTAGATTTTAAGATGGTTAAATAGAATAGTTTGTAGGTGCGGTTGTGGGTTTGGGTTTGGCGTGGTGGTTGATCGAGTGTGGTGGTGGTGTGGTGGTTGATTGGTGCGGATAGGTTGATTGGTGCGGTGGTGGCGTGGTGGTTGATCGATGCAGATTGGTTGGTTTGGTGGTGGTGTGGTGATTGATGATGGTGGAGCTGTGGAGGTGGGGGTTGTTGTGCATGGTGAAGGGGTGGGTTTATTGGTATGGGTCTGGGTTTGTTGTCATGGGTGTGGATTTGGGCTTGTCGTGGGTTTGGATCTGGGTTTGCCGCTACGGGTTGTGGGGACCGTGGGTTGCTGTTTTTTTTTTTTGGTGTTGATGGTAGATTATGGGTTGTTGGTGGTGGTGGTGTCAGGTGTGTGTAGTGCAACAGTGGTGGGCTTGTGGTGATGGTGGTTTTAGTAAATGTTGCGGTTGTTGTTGAATAGAAAGAATGAGAGAGAAAGAGTAAATAATGTGTTGTATTGTAAATGATGGTGATTTTGGGATATATTATTTTATTGTGTAGAAATATTATTTTAATGAGTAGAATAGGAAAATAAAAGTTGGGATATTGGGAGTGTTGTAAAATAGTATGGTATAAATAATAAAGTAGATTTTGAGATGGTAAAATAGAATAGTTTGTAGATTGCTGATGCGAATGCTCTGATGGATGCTATCTAGTACTAGTGGCTTATATATAGTCAATGCCTTCGACTTCTTTTAGTTTTCCTTGTTTGACCATGGTACTTACCTATTAATTCATATGGGAGATAAAATCTGTTGTTAGTTGGTAGGTATCTTTCTGAAGTATCTACCATAGGGCTATAGAATTAATTGCTGCCTAGCATGTACAACTCAGTCGATATTCAATTTGTTAAGGGTCATGGGAGTTAGAATATGAAATCCTTGGAAGGGAGGGAGTTGGTGACTAATGTAAGGGAGTTGAAAAACTAGTTTTAGCAAGAAGTAGTTATACCAAGGAAAATAATTCTATAGAATTAATTTTCTTTTCAAGCATTAAGAGTGAAGTAAACAAAGTGGAATGCAACTCTCCTGTCAAATAAACTGTTTGGACCATGTAATAATTGTACACCCAATTGTGTTGAGATTTCTATGCTTTTCCAATTCTTTACTTCTAGGATCCTTTTATGGGTGGATATTTTCTGTTGGTAGCATCACATCACTACTTCCTTTTCAAAGTTGTAGATCTTCTTGGTTTTATTTTGTTTTGATGAATTGGTAAGAGTTTTATTGAACACCTCAAGAACAAATGATACAAGAGCAGCATATTATAGATTCAGCAGATAACCTATACTGCAAAGCCAAAGCTGCGAGCCAAAGCTGCGACACAACAATAGAACAATGTTTTTCTAAGCACAAAACCACAGTAGGCTATACTCACCTAACATAAGCCATATTAGGCAAACAAGACCGCAACTAATATACAGACGTAGAATCAGTTAATTCTAACTCAACCAAAATAACTTCAAGGCAGGGAATGGGGGGCAGGGCATAATTGATCTCCCATCTGCAGAAAGGCACTCTGTTTAACACTGAATTATAGTTGAACCTTTTTTTTTTTTTTTTTTGGATAGGTAATAAAACCTTTATTGATAAGAAAAGTACAATGAGTTTACGATAGTAAAATCACTGCAAAACGGATACAAATAGATCAAAAGGGAAAAGCTAATAGAATTAATGAAATCACACAAAGAAGTACAACGCATAAAACCCCAAATATGGGACCACTCAAACAAAGTCATAGTTAGTAAAGACTTCAACATGTCCACAGTTCTTTCAGTGTCCTCAAATGTTCGGGCATTGCATTCTTTCCAAGTTAACCGCATAAGACATGCTGGTACCAAGTTAACCACATAAGACACGTTGGTACCATATTCCAAACATTGAACTTATTGCTCCTCATTCTTCCTTTAACATTCTTCTTAATAATTCCGATGAGCTGTTCTTCAATATAGATCTTCCCCTCATGTAAAAAACATTTCTTATTCCCACAATTGGTAGACCCCCACCAAGCTAACTTACATTGCATGGTTCTAAACACCCTTCCTTTTAGTTGAGTAGTATTTTAGTTTACTAATTCCTTCCTGTAAGTCTTGGCATGACACTAAGCAAAGGCCCATGATGTTATCCCAAATTCTCTTGGTGATTGAGCATTGAAAACAGGGACACATTGCTTAATAGTTTCAAAACAGGGATATTGTGCTAGAATTTTTTTTAAAAATAAGGGCAAAAACCCATTTTCCCCAGGAAAAAAGTACAAAAAAAGGGTGGGGGGGTTCGGGGTGGGGAAAGTTACGCTAGCTAGGGGAGTAGGTATTTGAACCTTAGAGGTTTCCATTAGAAAAAACAAAGAATATTCTTAAAGCAATTAGGCCGATTGGTTACAACCAATAATAGGATCGCTCTTATGAGTTATGAATAGATAACACTAGTAGGTAGAGTAATGTCGTGTAAAGGATTTGGCATATAGAATATAGACAAAGTGAGTGAATAAATTTTTCAAATTTCAAAGCTTGTGGACAGTAATATACTCCATATAATTATGTTATTTCATTGTTATTGTTTTTTTTTTTTTTTTTTTTTTTTTTTTTTTTTTTTTTTTTTTTTAATGATAACTAGGAGAATTTAATGAATCAGAGCAAGCAACTTCTAACCATTGTGGTTGTGTCTCACAACCTCTTATACTAAAAGATATTTCTTTTGATTTAAGTGCTCTGATAGATTTTAAAATTTTTGTACAACTCGTCCTAAGAGCACAAGAAATTATGTACTACAGTATATGAAAATAATGGAAAAGGAATTTCGAAAAGGGATCCAAATGGACAACAAAATCCCATAATCATTTGGCAGGAAGCAATTTTTAAGAACTATATGATACTATAGTCTCAAGATCTAGCTATTCATGAACAAACACATCAGACATTTAATAATTGCAAATATTTCTCAATGCAAATTTACCTTGAAGAAAGAAAAGAAAGATCAACAAGGACCAGCAAGACCAACAAGGACCACAAAACTGCAAATAAAATCTCAAAAAGAAAACTGAAGATTCCAGAAAAGAACCTGCTAATGCTTTTACAAAATCCTCATCCAACTTTGATATCACAGCAAACCCATCCCTGCAGGCATCAACCTTGATTCCATGTACTGAATCAAGCATTCCTTCTCTAATATTGATTTTCTTCTTTTAGATTGTATAAGCTGCTTTTGTTCATCTTTGAGTACCTCCAATTTAGTTGGTAGGTCCTCAATCTTGATTTGAGAAATTAAAAGGTCCGGGTCAGCTTCAAATTCACCCTCCATACGAAATTGAGCTTGCGCAAGTTTATACAAATGGTCAAAGGCAAACTGAACATTGAACCCAACATGCTGCGCAAGTTTAAAGTTTTTCCACCAATTGAAAAGTAAATTAACAGTGATGTCCTTAACCATGGTGTTGCACACGCTTTGTGCAACCCCACCAACAATGTTAAGGACATACGTCTTTGTCCTTGGATTTGAAGTGGAGCATGCACTAATATCCCTGTATTTGTCAAATAAGGACTCTAGAATCGGGGCACAGTTCCAAGAGACCATGTAGTCCCTGACTTCTACAACTTCTGATTCCAATTCCAAAAATGTCATATCCTCATCTGAATTTGCCAAATCTTCAAGATTCTTTAAAATCAGTATGAATGCCTCATCTGAATTTACCAAACCTTCAAGAATACCATCCCTATTCCCAGAGTCAGCTTTAGATATTATCTCTTCAACCAAATCTACAATAGCAGCTTCTGCATCTTCGAATTCCCTTTCCCCATCTTCATTAGAAGAGTTAAATATTTCTTTTAAGGTCAAGCCTCTTTTTGATATCTTCACATCAATATTGTGTCTATCTACTATTCTCAACTCCACATCTCCACACTTCCCGCTTAGTGAAAGTAAGACCTGGTAAAATTAATCCAATTCATGAATTGGTGTAGAAAGACAACATATTAAGGTAAAGCAAGACGATGACATAAGTAATAGAACTATGCTCGTTGGGGACTAGACTCAAGTGACCGGTTATCTTGTCATACTAATCATCTATGTTTTATTCGTTTTAACCATTCTTTCCAATTTTTTCTTATGGCTATTGAGTTATCTACTCCTATGCAACGAACACACCAAAATGCCCATGGTGCCTGTGTCAAATATGGACAAGCCTAGGGCACTGTTGCCTGATTATCTGTTGTGAAAAATCTTATTTTGAGATCTATATGTTCTAAAAGCTCTAATACCCCTTGAAAAATTCTGATTTTAGGCCCCAAGCAATTAATGCAATGAAATTAATGAAATTATTGCAGAATTTAACTAGATTTTCCACGCATAAGTAAATATTATATACAATTTATATTCATCACAAATATCAAATACCGAATCTAAGTTAGTAAACTATCAGCACAAAGATTTTAGTAAAAAAATGGAAAACCAATGAAGAACCTCTTCAATTTTAAAAACCATTTTGGGGATCCAATCATGTTAGAAATCCACTATAAGGAAACAGTCACAACAGTCTTGCCATATGGATAGGGAGGCTGTTGCGTGGTTTCAAGATGATAAAGGGGAAGGCCTATTCACCAGTTGGGAATTGGGAGGCCTTTGTTAGGGCATTGCAAATAAGATTTGGAAGTACAACCTATGATGATCCAATGGAAGCCCTTACAAGTCTAAGGCAGGCCAGCTCTATTGCATATTTTAATGGGCAATTTGAAGCACTATCAAATTGGATTTAGGGGCTGTCAGAAAAGAACAAGTTGTTTTCTCAATGGGTTAAAGGATGAGATTAGACTTCTTGTGAGAATGCTAAATCTACTGAATCTTAATGCAACTTTGGATTAGCAAAATTTCAAGAGGAGTACCTCTTAAGTCTTAACTGGTAGTCTTCAAAAATTCTCCAGATTCAAGTAAGTCTTCCATCTTGGGATCATTTAAGGCTATCTAAGGTTGGACCAACTTAAGCCTAAATTTCTTGTCCACACGATCACTCCAGCTCAAATGGATGAAAGAAGGAAGAAAGGGCTCTGTTATCATTGTGATGAGAAGTGGCAGCCTGGACAAAAGTAATGGAAGGGGTACAAACTCACTCAAACCATTTGCAAGGGTTTCACCTAGAAAACATTATTGATGCATAACTAGCAGAGAAAGCAGTCACTACTGCAAAGCAAGAACCAAGAGAATATTAGAAAATATAAAAGGCCAGTGGACTATTATTCTCATTGACATTGGTAGCACTCATGACTTCCTAGATTCATCAATCTTGGAAGCATTGAGGCTGTCAGTAACATCCAAGAAAGGGTTTGAAGTTAGGTTAGGGAGTTTGTGCTGATGTTTAAGTAATAATGCAAGGCCACTTATTCATGGTAGAATTGAATTTGCCTCCATTAGAAGGATGTGCTGTAGTGCTAGGCAAGCAATGACTTAGCACTCTTGGCATTATCCAATGGGACTTCGAGCAATTGACCATGAAGTTCCTTTATATAGGAAACTGGGTTCTATTACAAGGCCTGAAACCCCCAATTCCCATTTGCATGATGGAGATAAGTTCTTTGAGTCTTTAACAAGGAAGGGACTTGTGTTGCAGATTACTGTGACAGGGGTAGAAGCAGATTAGAAACAATAGTTGGAAGAGATTATCAGGCTGTTGGACGAATTTGCCAAGTCTTTGACACTCCTGTGGGGCTGCCATTATCCAGGGGACATACGCATCAAATCACCTTGAAGAATGGCACTCAATCCATCTGTGAAAAGCCTTACAGGTATATTTACTATCAATAAACTGAAATAGAAAAGGTAGTTAAGGAACTACTAGATGCAGAGTCCATTAGGGCCAGTCAAAGCCTTTTTTTTTTTTTTTGATACATTCCATAGTTAAAATGGGAGAGGTGTATTTGAACTCTAGGTGTTTTCATTGGAAACACCAAGAGGTGGCAATTGAGTTATAAGGCTCTTGGCAAACCCATTTTCCCATTTTCTTCTACGTTTTGTAGCAACTTGGCAATAACTTGAAAGGGTTTACGATGCAAAGTGTTCTCCTACTCTACAAGTGCAGAGTGTACCTTGGTCCTAATTCATCTTTCAAAACCAAGGTACTCAACCATGTTCACAATAGCCCTTTGGCTGGTCATGTTAGTTACCTTAAGTCCTTGCACAAAGCCAAGCAGGATTTCTATTGGAAAGGAATGAAAATCAAGCTCAAGATGCATATCAAGGATTGTAAGGTCTGTCAAAGTTCAAAATTGAAACCTTAGCCCTTGATGGACTTTAGGTCAAAGAAAAAATTTTAACAAAAAACCTAGTTTAAACTCAAATGTCTATGTATCATTCGATGCGTATGATTAATAAAATATGATATAATTCATATAATTCACATTTATGTGTCACATGAGCATGATCAATATGTACCTACGATATGGTGCCTTTTTCATTTGGTACAATACATATCGCACAATATGTATCATGGATCATACCATACTCACAGCTTTGCCCACAATACCAAAACATCATTAGCAATTATTTATTGTCCTTTAAAGAAATCATTGTCTCCATAAATGTTTTTAACTTTTGAGTTAATTGGTGAGGGATGAGAAAGAAGGGTATGTTAAAGTAGGCCTTATGTTCATACCTACCATTTAAAAAATTGAAAAAAAATGTTTTTTTTTTTTGGGCTTAGTTCATCCTTCGCCTTGCCCAAATCTTTAATGGACTTATATTGCATACTTCAATGGTAGACCTTAATTTTTAAAACGCACACCCTTTCAAAATCAGTCTTCTCGAATGAATTTTCTAAAAATTATTAGATTGGTAAACAATATTATACTTTCATGATTCATTATCAAAACATCAGAAGCCGCACCCAATGGTAAATTATACACTAACCAATGAATGGTATGAATCTGTATGCTGTTTGCATTTTATATCCAAGTTAATAAAAAAAAAAATACCCTAAAAAAATGAAACTTATTGAAGGAAAAATGAACTCATATAAGATAGTGAATTTGTACATACCTCATCAATCACACAATTGATATGTGCCACATAGTTGCTGCATCGTGCACAGTGATAAACACATTCCAGTGGGTCTCTACTGTTTTCACAAGCATCACAATAGTACTCACCTGAATAATCTTCCACAAAATAATCTTTAAGGTGAAGGGGATCGATATGACATTTATGCTTAATGGTACTTGGCAGTGGAAGACAACAGAGATGGACATTGAAGTCGCACTCTACACATCGCAAATAGGAGACATCAGCATAGCTAGAGTAGCAAACTTCACACTGAGGATCATGATATACTTTCTCGAAGAAAGTAAGGAGATGCTTGTGACCTTTATACTTTATCAAAGGCTTTAATGAGGCACAATTAGCATCCAACTTAAAGCTGCATTCTTCACAACGATAGGATAAACCAAAGCAACTCTTGCAAGAACAAGCATCACATGTAAATTTTTTTCTAGGAAGAGTTTTTCTTGATACGCCAATTAGACTATCATTATCATGCGGTTGAAAAGGATGTTGCCCTTCTTCTACAGGTTCAATACAATCTTGATGGATGAAGAATTTGCATCTAATGCATTCATATAATGGACCACAAACGTGTTTGTCACATACACCACAGCAAACTTCAATCTCCTCTTCATCGTGGATTGAGAAATGTTTGTGCCTCAAATATTTCGCTTTCCCCTTCTTATCCAAGGATTTTAAAATTGAGACTCTGCACAACAACTTTTCATCAAAAAACAAAGTGAGAGTGTGATTTGGGTGAAAAGGGTGTTCAATCTGTTGTGGGGCTGCAGCACATGATCTGTGCAGATAGAAATCACATTGGATGCAACCGTATATTTCACCAGAGATGACTTGATTGCATCCATCGCAGGAAACTACATGATCATTACTTTCCTTGTTACAGAGGATCAAGGGGTGATGGTGGTAGTAACTTAGAATGTAGTTTTGGCCTTCAAAACTTCTAGTCAACATTAGGGAACATTCAACATCAAGGTAAAAGTGGCATCTATTACAGTGGTATGCAAACTGGGAGTGACTTTTTTCACAGGCTCTGCATGTAAAGTTTGTAGTCTCCTGTTGTAGAGATAGAGGGCATGGGTGGAAGAAATTCTGAATCTCATGGGGTAGTTCAAGACATAATTCGTGGATTAAGAACTTGCATTTCAAGCAAGCAAAGGATTTTTCAAAACAAGGTTCACCGCAAGCAGAGCAACTAGGAAAATCATTATTCATAAAGAAATAACTAGCAGAATCATTGACCTTATTTTCAACAATTATCAGTGGATGCTTATGGAAGGAATTTTGACTGATTTTAATTCTTCCCAGGAGCTCTAGACAGGACCGATGCAGGAAGAAGTTGCAGAGGAAGCAAACGTAGGTAGGCCCGAAGCAACATTTACGGCATAAAGTACAACAAACAACGCCAGGGACATTTATATCATAGTAAACGATTTCCAATGGATGGTTGTGAAAGTGGTTTTGAATGTGATTGTAATCTTTATAATATATGATAAGATCTAGACTGCATGATTCATGGAGATAGAAAGCACAATCAGAGCATTCAAAGAATGGACTAGAGAATGAGAGTTGTTCCCTGCACTCATAGCAGTTAGCATTACCACTGAGTTGAATGCCATTGTGGAGGAACAAGGAATGGGGGTGGCTGAAATGATCAATCTTTGAAAGTTTATGGAGTTCGATAAGCATACTGGCGCATAAATAATCAATCTTGAAATTACACAAGTCACAGCGGAAGGTTAAGGCTTGGCATATAAGGTTGCAGAAATCGCAGCGTTCCCTCTCTTTCCTAGTGCTTAGCGTAAGAGGATGATCTGAATGCAAGGAAGAAAGTTGGATTTCCGCTGGATACTCGGCACATGATTCGTGAAGGAAGAAATAACATGGCCTGCAACAATAGGTAGCACCGTCGCACACTTTTCTGCACGCTGCACAGTACTTTCTATCCCAAGCTTTTATACAATCATCATATATCAACCAATGCTCGTGGCTGACATGTTGAATGGGCTTGAACTTAGGGTTCATAAGCATTCGAGCACAGTCAAGATCGATCTTGAAATTACAATCCTCCTCACAATGTAAGCTCCGTCCTCGATGACTGTAACATCTAGTATGACAGAAATCGCAAAAAAATGATGGTTCAGTGTCAGTATCACTAACCTGTAGCTTTAGCCTGCGGTCGTGAATTGGTAACCGAATCTCTGATTCGAGTGCACAATGAAGATCCATTTTGAAATTACAGTCGGTGCAATGGTAGGTGAAGCCCCGATAACGGCTTTGACACACAGAACAATAGAAAGCCCTAACATCTGCAATACCGTGCAGCTTTAGAAAGTGAAATGAATGGTGGAAGTGCACCATCTCATCCTCTAACTTGGCACATGATTCATGAAGATAATACTGACAATCGTAGCAATAATAGACGTCGCCAGAGAGATAATCCCTACATGCAGCGCATTCTATATAAAATACATAGTCGAACTTCTTTAGTAGTAAACGATGCTTATGGCTAAAGTGTTGGATCCACTCCATCTCTCTTTCTGTTTTTAGTTTTTTCTCTTTTTCGATGCTTATGGCTGAAGTGAGGTTCTACCGTTTAACTTTCCCCCTTTATCCAATACACACGGCTTTTGAAGACAGGATTGAAGGAATCTTGCTAAAGGCTAGGATTTAAAAGAAAGATAAGAAATGCAGGGACTGGAATAAAGTCAATAAACCACCTCATTTTAAAATGAAAAAATTGAAGGTTTACCACAACTCATTTAAAGTACTCTTAACTTTATTCAGCATCCTTAACTTCACTTTTCTTCAATTATTAAGGACTCTTAAGGTTTAAGTTTATTCTATCAATTTTCCTGAATTTTTTTTTTTAAATTTATGAAAAAAATATCTATAAATTAATTAAATTTTTTTAATTTTAAAAATTTGGAAAAAAAAAAAAATTGGACACTCAAAATTTAGTGGAAAGACCTTAATTGAATGAACTTGAAACTTAGAAGACTTAATTGAACAAAAATAAATTTAGAAGGCTGAAAAAAATTATTTTGGTTCATTTTTAAAAAAAAAATTTGGGTCTAGTTAACAAGTATTTTTAGGGCATTTGTTAATGTATTATTTTAGAAAAATTTTAATATCACTTTTATGAGAAATTGAAAAAATTGTATAAAAATTGGTTTTTTTTTTCTCATAAAAACTCTTCTAAAATGATTTATTAACAAATGTCTCTAAGGCATCTAATAATAAAATCCTTTTTCTTAATAGCTAAAACGAGTGAGTATTATATAGGTGCTTAGGCACAGGAAAGGAACCAACCAAGACAAAGAAGGGAAAAAAAGTCACTTTGCACAATTTTTAATTTTATTTTTGTCTTTGTATGTAAAAAATATCTTATAAACCGGAAAATTTTTTATTATTTTTTTAAAGGATTTAAAATAAAGAAAATGAGATTATGTCTTAAAAACTTGTCACATATTTTTATTAATTTTTTTTCACAAAAATTTGTGACATATTTTTATATTATATAATAAACAATATTCGAACCACTGTTTCAAATTTATTGATGAAAGTTAAAAGATTGGTGATCCATTGCTTTTGAAAAGATCCAGAATGTTATTTACTTATTTTCCTTTCCCTGTCTTTAATAGATATTTTGCACATGTTTGTTACATAAACACTTTCAAAATTAATAATGTTTTTTCAAATGGATATAGTCAAGCCATATGCTAACACTACTAATCTTCTCCTTCTGCTTTTTTGTTTTTTTTTTTCCTGAGTAAATGAGAAAGCAAAAGGTCTAGGGGTCCAGACCATCTGGAAGAACAAAACACAACCCACCACATTTAGGGCAAAAAATTAGATTGCCTAAGGACAAAACATGCTCCCCATCCAAAGCAATAAGAGTCTAGCAAATCTTGCTTCCATTACTAATTGTTCCAAAGTCGTTACAATTATAATCAAATCTATTTTGAGGGATTTTCCAATATCTAATTTGGTTGTATTACTATGTAATCTCCATTATACAACTTGAAAAATTGTTTATCATATTCCATTTACATCAAGTGCAAGCCATATCATTGGCATTTCTCCTGATCCATTTAAAACTACAACTATCAAAAGCAGTACTTAAGGACTTGATATCTTCTAGCATTATGATGATCTCCAAAGGCTGATTTTCAGCTTATTTCACAAAGCCATTGATACATACTTTGGAGTCTCCTTCCACTACTATCTTCTTTGTTTGTATTTCTTGAGCTAGTTGCTGTTGTAGTACTTCTAAGCTTATAGCAAAAGCTTTTGCAGTAGCACGGGGTGCGTGGAGTGATTCGCTTGACACAAGCCTTAATAAGTTTTTCTTTTCAATCACAACATATAACTGCAACACGAGCTTTATTACTGCCACTGGCCCACAACAGCAAGCATGAAAATTTTATTTAATAAAACATGTGGAGTTTTTTTCCATTGCTCACCCATCTCTTTAACTTTGCCTTGCTTTTGTTTCCCTTTCCGTGTTGGTATGCTCTTCCAAGACTTTACTTAACTAGGGGTATGTTTGGATATTGTTTATTTTGCTAAAACTGAAAACTTATTGTTAAAAATACTGTAGATAAAAAGTAAAAGTTAGTTGAAATAGTACAGTGAGGCTCATGAATAGTACCAATAAATGCAGTGAGACCCATAAATAGTAGCAAAAATAAGCTGAATAGTGAAATAATTTTCATTTTTCATTGGTATTCAAACAAAGGCTAGGTTCATCTTATCTGTAATACTTGAACGATCACTTTATCATTTTACTTCAAACTATACTTTATCAGGTTCATCTTCACTTTGAGATTTTTTGTTTGGCCGGGTTGGTTGTATGTTTGGATTGATTTGGTGTTTTGTGGCTTTGGGATTTGATGATTTTGCTTGGATTTGATGAATTTGTTAGGGTTTGAGAAAATGGAGGTTTCAAGATTTATGATTTTTTTTTAGCTGAATTTTTTGGGTTTTTTTTTTATTATTATTATTATTTTTGTTTTTTTTTTTTCCCAAGAAAAGTTCTAGGTTTATGGGTTGCTGGAATTTGGTTTGTTTGCTGGGGAAGAACATGAAGTTCATGTTCTGGGGGGAAAGATTCTTACAAAAAAGATAATGAAAGGTAACAATTTTTTTAATTATTTAATTTAATTAGATTTAAGTTTTGTTTTTTAATTTTCTAATCTGGCTTTTTTTATTAATTTAAATACTGACGTGGCATTCTTTAAATGCCAAAGAATTTTTTATAATATTGTATTAATGTCCATGTCTATATAAAAAATGCTAACAAAACACTCTATTTGCTACGTAGGATATTTCTTTCTTTTAAGATGACAGTAGAGACCATAATGGAAATGAGTTTCGATTTCGAGGGACTAAGGTAGGTGCATCTAAAAAGTAGATATCAAATTGACCCAAAATGTAGAGATCAAAAGTACATTTTTGACTAAAAATTATTATGTTTTTTTATTGAATTTTTTTTACTCTAGTGTGGTCTTGAAACCAAGACTAGCTTACCTCAATGTAAGTTTTAAATGATCTAAAATCAAGATGTTGGTTTAGAGTTTTGAGATATTTAGCCCATATATGTCTTCATTAATCTTCTTTGTTCAAACCTGTCGGACCGTAAGCTGTGTTATTCCACCTCAAAACCAATTGGTGATGAGGAAGACATATTCAAATCTTTTATGGCATTTGACATCATACCGCGTGGGCTTGTTTTTAGAATGGTTGTAGGGGGTCGAATTGTGGTCTCCCAACAAAACCAAATAGTTCACCCCGTTGTAATGCAAGACCAAATTGTTCATTAAAAAAAAAAAAAAAAGCTTATTTCTTGTCTCAACTCAAGTCAACACACGAAAGAGATTATAAGGTTATCCTTTATTATATTTCACATTCTAGCAAACACTGGCGTTCTAAACAGTAACATTCTCCATTTGAGATAGCTTAAGCGGAAGACATTTTTTTTAATGGTATAATCAGGTAGATTGAAACCCCATGTTGTGGTGTAAAGGATTTTTCAAATAAACTAAACACAAAGTGAGTAAATAAATTTTAGAATATTCAAGGCTTGTCAACAGTATTGTACTTCATAAATTTATGTTATTTCGTTTGACAATAACTTGGAGAAATAATCTGAGTAAGGAACTTGTAAACGGTTTTTTTTTTTGGGCTGAGAAACTTGTAAACGGTTCTGGTTGTGTATGTTATTTAGAATAGGTTTATGAAAACATTTCAGCATATGGTGATCAAGATATATCGTAAAGCTGTGATTAGAAGGTTTGCACTTATGACATTATAAATAGAAATAATCTGTTCCTTTTTTTTTTTTTTTTTTTTTTGAGAAGCAAATAATCTTTTCCTTATTCAGCCATCTAATTGACTTACAAATTTCTTGTACCTCTCACTATAAGAGCACAGAAACTGTGTGAATCACTAGATGAAAATATCCAGAAGGGCAACAAAAGCCCAAAACTTTTTTGAATGAAACAAATATAAAAAAGCACATGATAATTTATCTCAAGATCTGCCCATTAAATTAATGAATAAATCCATGAGGTATTTAATTACAAATTGTAAGGCCTATGTATTTTGGTATCGTCAAATCATGTCAAATTATGTGTCTTTTATTGAGTTTTGATGTGTCTTAAAGCTGTAATTGAAGATCAAGTTGAAGACACAAAGTCTACTTAAGAAAAGCAAAAAAATATATTTTCAATGTATCTCGATAGTTGGCTCAATACTTTCTCGATACCTTCTCGATCTATAGAACCCTTCTAGGCCACCTTCTGTAAATCTCAATACCTACTCAATACTTCCTCAAAACCTCCTCTTGAGATTATTATCCTTCGTGTGAGGGTTTCTACAGTTCACAAAGTATTTGTGGCTAATGAAGTTTAATCTTTTTGGTCCTTCCCTTTTTGTCTTTGACAAAAGGGGGTCATATTTGGTGGACCCTCTATATCTCTTTCATTACACATGGCTTTTGAAGGCATGAATCAGCTTTATTGATTCATCCTTATCTCTATACGATTACTAGGACAGAAAAGATGATCTCTCAGCAAAAAAAAAAAAAGACAGTAAAGATGATCAATCCGAGCAATGATGCAGTGCATTATTTAGGTTTAGGACAATTATTGTGTATTCTGGTCTTCCCTTTCACATGGGTTGGGTCAGTAGGACCTATCCTACATGAGAGAGGGAGTATACTCCCAACGCATAATAATTTATTCCTTTATTTTGATGTTGATTTTAGAAATGTACAGAAAAGTTTGTTAAAATATATGTTAGAAAGTTTTGAAAAATTACATAGTCTTTAAAATTGTCCTCAGTTTATCTTCCAATTGTTGTTTTGGTCAGGGCTGTCTCGACACAAGTAAAAGCGTCGGAACAGGGTCTGAAAAGCACCGAGACCTTTCCCGGCGCTTTTGAAAAGTGCTGGTACAGGTCCGGTGACCCTATACCAACTGTCATTGTGCGGCGATTTAAAGCGCCAGGATATACATTTTTGGCCTATTTTGGCGCTTTTTGGGGCTATTCCAGCGCTTTTGCAAACGCTGGGATAGCCCCTTTTTATTTTTAGTGCTAGCCCCCTTTTTTTTAGTGCTATTGCTGTGTTTATAGAATTTTTTTGCTCTAATTGGTCACTTTGTAGTTTGAGGTAGTCACCAATAGAGAATTTTTTATATTAAATAATAAACAGTATTTCGACAACTGTTTCAAATTTATTGATGAAAGCTAAAAGATTGGTGGTCCATTGCTTTTTGGGAAAAACCCAAAATTATACTTATTTTCCCTTCCTTGTCATTAATAGATATTTTTCCTTTTGCACATGTTTGTTGCCCCACATTTTGGGCCAAAAATTAGATTGCCTAAGGACAAAACATACTCCCCATACAAAGCAATAAGAGTCTAGCAAATCTTGCTTCCATTAATAATCGTTCCAAAGTCGTAACAATTATCATCAAATCTATTTTGAGGGAATTTTAAATGTCTAATTTGGTTGTATTACTTTGTAATCTCCATTATAAAACTTGAAAAATTGTTTATCATATCCCATTTACATCAAGTACAAGCCATATCATTAGCATTTTTCCTAATCCATTTAAAACTACAACTACCAAAAGCACTACTTAAGGACTTGATATCTTCTAGCATTATAATGATCTCCAAATGCTGATTTTCAGCTTCTTTCACAAAGCCATTGATACATACTGTGGAATCTCCTTCCACTACTATCTTCTTTGTTTGTATTTCTTGAACTAGTTGCTGTTGCAGTACTTCTAAGCTTATAGCAAAAGCTTTTGTAGTAGCAGACCAGCATGGGGAGCGTGGAGTGATTCGCTTGACACAAGCTTTAATAAATTTTTCCTTTCAATCACAGCGTATAACTGCAACACCAGCTTTCTTACTGCCATTGGCCCACAATAGCAAGCATGAAAATTTTATTTAATAAAACATGTGGAGTTTTTTTTTCCATGCTCACCCATCTTTTTTGACTTTACCTTGCTTCCGTTTCCCTTTTTATATTGGTATGCTCTTCCAAGCCTTTTCTTTACTTGGTTCATCTTATCTGTAATACTTGAACGATCACTTTATCATTTTACTCCAAACTATACTTAACAGAAAGAAAGCTTAAAGAAGCCTATTTCTTCAGTGTATTCAAGCGGAGACCGGCTATATGCTATAGGCGAATATGGCCCTCAAATAGGGGTGTCAATGTTCGACCCAACTTGCGAACATGACACGAACTAGACACAGGTTTTTGCGGGTTAGGGTTTGGCCTTAGTGGGTTTGGGTCATAAACGGCTCAACCCGAAAGCGACACGATAAGAAACGTATCATAAGTGGGTCAATCTGCGTAACTCAGAATAGACAAGTTTAACACGCCAATTTATTTGTATCAACCTGAAATGACTCATTTAACAAAATTTGACTTGTATAACAAATAAATAGTCATTTTATTTTAGATTTGTCAAACATCTTTTATATCCAACTTATATTTTAAATTTAAAAAGAAAAGTTAGTAATTACAAAAACTTACAAGGGATATAATTAGTAATTGAAACTTTACATACCCTGAGGATATTATATTTTTGTTAAACTATGTTATTTTGAATTTGAGTTGAAGTATATGCACTTCTTTTGAAGTGTAAAAAACTTATTTCTAGATAAATGTTATATTTTTGTTAAACTATATTATTTTGAATGTGGGTTGAAGACTTGAAGTGTATGCACTACTTTTGGGATTAAAAAAAAAAAAAAAATCTAGATGGATGTTATATTTAATATTATGTAGGTTGATATGGGTTGTGTTACATTCATGTCAACCTAACACGACCCGTTTATTAAGCGTGTCAAGTGGATTGGGTCAACTCAACTTACCTTATTAACAGGTCAGGTTAGGGTTGAAGAATCATGACACGATTATTAAATGGGTCGGATTTGTGTTATGCCATTTAGTTGAATATCTCTACCTTGACATGACATGAACCCGATACACTAACCAGAATTAACACCCCTACCCTCAAGTAAAAAAAGGCACGCAAATATATATATATATATATATATATATAGAAGTAGTAGAGATTTCATGTGAGAAAGCACGAGGTTTTGTTAAGTGAACATTCTATGCAAAGAGAATTGAAATATTATCAAGTGACATATTAGAGATAAGAACAAATTAAATATTGACTTTTTTTTTTTCATTTGGTTCAATGTTTCAAAACTTTTCATTCCTCACACATACACACAAAACTTTTTGCACTTTAATTCAGCATTTTCACCTCTTACACTTCTAAGTTCTACCCCTTTATATATACTTACTCATAGCCATTCATGTCATCCCATGTCAAAGACACACAGACTAAAAATGATGTCATTTATCTTCAATATTTTGACGACACCTACCTAACTCTAACATTATTGTTTCATCTAATCCTAACTTGTATGAGTTGGCTACAACCAAAGTAGGGGGTCTTGCATTTTATATTGAGCAACAATGACAATTACAATTTTGATGTTAAAGTCGAACGTTGTGGATTTGTGAGTTTTGTATATTTCGTTATTGACTGTAAGTGTTTGGGATGTGTATTTTGTTTTATAATTAAGTAGAAAGAGAAAGACACATTCTATATAAACTTTTATTCTATAATATTTCTCCAAAGTTTTATTTTTATTTTTATTTTTTTATCATTATTTCTCATTGCTTCAATTGAGTAATTATAATGGATATGTGTATGCAATTTATAATTGTTGCTTTTTATGATGAACTCATTACCAATAAAGTTCTATAACAATTATGCTATAATACATATATAACATTTTCCAAAACTATTTCAAATAAAGCTTTACAACATTATATGAGCATTTCACGGTTAACTTACTAGTAATTATTCAATGGTTTGATTTTGATATTTAATAAAATTTAATATCTAGGTTTAAGATATGAGTAATTTTAGGGAAACCATATGTATATTTTAAGATAAAAAACTCCTCAAAATTTGGAAGCCTCAATCTTTTGTCATAGATGTTGAACCACTAGAAAGACTCAAAGATGTGAACCTAAGCAAATAGATATTGTTTCCATAGAATGTAATATTGGATTACAACCACCGATATAATAGTATCCTATTAAATTCAACAAAATTTGTCAAGCGTATCTCAAAACTGGGTTATAGCAATATACAACTCATGATTATCAAATATCAAATGAGTTTTTAAGTTAATTTATGAGATGATTTTTTTTTTTTTGGGTCAAATATTTTTTTATTTAATAATTTTGTTTTATTTAACTTGGCGCCCCTTATAATTTTTTCTTGGCTC
Source organism: Quercus robur (assembly GCF_932294415.1). NCBI lineage: Eukaryota > Viridiplantae > Streptophyta > Magnoliopsida > Fagales > Fagaceae > Quercus > Quercus robur. Next base: position 61,741,290 of record NC_065537.1, read on the forward strand.
CCCCATTGTTTCTAGATGTGTCCATGTTTTTGGAGATAGGTAAATAGTGGCCAGGAGCCTTGCGGGTTTTCTCTGTAGACATAAGCCATCATGCTAAATCATGTAATCCTTGTGTGTTATTGTATTACTATTTTATTCCTCTGCTTTCACATCTATTTTAGCATATTTAACATAATAAATATGAAGATTATTAAAATATGCATTGGTTGCAAATGCATGACTGATATTTGCTATTTGGTTATTATTTACTAAAATTAAAAGCTTAAGCATGACTCATTTATAAACAAACAAATATGAATGGACATTTTATTAAGTCAAGCTTGAACTTTTTATGAATAGCTTAGTTCATTTAGAGAACTATGCTTTTATAGGCTTGGGACTGGGCCATTGTGCCGCCCATAGTACCACAATTATTCCTATTGGCTACATGCCCAGCCACTTCTTTCAATTTTTTGGATATCATAGTCAATATACCAATATCAAATGCATCGTGACCAATCCATTATTGTTAGAAACAGCCGAAGACTTGGTGCATCATCGAGATGGACAGGTCTTCGTGGTCCCGTCATTTTTATTTGCATAGCCATCGAGTAAGACTAAAAAAGGCTTGAACCTGTGTTTGGATGACAAAGAAGTTAAGAGTAGTTGGTTTGCAGTACTCAATCACGAGTGCAGAATTTTGGCATAGAAAACATAGAACCATTAAAAAAATGACGGGATTAAGTTACACCTAACTCTTAATATCGCATAACTTAATAATTACTGTTATTTTTATTTGGCTAAAGTTGTTTTTAGCTTTTAGACTCAGCTTAAAGTTGTTTTTAGCTTTTAAGGGAGTTTAATTCTTTTTAGAAAAATTTCAAATGTGAGACAATTTTTGTTAAAATAGTTTTAAGGGCCTTCAAGCTCTTTTATGATATATTGTACTAATGCATATCAGATGACTTTGTTATCATGTATTTTGGATTGTTAAGTAAAAGAGCATTATAGGTGATCAGCAATTGTTTTTTTTAAATATATTGATAATTGTGGATAAAGGGATTAAATTTGGATATCTTCGTCTCTGTTGAAAATACAAAGAAGTACCAATTAACTTAAGATGCTCTTAGCATAGATCAACAAATTATTCCATTATTTTTAGCCAACTTCGTTTATCTCCTTGAAAGGTGATACTGCCATAGATATTATCAGAATTTACCTGAAGACTTTTCCATGTAACACCTTTGGGCATCTTCTCGAAGGAATTTTCCCACAACTTTATGCGCAACTGTTTATTAATTCTCTTTTATGGTTAAAATTATGCATTAAGCTTAAAAGAGTTTAATCTATTGTGGGTATATACGTAGTAGGAGAAATTTGTCTCTGCATCATGCATTCCCATAATGAATTCAAACTTGTCAGGAAAAAATAACAAAAAATAAAAAACAGAAAGAAAAGGGACCTGAATGAGCAATTTGCTTTTTAGTGAATCCCTCATTTACAAATGCACCGAGTCCAACTTATTATTGTTGGAAGCTATTGCAAGTGAAGTCTATTGAATCAGAAAAAGTTGAAGTTTCTGTAGCCAAAGACTTGGGGCAACATCGAGATGGGCAGGTCTTTGGGTGGAGGATTTTTTTTCCCTTGGCTAGAGGATACGAAAATAGACTTAGGGTTGCTTTATTGAAAGCAAGCTGATGTCTAATGACTCTAATCTAATCAAGATGTTTTGTTGGAAATCTGTAGCAAACCAATAAGTGAATTATGGATAACAAGGATAGGTCATCTAGGATTGAGATAGGGTATTGCATCTGATGCAATTGCTCTTGATAGTTGAGATTAAGAGTTGGAAAAAAAACAATTTTCAATCTCAAAAATTGAATAAAATAAGTGAGAAAAAAAAAAAGAATAAAAAGTGAGAATGGTAAAAAGTCTTTGTAAGGGAGATATGGGGTAACCCTAGGTATTGCACCAAATTCAAATCTAGTTTTTTGCCATAAGTCCTTTCCTTCAGTCCTCACGATGGATGTATATGTGCGTGGAGCCTAATTTATTGTGTTGCTTCGTCTCAGTGGCCAGTGAAAACGAAATTAAAGAATACTTTTTTTATATACAAATAATATAGTATTTGACCGTTGCCCCAGGCTTGTATTAACAAATATGGTCATTTCTCTCATTGTAATTGCATTAATTAAACCTAAGTATTAGCTAATAAATAAAATACTGTAATATTTTTTTTATCAAATGAAAAAAAAAATGCTACATCTACAATATTTTTCACCACAAATTTTAAGTGTCAGGTTGTTACTGGCTGTTATTAGTAGGCAAAAAAATAATATCAGTGGTAGATTTAAATTAGAATTCGTAACAATTTAACACGTAGGATTTGTTGTGAAAATGTTGTGAATGTAGCACTTCTAAAAAAAGAGCAATACATAAAAGAATTTCACAACATTTTTCAACACTTGAGTTGACAAACTTTTACTAGTTCTCATCTAGGTCTACCACTAACATTATATTTTTACTTACCACTATCAATTTGCCACAACAATAGGTGTGAAAAATTTTGTCAAACTTTTTGTGTCTATAGTCTTTCTAAAAAAAAAAAAATTGTACATGATTAAATAGTAATTTTACATCTAAAATGAGAGAATAGAGTTTAAGTAATATTAAATTTTTTTTAAAAAAAACTCTTATTTAAATATATAAAAAGTTTCAATTCAATTCAGTAACCTTGTCAAAGAATGCATCACTTTAACCATCAATGCACAAAGTTCATAAGACATTCGAAATACTCTGGTCACATTCTCATATGCTACATATGAGAATTTAGGAAGAGGATTATGAATTTTATCTCTCACTAATGATGCGTGGATCTTCTTTAGGTAATTAAGCCAATAGGTGAGAACTAAGAATAGGGTTGCTCATATGCGATGAAAGCTCAATGTAACAAATACAAGAGCTAGTTTATACCCCCTATTTTTAAATTAGGGATTGATCAATTTTAATCTAAACGCACTTAATGCGAAATATACCTAATTAGTAAATTAATAAATTAAAACATTCAACAATTGCATGGTTGAACATATAGATGCTATGCTAAAATGTAAAGGAAAGTAGGGAAAAGAATCACAAATCCAAGATAACATGCGATGTGTTATTGAAGAGGAAAACCGAAGAACTTGGCGTAAAAACCTCTTCACAGCCTTTCAAGCCGAAATGATCTACTAGTGAGTAAGTTAAAGTACAAGGATACAAAAAAGACCCTCCAAGCCTAATATATGCAAAGTACTTGAGCTCTCCAAGCTCCAACTACCAACGGACTTCACCGAACCTTATCTTCAGTAGCTTCCCAGATCCTGCAATACCGCCCGATTGCACCACCAAGCCTTACCGGCTTAATTTGGAAAAGACTAAGTGCTTCCTAAGCTCCAAAACCCTCTCTACACTTTGAATGGATGTGAGTTGTGTTTGGATAAAATCTCCTCTCAAGATATATCAATAGGAGAGGGGAAGGAGAAGAGAATACAAAATAATTCTCACTTAGGTTTTGTTTGGTTGGAAGGGTGGAAAATTGGGAGGATAGAAAATGGGGAAAGGATAGAAAGGTTGGAGGATAGAAAAGATTTAGTTTTCTCTTATATATGTTTGGTTGCAAGGTAGAAAAGTGAAGAGATGGAAAACTTATTTGTTTGGTTGAAAAGAAAAATGAGAAGATGGAAATTGAAATTAGTATAAGTTTACAGTTATGTCTCTATTAAATAAAACAAAAAGTAACGCATTTTTTTATTAAAAAATTGTGTACAATTGTACTACATACATTAAAAAAAATAAAAGACAAGAATTTCAAGAACCCAAAATTATTTTATATAAAAAAAACCAACTAACTTTTTCAGAAAAGAAACATTCTGCACATGATAAAATATTAGAAAAAATTATGTCAAAAAAGAGAGTAAAAAACCAAAGTCCTCAAATGGAAAAGTATGAGGTTTTGCCAAGTGGCACATTCTATGCAAAACGAATCGAAATATTCTCAAGTGCCACATTTGAGATAAGAACAAATTAAATATTGACCTTTTTGTTTCATTTTGTTCAATGTTTCAAGAATTTTTTAGTTAAAAAATAAATTTTCTTTATATCCTTTGGTTCAGTTTTTCAAGACTTTTCATCTCTTACACATACATACAAAACTTTTTAAATTTTAATTCACCAGTTTCACCTCTTGCACTTTTACCCCTTTATATATACCTACTCATAGCCCTTCATGTCATCCCATGCCAAATACACATAGACCGAAAACGAATGTCATTTGCCTTAAATCTTTTGATGATACCTACCTAGCTCTAACATTGCTGTTTTATCTAATCCTAACCCGTATGAGTTAGCAACAACTGAGGAAGGGGAGTTTGCATTTTATATTAAGTGACAATGGCAATTATGATTTTGATGTTAAAGTCGGACGTTGTAGATTTGTGGATTTTGTAAATTATGTCATTAACTGTGGGTATTTAGGGTGTGTATTTGGTTTAGAATTAAGGAGAAAGAGAAGGACACACTCTATCTAAACTTTTATAGATTATATAATATTCCTCAAGTTGTTTTTTTTTTTATTATTTCTCATTACTTCATTTGAACAATTATAATGGATATGTGTATGCAATTTATAATTGTTTCTTTTTATGATGAACTCATTACCTATAAAGATCTATAACAATTATGCTATAATTGATGCGGGATGCGGAAGCGTCAAGAAGTAAAGCACGTCTACCTCTAGAAAATAAGAAACAAAACACGTTTACTTTTGAAAATAACCTCGAATCCACGAGAGTTCCTTGAATCCACAAGGAGAAAGTGCCTATAATCCACCAAAAAATAGAAAGATAGAAGTTTGAATTTTATTGATTAAATAATTGTTCAAAAAACGTGTACAGACACTTAGGGGCTTATATAAGAGCTCCGTAAAACATGATAAACAAGAAAATATAATGTAAAATAAATCCTAATTGACACCTAACCATAACGGGAACCAAATTTGACCTAAAAAACATTAATAGCACCTAAAAACAAGGAAATAAATGCCCTAAACCTAAAATAACGTTTTTTACATAAAAATACCAAAATTAATGAATTACAAAAATTAAATAGTAAATTCTATCCTATATCAAACCCCTCCACTTGAAACAAACTCGTCCTCGAGTTCATCTTTGAAATTTGAAATTTTCCATGCCAAGAGAACAAATACTTTGAATACTTCATCTTCTTTGTCATCTTGCCAAGCTTGAAAGTCATCAATTGAGCAACTAGAATTTCTTGTCCCTTGATCTTCATGCAATTGACAATATTCACCAAATAAGAGTCAATAATCAAATCAAATCTTTCCACCCCAATAAAATCAATAAACTTTGCTTTGGTGTCTCCCACCAAAATAATAGGGGCTTGAACGTTGCAATCATCTAACTTGACTTCATCGAGATCATTGACAACTTCCTCTATAATTTCTTTTTTAATGGTTTCTACTATCTCGACCTCAAGATCTTTCTCTATAATAGGGTCTTCATTAATCTCCTCCACAATCTTAATTTCATATTCTTCTTCTATAACAATGTCTTCATTAATTTTCTCATAAATCTCTATATTTTCTTCAAGAAAAATATGTTGTTCAACATACAATTCTTCTCTTAATGGTAGAATATATGGTTCTCCAAAATAATTCAAGTGTGAACTTCTTGGCCAAAAATAATCTTGTTTTGTATATGACAGAATTTCATTACAATCCAAAGGATAAAATTTGATAGCAAGCATCTTTTTCATCCTTGGCCATGAATGAATTTTGCCTTTACCTAGTCGGATTCTATCATTTTGTATTTGTTGCCACCAACATAAGGCATACTCTCTAAGTTTATACAAAGCAAGTTTAACTTTTTTCTCGTCACAAATATTCTCATAATCAAATAAATCCTATAGATCAAGTAACCAATCAAGAAAATATACTTTATAAAAATAACCATTAAAACTTTCAATTCTCTTATAAGGCCTATATGAATTTTGCTTACCAATAGTTTGCCTGTGAGTAGGCCTGTTTGTTGATCTACCGGCACCGACTGAAACCGATCTGACCGCACCGATCCGCCCTTCTTAGGGTTTTCGTCGAAGGTTTTCGGCACGGTGGTCAGTGGCATTTCTTCAGTACCGATATCGGACTGGTGTGGCCATCGGTGCCGAGATGTGCACACCGCCAAGAACCGAACCGCACCGAGTATGTTTAATATCTATATAATTTAAAATATCTATATAATTTAAAATATATATATATATATATATATATATATATATATAAGGCATGTTGAGCAGTGAGCACGCCGTGCTCTCAGTTTAAACAGAGCATGCCGTGCTCTATTCTCTCAGTTTTTTTTTTTTTTTTTTTTTTTTTTTTTTTTTTTTTTTTTTTTTTTTTTTTTTTGATGAGGACTCTTACTTTCTCACCCGCGTGTGAAGTAAAAAAAAAAAATAAATAAATAAAAAAATAACAACGTTAGTGTGCCTATCATCAATAAATAAAAAGTGTTATCGTGTGTCAGTCCTAAACTCTGAATAGTTGTCTTGTCTAAGTTGTCTTGCATTTAAAAAAAGAAAAAAGAAAAACAATGCCATTTGGTTAGTGTTAAAGACTTAAAGTCATTGTGTGTAAGAGTTTTTTTTTTCTTATTTACTCTTAGCCACACACGTACCTGGTACCCTGAGACTGAGTTGTCTAACTTGTCTTTTTCTCTCTTTTTCAAACTTTTTCTCTCATACTTAACTCACTCAGTCACTTAGCTCAGTCACCCACTCACCTTCATTTTCTTCCAAACCCTAATCCCACCGAACAAAGTCTAGTGTTTCCCTCTCAATCTCAGAATGTCATTCTCCCTAACCATTTTTCTCCTCTTTTGCTCTCAGTCCATAATTTTTCTTCCAAACCCTAGCCCTACCAAACAAATATTAAAGTTTCCCTCTCAATCTCAGATTCTCAAGCTCCCATCCAACCATTTTTCTCTAATCTTTTGCCTTCAGTCAGTCTCCTTCTCATCTCTGTTCTCTACCGTGGCTCTGCCACTATGTATTTCTGTCTTTGGTAACCCTAACTCCTAATTTTTTTGGTTTTATTTTGAGTTCACTGAATGTTTCTTGTTGATTCTATTTTTTTTTTTTTTTTTGGGTTATTTTTCTTGTAACTTTAGGGGTAATTTTAGAGATTCAGCTTCAGCCTAGTAAAGGACTAAATCTTATAGGCTTAAAGAGTTCCTGGGTATTTTCTCATACTATTTATAATTTTTTTTTTGAGTTCACTAATGTTTTTTTTTTTTTTTTTTTTCTATGCTGTTTGATTTTGTTTTAAGGGTTATTTTCTCTTGTTATGGTTGAGACTTGATACTTTATAATTATGTGTTTGATTTGGAATGTTGTGATAGGTTTAGATTTATTAATATGTGTTAATGTGTTTAATAAACACATGTTTAATTTGACAGGTTGAGAGTTAAGTCATATTATAGTTGAGACTTGATACTCTATAATTGTGTATTTGATTTGGAATATTGTGAGTCTTGTGATAGGTTGAGATTTTGTGTTCTTGTGGTTGAAACTTGATAAAGAAAGGCTTAGTTAAAAAGAAGTCAAAATGTGCTCAAAATTCTATTTTTTAAAGGCCCAAAGGCCCAAAACTTAGAATAGTAATTTTTAAAAGTCCAGCCCATATAACCGAATAAAGTGCACCGAGCCGCTAAGATTAACTGCACCTTGTGTAGGTCGGTTCTTACCTTCCAAAAGTGAGGTGTGGTCAGGCATAGGGTGAAACCGCACCCTATAGGCGTGGTGCAAAAAACCTCTCTAAAACCGACCAAATCAAACCGTGTACACCCCTACCCGTGAGTTATGTCTCCACGACAGTTATCCCTATTGTTTCCATGCTCTAATAACGTCATCCTAGCAAAGATATTTGTGAGTGCTAGCTATACATCATGTAATACTTGCTAAGTTTTTGTCATCGAAATTGCTACCGTCTCATACGTCAGCCACTAGAACAAAATAAGTCAAGGCTCTGATACCAACTGATGCAAGATGCGGAAGAGTTAAGAAGCAGAACACGTCTACCTCTAGAAAACAAGAAACAAAACACGTTTGCTTCTAAAAATAACCTTGAATCCACAAGGGTCCTTGAATCCATAGGGAGAAAAGGGTTTGGAATCCACCAGAAAATAGAAAGACAAAACTTTGAATTTTATTGATTGAATAATTGTTTAAAAAATGTGTACAGACTTAGGGGCTTATTTACTAGCTTCGTAAAACTTGACAAACATGAAAATATAATGTAAACTAACTCCTAATTGGCACCTAACCATAACAGGAACCAAATTTCACCTAAAAAACATTAAAAGCACCTAAAAACAAGGAAATAAATGCCCTAAACCTAAAATAACGTTTTTTTACATAAAAATACCAAAATTAATAAATTACAAAAATTAAATAGTAAATTCTGTCATACATCAATATTATCAGTATATCGCACAAGTAACTTACTAGTAGTTATTTAATGGTTTGTCTTTGATATTTTATAAAATTTAATATTTAGGTTTAAAATGTGAGTAATTTTTAGGGAAACCATATGTATATTTTAAGATTAAAAAATCTTCAAAATTTGGAAGCCTCAATCTTTTGTCTTAGATGTTGAACTACAGGGAGGACTCGAAGATGTTAACTTAAGCAAATAAATAGTGTTTCCTTAGAATGTATTTCAACCGCCGATGTAATAGTATCCTATTAAATTTAACAAAAACTGAGTTATAGCAATATAGAACTCATGATTATCAAATATTAAATCAGTTTTTAAGTGATTGTTTAACTGTATACGTAGAGAAAGTGATTGATTAGTGCAAAATCAATTATGCAATGAAAGTAGGATACAACTTTATTGAGTTAACGTTAATTTATGAGATGAGTTATATATTTTTTTTTGGGTAAAATATTTTTTGATTTAAGAATTTTGTTTTCTTTAACTTGGTGCCCCCTAAAAATCTCTGAGACAGCTTCTAGATATGTCCATGTTTTTGGAGATAGGTAAATAGTTGTTAAGAGCCTTGTAGGTTTTCTCCGTAGACATAAGCCATTATGCTAAACCACGTAATTGTTATGTGTTATTGTATTATTATTTTATATTTCTGCTTTCATATCTGATAGAAATATTTTTAATATGAGTAATGACAGAATGGGAACATAATAAAAGTAATTTATATTTACATATTTGGACCCAATTTATTCAAATAATAGATATTATTATTATTATTATTATTAAATCTCTCTCTTAAAATGGATAAATGGGTAAGTATTGAGTGCTATTTTGCAAAATAATGACCACTTTTATCAATTCATGATATTTTTATTAAAAGCCAGAATAGTGCAGTATAAAGATGTAATTCTAAAGATTCAAAATTTTACAGAGCATGATCATCTCCATATTTTTGAAAATGAAGAGAGTTTATTTTGAAGTTATATTTTATTTTCTAAATCTAACAGTATTAAGAGTTTCATATCATTTAAAATTTTAAATAATGTAATATTGTGGATGTAGTATTACTCTAAAATAAAATTATAAAATATCATACCAAGACCCACCATAGCTAAAATAAAGGTATTGAGAAAATATCATGACATTAATTGTGTTCCGGACTTTTTTTTTTAGGCAATTTATTGAGCCAAAATTCATAGTTTTACGGACATTTTTATTGGGTTTTTTTTAACACATTGTTTAACGTAAAGAAAGACATAGTTTTACTAAAAAACAATTAAAAAAAAAAAAGTACTTTCTTCCTTTATGTTTGGAGTAGTTTTATCCTTCAACTTTAAAATTAAATAATTTCGTCATTTATATTTTGTACACAAGCATATATAGTCCCTGCTATTACTCTCTTAGTTAAATTCTAACAAAATCTCTTATGATTCATAGAATATTTCATTGTGCAATGTCTAAAATGCCTCACTAAATTTTAATGTCCCAAAATTTTTCTTTGTGTATTTTTAGTTTTATGTGTTAGTCATACTTAAAAAACAAAAATTGTGATATATGGTATTCTATTTGTTACCTAGAGAATTTATTAGAGGTGTAAATATTCTAGATTTATAATTTTTTCTAATAGAAACTTCAATGACATATGCCTTTTGTTATTTTTTTTTTAATTTCTTTTATTTCTTAAAAAGGTGTTTATTAAAAATTAATTAAGCTAAGCATCATAATTAGGCTCATAAAATAAAATGACAAAGAAGAAAGTATGAATAAAAAAAATATTCATTGCAAACAATTTGAGGTATTTAATTTAATAAGGAATTTCAATTGTAGCATTTATCATCATTTATTGCGAAAATTTAAATATTATGACAATATCTTATCAAAATTTAGTTATTTATTGTTGGAAGATGATGACATTTGTTATCATTCTTGGTAGAATTTTTGTGTAAGTAGATACTATCTTTAGTATATAGGTTCTAAAAAAATTATTATACTAAATAGAAAATCATATATTAAATAACTATTTTAAATTTAAGTATTGATAGTATTCAAAAATAATTATATCTATTTTTTTTATTCAAGGGACAACATGTACCTTGCACATTTACTAGTGTTACATAAACACTTTTAAAAAAGCATCACAGTAACTACCTATGGCTGATAAAGTTTGATCTTTTTGGTCCTCTTTCTTTCTTTTCTTTTCTTTTCTTTTTTTTTTTTTTTTTTTTTTTTTTTTTTTTTTTTTTTTGTCATTAACAAAAGAGGGTCATATTTGGTGGACCCTTTTTGTTTGACTTTTTTTGTCTTTGACAAAAAGGGCATATCTGGTTGACCCTTTATATCTCTTCCATTGCTTTTTGGTCCGACTTTTTTTGTCTTTGACAAAAAGGACATATCTGGTGGACCCTCTATATCTCTTCCATTGCACATGGGAATCTGCTTTATTGATTTTTTTGGTCCGACTTTTTTTATTTTTGACAAAAAGGGCATATCTGGTGGACCCTCTATATCTCTTCCATTGCACATGGCTCATGAAGGCACGAGGGAATCTGCTTTATTGATCTTTTTGGTCCGACTTTTTACATGGGCACGAGGGAATCTGCTTTATTGATCTTTTTGGTCCGACTTTTTACATGGCTCATGAAGGCTCATGAAGGCACGAGGGAATCTGCTTTATTGATCTTTTTGGTCCGACTTTTTACATGGCTCATGAAGGCACGAGGGAATCTGCGGAATCTGCTTTATTGATCTTTTTGGTCCGACTTTTTACATGGCTCATGAAGGCACGAGGGAATCTGCGGAATCTGCTTTATTGATCTTTTTGGTCCGACTTTTTTTATTTTTGACAAAAAGGGCATATCTGATGGACCCTCTATATCTCTTCCATTGCACATGGCTCATGAAGGCACGAGGGAATCTGCTTTATTGATCTTTTTGGTCCGACTTTTTTTGCCTTTGACAAAAGGGGGTCATACTTGGTGGACCCTATTATACTTGGTGTTAAAATTGCAGGGCATACTGCAGGGCATAATGCAGGGCAGAGTAGCATGAGACAAGCTACAAGTGTGATGACTAGTACAGTTGTTGCTGAGGTGAAGAGCATTAACCAAGCCACGAGGGTTGTAAGGAGTGCAGCACTAGCTGATAGACAGTGCAGGGAAAAAGCCACACAGGATGCATCAATATCTGACCAGAGTAGCACTGAAGTCTGGGAAGCAATTGAAGCAGTTCCACATCACGAGTTCTTCATTCAAGAGCGCTGAGGATTTGAGTCCCGTGATTCTAGGAAGTAGTTAGTCGCAATTGACACGTGTATAATTCTAGAAGTTTAGCTAACTGACTTTGGCGCCACATTTGAAAGTTAGTTATGCTCACTGTGTATATAAACAGAGCACTGTGTATTTTATTCATTAACTTCGTGTATTCTTTTTTGATCAATGAAATTCTTTCTATTCTATTTAGATTTCTCTCAGATTTTTTCATGGTATCAGAGCAGCTAGCACAGTTTACACTGATTTCCTAGCTTTTAGTTTGGTTCCAGAAGATTTTCTTTCGTTCCAAACAGAAATTTTCCTCAAGAAAATTTCCTCGTTTTTTCTTTTGCTGAGAAATCGTTCGAGAATTTCTTTCTGTTTCTTCTTTTCATTGAAGTTTTTTGTTGTTGTTCAAGCTTTGAAGATCATTCATGGCTTCTGTTGAAGGAAATGATCACTCTGATTCAACACAACCTCAATCCACGCGACCAGTCTCAAGTTCTAATACACAGACCAATTCATCCAATCCTTTTCTGCTAAGTGCAAGTGAGAATCCAGGTAATATCTTGGTCACACAGCCATTGTTGGGAATGAGGAACTATCAATCTTGGTCTAGGGCTATGGTTCTAGCACTCACTGCCAAGAAGAAGATAGGCTTCGTAAATGGAAAGATTGAGAAACCTGAAGATGATTCTCCATTGTATGAAGATTGGGAAAGCTGTAACACAATGGTGCTTTCTTGGTTGATCAATTCAATGCATTTTGATGTGTCAAGTGGTATTATGTATTGTGAGACTGCGAGGGAGATGTGGCTTGAGTTGCAACGTGTGTTTTCTCAAGGAAATGGACCAAAGATTTATAACCTTCAACAAGAAATTTCACAGATAACTCAGAGTCAATTGTCAGTGACTGAGTATTACTCTAAGTTCAAGAAACTTTGGGATCAACTACTTCATTATGAACCCTTGCCAGCATGTACTTGTGGTGCGATGAAGACACTCAGCATTGCTCATGAGAAATCCTATGTGATGAGGTTTCTAATGGGGCTCAATGAGAATTTTGAGACTGTGAGGAGTCACATTCTCATGCTTGAGCCATTTCCACCAATGAGCAAGGTGTATTCCTTGATTCTTCAAGAGGAGGCACATAAAGGAATTGGTCATGGTAATGGTTCTGCCTGCATTCCTAAACCTGATTCGGTGGCAATGTATGTTAATGCCAAAGGGAATCCTGGTAACAAGGCTGGACCTAAGAAGGAAAGACCCTTGTGCACCCACTGTAACATGCTTGGACACACTGTGGACAAATGTTACAAACTCCATGGCTATCCACCAGGTTATAAGCAAAAGGGGAAGTTCAATGTTAATCAGGTTTCCTTTCCACAAGGAACTGATGCTGAGAATACATCTGCTCAATGTCCTATTACTAAGGCACAGTGTGAGCAGCTCCTTGCTCTTTTCAAACCAGGCTTTGATCAAGGTCAAAAACATCATGCTGCATCTGTCAGTACAAGTGGAAGTGTCTCTGGTTTGACTACTGAAGCTCATGGTGTGGCTGCTGCAACTGGTGTGCCTCTCTCATCAGCCCTTAACAATTCCAACTTCATTGACACTATGTCAGGTACTGCTTCCAGCCTTTCTTTCAAACCTACTTTGCAGCACTCTATATTCTCTGCTAAAATAGTTGATAAAGAGTGTTTTCATACCACTGATTGGGTCATAGACACAGGTGCCACTGACCATATGGTACATTCCGTAAGGTTGAATTTATTCAACCATCTAATTGGCTTTATTCCGTGCCAAATTTGCTTGTAATTCAGCATTTAGTTACCCTGTATTTAGGTGGGTTTGTTGTAAGGGTAGTGAGTGAGATAGAGTGAAGTTTGCTCAAGAGTGTGCAAGAAAACAGAGACTCGCGGCTGGGACTCGCGGGTGGACTCGCGGCTGCAAGCCGCCAGAAGCTGCACATGTGCCAAGCATGCTGGAAGATGAACAGTCATGCTAGCTGGAGCACTACAGGACAAAACAGGACAACTAGCCATACGGTTAACTCGCGACTGGATCTCGCGACTTGGTCAAGCCGCGAGGTCAAGCCGCGAGCCACCCCTGTTTTGGTAAAACCTGACGTTTCACATTCCTCTCCCACTCCAGTATAAATACCCCTTTAACCCACGATTGAAAGAGAGCTTCCAGAGAGAATTTTGAGAGAGAAACCCTAAAGAAAAACCAGATTGCTTCACCCACAATCTATACCTTAGAGTCTCTTCAAATTCCCTTACTCTCTTCCTCTCCATTGTCAAATCCTTGAGAGGCATTATACCAAACCTGGTTCTCACCATTATCATCTCTGTGAGACAGTTGTTTGGAGTTCTGGGAAGCAGTTAGGAAGGAGCCAATCTTCATTGGTTGATGCTACGGTCTAGTAGCGGAATCCGGGAAGCTAGAAAAGAAAAAGGTTCAGCGCAACCTCGTTGGAGCAAGAAGCTTGGAGGGCTTAGGTGCACTGGGTAGATTAGGCTTGGAGGGTCTATTGCTGTCCTTGTATCCCAACTGTATTTTCTAGTGGATTGATTACCGCTTGGAGGGTGGCGGAGAGGTTTTTCGCCGAGGACTTCGGTTTCCTCTTCGATAACACATCGCGTGTTGTCTTTGTGTTTGCATCTTCCTTCCTCTCTATCTTTGCCTTTATTTTATCTGCTGTGGTTTTATTTTGTTATGGCTTAGATAGTTGTTTAACCAATTTCATATTATAGCATGTGTTAAGTTTCCGCACACTTGTTGTTTGACATATTGCTTGATTTGGTTAAGTTGTATTTTGGGGGTCTAAACGTTCAAAGGTGTTTTGTACACATTTTTGAACTTTCAATTGGTATCAGAGCGGGTACACTGCTGTTGGTTTCATTACCATTGTGTGATCCTTGACTCCCTTTTGAGATGGATAGGTCTCAATCCCTAAATGCACCTCCATATTTTGACAGTAGTAATTATGCTTTTTGGAAAGTTCGTATGAGAGCTTTTCTGTGTTCTATTGATGAATCCGTTTGGGATGCTGTTGAGATTGGTTGGACCAAACCTGAGGCAACCAAATCCACATGGGATAAGGCAGCACTTGCTGCATCTAATGCTAACAGTAAAGCACTCAATGCTATTTTCTGTGGTGTGTCTCCAGATGAATTTCACAGGATTTCTCACATTACCATTGCCAAAGAAGCATGGGAGATTCTGGAAACCACTTATGAAGGCACGAAGAAAGTGAAAGACACCAAGTTACAAATGCTGACCACTCGGTTTGAGGAGCTTAAAATGAGTGAGGATGAGTCTTTTGACTCTTTCTATGGGAAGCTAAATGAGGTGGTCGTCAGTAAGTTTAACTTGGGGGAGAAAACGGAGGACTCAAAGATTGTAAGGAAGATCCTTCGATCATTGCCGGAAAGTTTTCGTGCTAAAGTGACAGCCATTGAAGAGAGTAAGGATCTTGACGACATCAAAGTACAGGAGCTGGTTGGTTCTCTGCAGACTTATGAGATGTCGCTGCCCAATCAACGGAAGAGTAAATCCCTTGCTCTAAAGACCATTAATGAGAAGGTGGAAGATCAAGACTCATCGGGAGAAGATGTGGTTGACAAAGATGTAACCTACCTTGTCAAAAATTTCAGAAAGTTTTTGAAATTCAAAAATAATGGCAAATTTGATGATAAAAGAAAATTCCAAAGTTCTGGAAGGGAGAAGAGGGATTTCAAAAAGAAAGATGGAAAAGAATCCCAACCCACACAAGGTGTCACTTGTTTTGAATGTAACGGGCATGGACACTTTAAGAAGGAATGTCCGAATTATTTGAAATCGAAAGGCAAGGTGTATGCCACGACCTTGAGTGACTCAGATTCGTCTGACTCAGAATCTGAAGAGAGCTGTGATGGAGAAGGGAACTATTCAGCTTTCATGACTATTGCTCATGTTGAGTCTTCGGATGAGTTGAATCTGCTTGTACGAGACCTTGGAGAACATAGTGATGATGAGTCACTAGGAATTGTTGAAGAATCAGAAGCTGAAGAAGATGAAAGAACAGCAAATCTTCAAGAGAATTATAACTCACTCTTGGAGAAGTCGGGTGAATATACAAGGGTGGCCAAGGCTGTTGTGAGAAAAATGAAGAAGGCTGAGGAGGACTACAAAAGTCTCCTAATTCGATATAGGGAGGCCAAATGTGAGATAGAAACACTGAATGGTGAGTTGTCCGAAACTTACACAAAAGTGAGATTTCTTGAGAATGAGGTTGTGCAAGCGAATGTTAAAATAGAGAGGGTCACCACCAAGAAGCTAGATGATGTTATATCATCTCAAAAGAGCTTTTCAGACAAATCCGGATTGGGATATACCGGAGGAAGTAATTCATCTGGAAATGTCACTAAAGAAGTGAAGTTTGTAAAGGCCAAAGATCCAGTTGTAGCTGACCTTACTGGTGAGAAGCTCGAGGTGGAGGAGAAGAAGAATGTGGTGGACCAACGGATGCTGAATCATCGTAATCAGTCTGTGGGCAGGTCTGAATCCCGTGCCAAGTCACGTCCACGACCACAAAGAGGTCCTAGAGGAACTTATGTGTGCCATTATTGCGGACTTCAAGGGCATACTCGACCAAATTGCCAAAAGCTGAGAGCAAAGAACAGTGCAACTCCTTAAAGGTCAGGAGGACCCAGAATTGATAGGAGAGTTTGGGCAGGAGATCAATCTAGAGATCAAAATGGAGATCCCGGAATGATGAACGTGATGAAGATGATTGGTGCATTCACCAACTGCTTGGAAAGCTTCTCACGAAAGTTTGAAAGCCCTAACTCCCGTACCCAATCCTATAAGGAAATCATCCCAAACGCAAGTGACGTGTGGGTGAAAAAGGGTACTCATGCATAAGCATTACAACACGTCCATGCATTAATACTTCCTATGCTTTGTGACAATATTTGTTTGATTAGTTTGCTGTTTTTGATGGTGGTTGTTTGCTTGTCTTCTTGTGAATATTTTTAATTTTGTTTTATCAATCTTTTTGTTTCTTGTGTCAAAAATCCAAAAATCACATAAAAATTAGAAAATCAAAAAGCTTGATTGACTTTGTTGAGTCTTGTCTTAAAACTTGTTTTGCCTTGTACCTTTGTGCTAATGGCTTTGTGCATTTTCGAGCATTGCTTGTTTTCATGCACTCATATCACTGTGGGAAAAATCTTGAAATCTATGTGATTGTTGTAAATAGATCTTCAAACTTGTCATAAATGATTAGTGAATGGTTATGTTGATCTTGAGACATGCATAGACTTGTGTCTATATATCTTCCCACTTTTTATTTTTTTTGTTTTGCTAAAAAGAGCTCACCAAATGTAAATCTCCAAATGAAAAGAGATATTGAGCTGCAAAAGCCTGTCGCACATTCTAGTATTTGACTAGGAAAAAGGGTAAGCGACCTCATATTCAAGTGAATGTTAATTCAAAAAGGCCAAAGGCCTGTTCTTCAAAGAGAAATGTTATATATCTCTCTCACAATGAGAGATGATTGCCTCAAAAGATCAAAAAGATCAAATGTTATGATTGAAAGTGGAGTCAAATGAAAAGCTCCAAGTTATGTTATCAAGTTGTGTGGGAGGTCATATATACATATTTCTATAATTGAGATTGGTCACATGATCTAGTGCTAATTGTGTATGCCTTGGTTGAATTGATCATTGAAGCTTCACATTAGACGAAGGACTATCTCATTGTTGGTATCCACACACAACACACAAGTTTATGTTCAATAAATGCCATATTCATTTGTGTGATTGTACTTGATAAAATGTGTTTTCACATGTTCAATCTGTGTTAATTCAAGCACAAAAAGATTTTTGAGTGTTTTAGGTGTTTTTGGAAAGTATTTTGTTTGAAAAATCTGAAAATGTCAAAAATACTGTTTTGCCCTGTTTTGGCAGCTCAGTCGCGGGTATGTCAAGTCGCGAGCCTCAGTCGCATCTTCGCTGGTCATTTTTGGCGACTAGTTCGCGAGTGGAAGGTCCAGTCGCGAGGTTCACTCAGAGATTTTCGCGGCTCAGCTCGCGACTCACTTGCGGGTAGACCTTCCAGTCGCGAAAAACACTTAGAAAAATTTTTCAAAATTTTGTTCTTAAGTGCTTTGGCGGCTTGAGCTGGCGACTGTGTGGCGACTTAATCAAGTCGCGAAAATCGCGTGTTTGGCAGAAACAGGAGCAGTTTTTAAACTTTTTTCAGTTTTCCCTCGAACTTTTATGACTGTTCATCTTCTCTCTAAACTCTCTCCCTCCCAAACACTCTGTGCTCCCATTTCCAATCTCTATTGTTGCACTCTTGTAGCTCAAAATCGTCAAGTTACAGGTATGGGTTTTCAGTTTTACACTCTTTTCTACTTGATTTTGTGCTTTTACCCTTTGATTTTTTGCATATGATTGTGATTTTGAAATGGGTTTATGTTTCGGTTTCTGCTCCTTGTTCATGCTTAGCTTGTGGATGCTGTTACTATAGTTTGTGTTGATGATAGTCATATCCTTATTGCTCTTCATCTTGTGCTTAGCTAAATGTTTCTTTTATTTTATTCTGAACTTTGAGCTGTTGAGTTGTTTCTATTGGTTCACTTTGAGGTTGTGAGTTTTACTGTGCTAAAATTGCATGTTTTATTGTGTTAATCTGTTGGGAGCTTCTGTTAGGCTCAAAATACTGTTTGTATGTCATATCATTTTTCCATTATCTGTCTCAATGTCATTTATCTGCCTTTAGGATAGTTTCTCCATGTTGTTTCATGTGTTTCCTATCTTAGGCTTGGTTTATCCATGTGATTGATTAAGTAGCTTATTGTTTAAGTGTTCAAAGTTAATTTGTATGAATGATATCTCTTTGTTAATTACATGGTACTAACTGAATCTGCACATATATTGTTCTATGCTGTTGTGGCCTTTTCTGATTGTTCACAGATGGCTCCCTCACCTCAGAAGAAGAAATCTACTGCAAAGAAGGCTGACAAAAGATTAAAGATGGATTCTAAACTGTTTAGGTCAGTTCACCACTTTGAGAGATACAAGGATAACTTCTTGAATGCAGGAATCATTCAAGAAAGATTTGTAGATTTGGAGGACTTAAGACAAACCTTTATTCCCAGCTGTTTTGAAGGAAGAGGATGGGAAAAGCTTCTAAGTGGTTTCCCTGTTGTGTGGGAACCCCTAATTAGGGAATTTTACTCAAATGCTGTGATAAAGGAGAATGAATTAAGTTGCTGGGTGAGGGGTAAAGAATTTGTCTTGGATGCTCATGTCATAGATGATGCATTAGGGCTTGAAGGATTAGATGATGAAGAATTTATCAATTACAAGGATAGGAGTGTTTCTATTGAAACAGTTCAACAAAGGATAGGTGGGCAGAGAGAAGGGAAATGTTTGAATACCACTGCCTTTCCAGTGGACATGAGGTGCCTTACAATAATTATGATGTTTAACCTCTATCCCATTAAGAAATTGACTACAATCAATTGTGCTAGAGCAGTCTTTCTGATGGATCTCAAAGAAAAGAACTTCATAGACATAAGTTCCCGCATTTATGACACCATTGTGGATGAGACTAGAACAACCTCTAGGCCTAAATTGATCTTTCCCAGTTTGCTAATGAGGATTTTTAGAAGGAAGGGTGTTCCAATCCCTCAAGACATCAGTCCCATGTCCACACCCTCTGCAATCAACAAGCTTACCTGCAAAAGGATAAGTGTTAGGCTTCCAGGAGAAGAAGATGAAGGTGATGAAGGAGAGGCTGTCCCAATGGAGACTGAAGCAGAGGCAGCAGGGCTTGCATCAACCTCAACACCTAGGAGGAGTGGCAAAAGACACAGAGCTTCAACTTCTGCAGACACACCTCCAGATGCTTTCCAGATCATTCTGGAAAGGCTTGATGGGATCAGGGCAGTCCAAACTGAGCACTCTGACAGGATGAGAGCCATGCAAGACCAGATTGATGTCTTAGCTGCTAAACTTGACAGCTTCACAACTCAGCATGACCAGTGACCCTTTAGCCATTCCTGTCAAAAAGGGGGAGAAGTTCATTGATGATTGAGAAGCAAAAAAGCAGCTCTTAAGGGGGAGTAATTAGTTGAGGGAGAGTTGCCAAAAACAGAAACTTTGTTTATATATGTTTATGATTTGGGTATTTTTAGTGTTTTTATGGTTTTGATACACTGTGTTTTGGTGTATAGCTGTTTCTAACTCATTTCATATACTCTTGGTTTAAACTTTAATATATTTTGATGATGTTATTCAGGATGTTTTGTGATTTGTACCCATGTGCTTTTGTAAGCTTTTAGGGTTATTGTTTTATGCATAGTTTGTAGGCTTTATGGTATGTACCTTGCTTAGTGCAGCCTTTATGCTTTGTTGAAATCAGTACTTTAATCTAAATGTTCTGCATTTTGGTTTATGTACTGTCACTCTTGTGCCCTTGTAGGATTGTTCCTAGATGCATATGCCTTGTGTGTTATGCATTGGTTGAGTGTTGAGCATACAAGTGTCTTGCCTTGTGCTTGTTAACTTGTATGTTCTTGTGTTCATTCCAAGTGTGAATGAGCACTGTGATCATTACCTTGTGGTGTTCACTTGGTTGATCAAGCCATGGTTTGTTTATTAACTCCATCTTTGCTTGATCTCATATTTGCCTGTTTCATATGCATTTATGATTTTTTGCTTACAATGATCATGGTGTATTGTTGTGTTTCAGGAGTATTATGTTCATATGATTCAAGTGCTTCACAGCTTCTAGAGTTAGGTGTGAGTGAGTTTTGTTCAACTGTTCCCAACTCACATGTTAAGTCTAGAGTCTGTTTTAGGGTTTTGTCACGGAATAGCCAAAGGGGGAGATTGTAAGGTTGAATTTATTCAACCATCTAATTGGCTTTATTCCGTGCCAAATTTGCTTGTAATTCAGCATTTAGTTACCCTGTATTTAGGTGGGTTTGTTGTAAGGATAGTGAGTGAGATAGAGTGAAGTTTGCTCAAGAGTGTGCAAGAAAACAGAGACTCGCGGCTGGGACTCGCGGGTGGACTCGCGGCTGCAAGCCGCCAGAAGCTGCACACGTGCCAAGCATGCTGGAAGATGAATAGTCATGCTAGCTGGAGCACTACAGGACAAAACAGGACAACTGGCCATACGGTTAACTCGCGACTGGATCTCGCGACTTGGTCAAGCCGCGAGGTCAAGCCGCGAGCCACCCCTGTTTTGGTAAAACTTGACGTTTCACATTCCTCTCCCACTCCAGTATAAATACCCCTTTAACCCACGATGGAAAGAGAGCTTCCAGAGAGAATTTTGAGAGAGAAACCCTAAAGAAAAACCAGATTGCTTCACCCACAATCTATACCTTAGAGTCTCTTCAAATTCCCTTACTCTCTTCCTCTCCATTGTCAAATCCTTGAGAGGCATTATACCAAACCTGGTTCTCACCATTATCATCTCTGTGAGACAGTTGTTTGGAGTTCTGGGAAGCAGTTAGGAAGGAGCCAATCTTCATTGGTTGATGCTACGGTCTAGTAGCGGAATCCAGGAAGCTAGAAAAGAAAAAGGTTCGGCGCAACCTCGTTGGAGCAAGAAGCTTGGAGGGCTTAGGTGCACTGGGTAGATTAGGCTTGGAGGGTCTATTGCTGTCCTTGTATCCCAACTGTATTTTCTAGTGGATTGATTACCGCTTGGAGGGCGGCGGAGAGGTTTTTCGCCGAGGACTTCGGTTTCCTCTTCGATAACACATCGCGTGTTGTCTTTGTGTTTGCATCTTCCTTCCTCTCTATCTTTGCCTTTATTTTATCTGCTATGGTTTTATTTTGTTATGGCTTAGATAGTTGTTTAACCAATTTCATATTATGGCATGTGTTAAGTTTCCGCACACTTGTTGTTTGACATATTGCTTGATTTGGTTAAGTTGTATTTTGGGGGTCTAAACGTTCAAAGGTGTTTTGTACACGTTTTTGAACTTTCACATTCAGTCACTTGCTTTACTTCTATCACCACTGTCTTAAATACTCATGTTAATTTGCCAAATGGTGAGATAGCTTTAGTCACACACATTGGTACTGTGAGGATCTCAGACAAATTTACTCTTTACAATGTGTTATGTGTTCCATCATTCAGTTTTAACCTCATCTCTGTCAGTCAGTTGGCCAAATCTATTTCTTGTTGTCTTATCTTCTTTGGGACATTGTGCTTTATCCAGGACCTTGCTCATTGGAGCACACTTGGTCTGGGTAAGGAATGCAATGGGCTCTACCTGCTGGAAAGGAGCAACTCCACTTCACTATCTGATTCCATTTCTGCTGCTTCCATTTCTGCTGCAATACCTTCTGTTCTTAACACTCATGTATGGCATTCTAGATTAGGACATCTGTCTAATGCCAAATTAGTTTCAATTAGGAATAATGGTGAACCACTTTGTACTTCAGTTGTGGATCTTACTTGTGAAATCTGCCCACTTGCAAAACAAAAACGTTTACCCTTCAATAAAAGTTCTCAAATTTCTGCTTCCTGTTTTGATTTGATACATTGTGACTTATGGGGTCCCTTTTCAGTGTCTACCATTGATAGTTGCAAATATTTCTTGACTATTGTGGATGATTGCTCAAGGTGTACTTGGGTTTATCTCTTAAAACATAAGTCTCAAACCCAATCTGTTTTAGAAGGTTTTTGTACCATGGTAGAAACTCAATTTTCTAAAAAGATCAAGACCATTAGGTCTGACAATGGTACATAATTTTTCATGAGGGATTTCTTTGCTAAGCAAGGCATTTGTCATCAATTGAGCTGTGTTGAAACCCCTCAACAAAATGGTGTTGTTGAGAGGAAACATCAACACATCTTGAATGTGGCTAGAGCTCTCATGTTTCAATCACACCTGCCTTTACACCTATGGGGACATGCTGTTCTTGCAGCCGTTTACTTGATAAATAGAACTCCATCTTCAGTTTTATCAAATCAAACTCCTTTTGAAACTTTGTTTGGTTCTCCACCCTCCTATTCACATTTGAGAGTCTTTGGCTGCTTGTGTTTTGCTTCTACCCTTTCTAATCATAGAACAAAGTTTGCTCCTAGAGCAAAGAAATGTGTCTTCTTAGGGTATCCTTTTGGGGTAAAAGGATATAAGGTTCTTGACTTAGCCACTCAAAGTGTGTTTCTCTCTAGGGATGTTGTTTTTCATGAACATTCCTTTCCTTTTGCATCTGTTTCTGTTACTGTTTCAGATTCCATTCCTTCTTGTGATGATGTTGTTGCTCCCTCTTCTTCAGCAGGTAATGATTCCTTTGTCACTCCCATTAGTGTTCCTGATTTTGTTCCAAATGATATTGATAATGCCTTATTCCCTTCTTCTGTTTCTACTGATCCTGTTATACACAATGACATTACTTCTTCCTTAATGTCTACTGATGTTTCACCTAGTTCTAGTCAGGTTCCTTTTCCAGCTGCACCTTCTTCTCCACCAGTTGTACCAGCCTCTCCAGTGCCTCTCAGAAAATCAACTAGAGACACTAGACCTCCTGCATACTTGCAGGATTATGCTTGTACTGCATTTGCTTCTGGTGCTGCTTATGATCTGGCTGAGTGCATCACCTACTCTCACTTGGAACTTGGTTACCAAACTTACCTCATGACAGTTGGTTCTAGTCCTCAAGAACCTCAGAGCTTCTCTCAGGCAGTTCAAGATCCTCTTTGGAGAGCTGCCATGGACAAAGAAGTTCAAGCTCTTGAGAACAATCACACTTGGGATGTGACTACTTTACCTCCTGGTAAACTTCCCATTGGCTGCAAATGGGTTTATAAAGTCAAGCTCAATCCTGATGGAAGTGTTGAAAGGTATAAAGCAAGATTGGTAGCTAAAGGTTATACCCAAAGAGAAGGCCTTGATTTTCTAGAGACTTTCTCTCCAGTTGCTAAGACTGTTTCAGTAAGGGTCTTGATTGCTTTGGCTGCTGCTAAGTCTTGGCCTTTACATCAATTAGACATTAATAATGCCTTTCTTCATGGGGATTTGGATGAGGAGGTTTACATGGCCTTGCCTCCTGGTTTTCACAGTAAGGGGGAGTGTTCAGTTTCTTCTTCTTCTTCAGTTCCTAAGGCAGCATCTGCTCCTAAAGTATGTAAGCTGGTAAAATCACTTTATGGCTTGAGACAAGCTTCTCGGCAATGGTACACAAAGTTGTCAGCAACAATTACACAGCTTGGTTTTGTTCAGTCCCAAGCAGACCATTCCCTGTTTGTCCATAGCAAAGGATCTTTGTTCACTGCAATACTAGTCTATGTAGATGATATGATCATTACAGGTAATGATCTTGATTGTGTTACTTCTCTGAAGTCAGTTCTAGATCAGAAGTTTGGGATCAAGGACTTGGGATCACTCAAGTTTTTCTTAGGCTTGGAAATTGCAAGGAACAAGACTGGCATCAGTTTAACACAAAGGAAATATGCTCTTGAAGTTCTTGAAGAAACTGGAATGACAGGTTGCAAACCAACTCAAACACCAATGGAGCAGCAATTGAAGTTATCCAAAGGTGGTGGGGACCTGATTTCTAATCCTGGCCAGTATAGGAGGCTTATTGGGAAGCTAATGTACTTGACTTTGAGCAGACCAGATATCACATATGCAGTACATAGGCTTAGTCAGTTCTTGGCACAACCTAGAGTACCACATATGAAGGCTGCTACCAGAATACTTCAATACATTAAAGGCACACCTGGACAAGGTGTTTTCTTCCCCACAGATTCTGATTTGCACTTAAAAGCATACTGTGATGCAGATTGGGCTGGATGCCCTGACACAAGGAAGTCCTTGACAGGCTATTGTGTGTTTTTGGGTGATGCCTTGGTGTCTTGGAGATCTAAGAAACAAAGTATAGTGTCTAGATCAAGTGCTGAAGCAGAATACAGGGCAATGGCCACAACCACATGTGAGCTGACTTGGATATTACATTTATTAGAGGATTTGCATGTTAAACATGACAGACCTGTTTTGTTGTACTGTGATAACCAGGCAGCACTTCACATAGCAGCAAACCCAGTGTTTCATGAAAGGTCCAAGCACATAGAAGCTGATTGCCATGTTGTACGAAATAGGATCCTTGATGGTACACTTAAGACCTTCTATGTCTCAACCAAAAATCAGTTGGCGGATGTTTTTACAAAAGCCTTAGGAGTTGAAAACTATTTGAGATTGATCACTAGATTGGGTGTAATCAATATCTTTGCTCATATAGTAGAATATCCTTCCCCACCTAAGTCAAGTCAGAAGGCAAGAGCTGTGCTCTTGAGGGGGAGTGTTAAAATTGCAGGGCATACTGCAGGGCATAATGCAGGGCAGAGTAGCATGAGACAAGCTACAAGTGTGATGGCTAGTACAGTTGTTGCTGAGGTGAAGAGCATTAACCAAGCCACGAGGGTTGTAAGGAGTGCAGCACTAGCTGATAGGCAGTGCAGGGAAAAAGCCACACAGGATGCATCAATATCTGACCAGAGTAGCACTGAAGTCTGGGAAGCAATTGAAGCAGTTCCACATCACGAGTTCTTCATTCAAGAGCGCTGAGGATTTGAGTCCCGTGATTCTAGGAAGTAGTTAGTCGCAATTGACACGTGTATAATTCTAGAAGTTTAGCTAACTGACTTTGGCGCCACATTTGAAAGTTAGTTATGCTCACTGTGTATATAAACAGAGCACTGTGTATTTTATTCATTAACTTCGTGTATTCTTTTTTGATCAATGAAATTCTCTCTATTCTATTTAGATTTCTCTCAGATTTTTTCACATGGCTTTTGAAGGCACGAGGGAATCTGCTTTATTGACAAAAGGAGGTCATGTCTGGTGGACCTTCTTTATCTCTTCCATTGCCCATAGACGGATCAGAATTTTCTAATCCGACCTAAAAAGTACCTGATCAAATTTAATTTTTTTGATCCGTAATAAAAAGGATTGACTCGTAAATTGAGTCGTATATTTTTGTGGGCTAATCCGACTTGACCCGTGATCCGATCTAAACTCGAACCATATTTTTTAAAACTTTTTTTTGGTAAAAAAATAATAAAATTAAGACAATATTGGTTTGATTGTTTATTGTGAGCTTAAAGGATGAATGACTAAGCATTTTGTAATGAGTACAAATTTTTAGATATCAAATAGCGAAGTACATGTCATGCAAGATAATCTGGTTACAGTACAGTTAAAAACATAAATTTAAAATTGTAGACATGTGTAAGAAACATTTGCAAGTGTGAAAATAGTGAAGCCAAAGTATCAAATTAACATAAATTATGAATGCTTAGACCTATTTTTTTAACAATTTATGTCCAAAATAAATGACTTTTCAAAATAAATTATGATATTTCCTGGAGTGTGTGTTGCTTAACAATGATATGATATGATATTCATAAAAGAGACTATGTATAAATAAATAAACAATCAAACTTTAATATATATATCAAATTGAAATAGAGTGCTAGCCATAATTGACAATAGATTATAAAATTAATTTTCAAGATTGTAAATTTCTTATATGTTTTTATTCTTTGTCAAATGAATTATTCAATAAGTCATTTGTAATTTTGTTTTATATTTTGGGATGTTGAAATTGTGTAGAAATAAAACTTGTGTGTTTTTTTTACTTATCTTTGTGTTATTTTGTTTTAGATAGTAATGTTAGGATTTGTATAATTTCAAAATTATTGAATAAGTATTAATAAGTGTAATTCATTTTTGATATAAGTGATGAATTGAAAGTAATGCATTTTATATTAAGTAATTTGTTGCATGACATTCTAAATGGCAAATACATGTTGTTTTCTTAAAAAAAAAATTATGTGAAAAATACGGGTCAACCCGACTCAACCCAACCCAAATCGCAACTCGATTAACCCGAATCCATTTTTAACCTACTTAAAATGACCAATTTTTGACCAGCAACCCATTCAAGGAATATGCTTTATTGATTCATCCTTATCTCCTTGCTATTACTAGGACTGTAACATGAACTATCTGTGGTTGATAAAGTTTGTTCTTTTTGGTCCCACCTTTTTTTGTCTTTGACAAAAGGGGGTTATATCTGGTGGATCATCTATATCTCTTTCATTACACATGGCTTTTGGGAATTCGCTTTATTGATTCATCCTTATCTCCTTACCATTACTAGGACTGTAAAGATGATCAATCCAAGCAATGACACAATGCATTGTTTAGGTTTAGGACCATTATTGTGTATTCTGGCCCTCCCTCTCATGTGAGAGTGGGTCAGTGGAACTTACCCCTATTTGAAAGGAAAATTATACTTCCGAATACATAATAATTTATTATTTTATTTTAATGTTGATTTTAGAAATACACAGAAAAGGTTTTTTAAAATATATGTTAGAAAATTTTGAAAAATTACATACTCTTTAAAATTGTTCTCGGTTTATCTTCTAATTGTTCTTTTTGTGTTTGTAAGGAGAATTTTAGGTAGATCACTCCCTGATTTAAAATCTATCACTGTGTATATAGATTTTTTTCTTGCTCTAGTTGGTCATTTTGTAGTACGAGATAGTCACCGACAGAGAATTTTTTATATTAAATAATAAACAATACTTTGATAACTGTTTCAAATTTATTGATGAAAGCTAAATTTGGGAAAGATCGAGAATGTTATTTACTTATTTTTCCTTCTTGTCATTAATAGATATTTTCTAGGGTGTTAAATGAGTGGATTTAGGAGATTTGGGATGGGTATAGTTGGGTTGGGTACATAAAACTTATTTACTTATTTATTGTTCATTTAACTAATTACTTCTAACCTAAACCCAACCCAACCTAATTATTATGAGTAAACTCCAATCCACCTAATTACCCAATAATCAAAACTACCAAAATGCCACTAAAACTTAAAAATGACCAAAGTACTCCTAAAATCCTTTAAAATTACCAAAATACTCCCTAAACCTAGAAAAGACCAAATATGATAAATAAATAAATAAATAAAACCACTAAAAATTACTAAAATACCCCTGAAAGCTAAAAAACGACCAAAATACCCCCGAACCTAAAAATTAACCAAAATACCCCCGAAACCCAAAAAATGATTGAAATACTCCTGAAACCTAAAAATGACCAAAATACCTCCTAATCCTAAAAAATGACCGAAATACTCCCTAAACCTAAAAAATGACCAAAATACCCCCGAAATCTAAAAATTAACCAAAATACTACCTAAACCTAAAAATAACCAAAATACTCCCTAAACCTAAAAAATGACAAAAATACCCCGAAACCTAAAAATGACCAAAATACTCTTGAAACCTAAAAATTACCAAAATACCCCCCTAAACCTAAAAAATGACTGAAATACCCCTAAAACAAAAAATGACCAAAATACCCCTGAAACCAAAAATTAACCGAAATACTACCTAAACCTAAAAAATGACAAAAATACCTCCGAAACTTGAAAATGACCAAAATACCACCCTAAAACTATAAAATGACCAAATTACCCCCTAAACCTAAAAAAGGATTAAAATACTCCTGAAACCTTAAAAAATGACTGAAATACTCCCTAAACCTAAAAAATGACCAAAATACTCTCAAAACCTAAAAAATGACCGAAATACCCTTAAAACCTAAAAATGACCAAAATACCCCTGAAACCTAAAACTTAATTGAAATACCACCTAAAAAATGACCAAATTACCTTCGAAACCTAAAAATGACCAAAATACCCCCTAAAACTATAAAATTACCAAAATACCCTAAAACCTATAAAATAATGAAAATACCCCTAAACTTTTAAAATGACCCAAATACACCCAAAACCTTTAAAATGACCACAAATAACCCGAAACTTCTAAAATGACCAAAAATACCCTGAAACCTCTAAAACAACCAAAATAACTTCAAACCTCTAAAACGACCAAAATACCCCTCAAAATATGTAAAGTGACCAAAATACCACTAATCCTATATGATGAACAAAATACACTTGAAGCCTCTAAAATTACCTAAATAGAGGTTTGGGGTATTTTGGATGTTTCGAGGGTATTTTATTCAAATTAAAGGTTCCAAGAGTATTTAAGTAATTTTGGAGGTTTTGAGGGAATGTCACTAATTTTTTAGGTTTGAGGGGTGTTTTGTTAATTTTTAGATTTTGGGGCTATTTTAGTAATTTTCTAGGTTTTGTAGGTCTTTTAGTTTGTTTTTATGTTTTGGGGATATTTCGGTCATTTTTTAGGTTTTGGGGGTATTTTAGTCATTTTTTAGGTTTAGGAGGTATTTTGGTCATTTTCTATGTTTAAGGAGTATTTTGGTAATTTTTTTTTTTTTAGTTTTAGGGGGATTTTGGTCATTTTTTAGGTTTAGGGTATATTTTTATCATCTTATAGGTTTAAGGGGCATTTTTGTCATTTTATAGTTTTGGGGTATTTTGTTCATTTTTTAGGTTTCAGGGATATTTTGGTAATTTTTTAGATTTAGGGGTTATTTTGGTCATATTTTAGGTTACGAGGGTATTTCAGTCATTTTTTAGGTTTAAGAGTTTTTTCGGTTTAAGAGTTTTTTCGGTTAATTTTTAGGTTTCAAGGGTATTTAGATCATTTTTTTAGATTTAGGGGGTATTTTGGTCAATGTTTAGGGGGGTATTTTGGTTATTTTTTTTAGGTTTAGAGGGTATTTTGGTAATTTTTAGGTTTCAAGGGTATTTTGGTCATTTTTTAGGTTTAGGGAGTATTTTGATCAATTTTTAGGTTTTGAGATTATTTTGGTCATTATTTAGGTTTAGGGGTATTTTGGTCAATTTTTAGATTTTGGGGGTATTTTGGTCATTTTTTAGATTTTGGGGGTATTTTGGTCCTTTTTTTAGGTTTCAAGTGTATTTCGGTCATTTTTTAGGTTTAGGGGGTATTTTGGTCAATTTTTAGGTTTCAGAGGTATTTTGGTTATTTTTTAGGTTTCGAAGGTATTTTGGTCAATTTTATAGGTTTAGGGGGTATTTTAGTCATTTTTTAGGTTTAAGGGGTATTTTGGTGATATTTAGTAGTTTTGGGGTATTTTAAAGTTGGGTAATTTGTAAAAATGATAATTGGATCATAATTGAGTGTAATTGGGTACCTAGTGAAAACCCAATACACATTAATGTTAATTGGGGGGTTAATACCCATTTAATCCAATTAATAAATGGGTAGGTTTGGGTCTCATTTATGTTGGTGGGTTTAGGTTGATTTTGCCACCCCTAATATTTTCACATGTTGTGTTACATAAACACTTTCAAAATTAATAATGTTATTCAAATATATATAGTCAAGCCATATGCTAACACTACTAATTTCTTTTTCTTCTTCTTCTTTGTTTTCTCCTAAGTAAATGAGATTACAAATGGTCTAGGGGTCCAGACCATCTGGAAGAATAAAACACAACCCACCACATTTTGGGCGAAAAATTAACTTACTTAAGGACAAAACATGCTACCCATACAAAGCAATAAGAGTCTAGCAAATCTTGCTTCCATTACTTATTGTTTCCCTATAGTTTTTGTTAGAAATACTAAATGAATATTATTGTATTTTTGAAGTAATAAAATATACATGAGTGTTGTGGGGATAAGAGAACCGAGTAAAGGTATTAGGTCATGGGCTATGCCCAAGGATGCCAAGGAGCCCAAGGACAGCTAAGCAATAACAAGGGCAAGTGGGTTAGTAGGCCGAGGACAAGGGCTGATAAGAACGAACAAGTAATGTTTCCCGAGGAGCCAAACTTCCTCGAAAAGCAAAGTGGGGGTTTGAAACTCAACCATCCAGCGAATACCGTGCAAGAGGCAACCATGCTTAGGAGGATAAGTTTTAAAGAAAGGAGCCAACAGTGAATTGAGAAATATTTGAGAAGAAGGTTGCTACCACCATATTGAATACTCTACCCCTAACCAACTGGCCGCATTTATGTGGAGGTGATACCTAAATATTGGTATTTAGCCTTACAACTACACACAAAGGCTTCAGGAAGGTTTTGATGGGACAAGCATCCAAGAGATCACCTATTTGATCAACAAGTGGAAGGCTAGAATGGAGGGGAGGGGAATGAGTATATAAGGGAAGGGACTCATTGATAGAAGGTGGATCTGATCTAAAAAAGAAAAGGAGAGAAAGAGAATAACTCTATAAACTAAGAATTCTGTGTATTCACAGGAGTTTGCAATTTATATAAGAACATACCTTCCTCGGATTTAAGTGAGGAGTGCTTTTCTCTTCAAATTATACCTCTCAATCATTATAGCACTAAACTAATCCATTGTGGCCTATACTTGATTCGCTAAGTCTTCACCTGTTAAATCCACGCTCTAACAAATCTATTGTTGTGGGCTTATTGGGCCATCACTCACATCTGTTGGGCTGAGGGTCAATTTTGTTCCTTACAAGTGCCTTTATATAGGAGGTAGAGTGTGTCGTACAAGCAGGTGGGCCTAAAGCCCATAGCCTATTACACGTTAACAGTGTAGACATCGCATTTTGTACTCGTTAATAAATTTTGGTCCCCGGCCCTAATGATGAGCTTGACATATGTCAACCAAGGGTAATTAAAGAATTCATTATAATTTGGAAGTAATCACTACTCAAAAGTGCTCAAATCTTTTTGAAATCAATACTGAAAAATGACCTTTGCTCACTATTTTGACCATAACTTTTGATCCACAAAGAATTTTTGAGTGAGATTTGTTTCATTGGAATCTTGGGCATCAATTTGAATAAAATTTTTGCCTAATTTAGACTTATATTGAGTGAGTTATGACTATTTGAAGTTGAGCCAATTGGGCAGTCCGATTTTCTAGGTTTTAAAGCATCATTTTAAAAGCCTAAAACATCATTATTTGATGTGAGTTGGCCTATGGACCCTTGAGCACATTCAGAGATCATTAAACAGACTGTTTAATGACCTTATGCCTCTAATGAATCCCTAGCTAGAGAGGGTGATTTTTTGGCCTCCATATTTTCTAAAACTTTTTTTTTTCTCTTTTCAAAACCTTAGGGCAGCACCTTAGAACGTTTTTTTACAAAATTAAAACCTTTTTTTAGCTAGTTTTAAGGCAAAAACTATTTTTCAAAATTGATTTCTCAAAAACCTTTTTTTAATTAAAGTTTGTTATTGAGTTGTGATCACCTAAACTATTGTGTTCTTTTGATTATTCTTGTCCTATCAATCTAATCTTTGTGTTGTAGGCATTGAGGGGTCAGTTAAACAAACTCTAAACTCATAATCTAAAGCAAGGTGAGTGTTTTTTCCATGAACTCTTTCTTTGTTCAATAAGATTCACGAGTTTCTTAACATAGGTTTTATATTTGTTTTATTTGATTTGTTTGATGTTCATGATTATGTTTGATATGTACTAATCTGATTTTAGGTTGTTTATAATATGTTCTCCTTGTTCTTATATTGTTATTGCAATCCCTAGGTTAGTTTAACATATTTATTACTCTAATGTAGTTTAGTTTAATTGTTTATTTTGTTTCATGTATTGTTGTTTATGTTGATGTTTTATGTTTTTGTTTTAGGGTAGTTTGGGTTTTTAGGGTTTCTAACACACTTATTTGATCTCACATGTTATATTTTTGTTTAATTAAATTTCTAAAAATGTAGTTTTTTTTTTAATCTGTATTAAATTCTGCATATGCATACTTGAGTACGTGTACGCATATTTCATATATGCGTATGCATACTTGAGTATGCACACGCTCCCCGAATCTAGATTAGGGTAAAATCTTGTTTTTATTATCTTTGATCATTTTCCATATGTTATTTGATTATGTTAGGTTAATTATTTAGGTTTAATTGCTTTCCATGTTTGTTTGAATCTTTTGCCATGTTTAGTTTATTTTATAACCTTTCCTTATGTATATGTTTTAATTGTTATCTTCTTCCTTTTTAGTATAATATGATTGACTTGTGTTTTATTTGTTTCCTTTTATATTGTGGTGTGATATTTAATTATTGGTGTCTCATTATTTTCCATGTTGTTTGAGTATTTTTTTCCATGTTTAGTTTATTTGATTTTCTTTCCTTGTGTGTTTTATTTAATTGTCAACTTGCCATATTTATTTTATATTTGTTTGTTTGTGTTTGATTTGGTTCCTTTTATATTGTGATATGTTTCTAACATGTTATGTGTGTTATTTCCTTAAGTGCATGATGTATGTTTAGGATAAGGATTATGGCTCTCTTAATAAACTCTTTAATTAAATATGGCCTAGCAACACATAATGGAAGCCGGCCCACAAGCCTGGGCGGTCTTGGTTGCCTAACACCTTCCCATGCCGTACTCAAACTCCAGACCCATAATTTGGTACGTGGACCCATGTGTGTAAGTGATTGGCCTAAAAGGCCCAATATGATTTCTAGACCTAAACTACGTAGTGACTCCATTAGTCCACAAATAGCCCCCCTCAAGCTCAAGGTGGGTGTGAGACCAAATTGAGGTTGTCAACCAAAGCACGAAGGTGTCTCTTAGGATGTGACTTGGTGAAGATACCTGCAAGTTGATCTTTAGAAGAGACCGAGAACAGATTGAGAGCACCATGGATAAGATGATAATAGATAAAATGACAATCGATCTCAATGTGTTTAGTCCGTTCATGAAAGAAATCATTGTGAACAATATGAATGGCACTCTAGTTGTCATAATAAAGAGAAGTAACAAAGGATCTGGATACACCTAAGTCCTTAAGAAGCCATCATAACCAAAAGAGCTCAGATGTATCAGCAAGGGCACGGTATTTTACTTCAGTACTAGAGCAGGCCACAAGGGTTTGTTTCTTACTTCACCAACAAATTAGAGAAGAACCGAAAAGAACCAAGAAGAAAGCAATAACCAGTGGTGGACCTGCGATCAGTGGAATCTCCTACTTAATCAGCATCAGAGAATGCATAAGAACAATAGGAGACTGAGCATAGTAGAAAAGACCATTGCCTTCTAAAAGTCGCATCGACACTGCTGACTAAGAAAATCCTTGAGTTCTTGGATGCCACTGAGGTCCCAGTTATGATTATATCATCAACAAATAGGAGGAGCGAAATAGTGCCTTTGTTGGTGCGACGAAGAAATAAGGCAGAATCATAATGACTGGTAATGTAACCTAAGCGAGAGATGGTAGAGCTGAACTTGGCAAACCAAGCTCGTAGAGCTTATTTAAGGCCATAAAGAGCATGACGAATGTGACAAACCTTATTTGGTTCAATAAATAGACTAGGAAGGGGTTGCATATAAACTTCTTTACTTAAATTCCCATTAAGGAAGGTATTTTTGATATCCATCTGAAAAATGTCCCGTTTACTAGTAGTGGCAACAGCTAAAAGGGTACGAACAGATGAGATTTGAGCAACTGAAGCAAAAGTCTCTCCATAATCAACCCTATACTATTGTGTAAAACTTTTTGCAACAAGACGAGTTTTAAAGTGCTTAATGGACCCATTAGAATGAGTCTTGATCTTGTAGATCCATTTACAACCAACCACTGATTTCCCAAGGGTGAGAGTCACCAAATCCCAAGTATAGTTTTTAGAAAATGCATCAAGTTCCTCTTTCATTGTAACCAACTATAAAGGTTTATTGGAGGCCTCAAGATAGGTGTGAGGCTCCTGTAGTGTAGCAAGGGCAGTGTAACAATGATAGTCAAGTAAATGCGTAAAAATGAATTTAACTTGAGTTAAGTGACGAGGTGGAATGTCTTGTGCAAGATCTTTAGGCAGAGCAAGAGCAGGGGACCCAAGCTCAAGGTTAGGTAACTTGTCTTCAACCTATTCATTAGAGGGTGGTCTAGAAGAGGCATTAAAATATCTAGTGGTTGGATATAGAAGTCTATAAGAGGATTAGGAACAACTATAGAAGGAATATGTGGCTCATCTGGAAAAAGGTCTGAGATAGAGGAGGTAGATAAGGAGGCACGGAAGTGAGAGAGCTCGACAAAGGAGCGATGTTCCTAAAAGACAATATTGTGGGAGATATGAAGTCGATGAGAGATGGATCATGACACCGATACCCCTTTTGAGTTTTGTCATAGCCAAAAAAATAACAAAGCCTAGACCAAGGCTCAAGTTTGTTATGTTCATGCGGCTGAAGAAGAACGAAACAGACAGAACCAAATGAGCGAAAGTGGTGATAGTCTGGAGGTAACCCAAAAAGAAGCTCATATGGAGTTTGATTTTGGATGACAGGACTAGAAATGATTAATAGCATGAAGAACATGAAGAACAACTTCACCCCAAAAAGGAGCAGGAACTTTGGCAGAGATAAGGAGATCAAGAGCAGTATCAAGAATAAGACGAAGTTTTCGTTTGGCTTAACCATTTTGCTGAGAGGTACCTAGACAAGTTAGTTGATAAATAGTGCCATAGGAATGCAAAATAGCTTGGAAATCATATTGATTATATTCAAGAGCATTATCAGATCGAAAAATTTTGATGCGTTTGGAAAATTGAGTTTCAACCATTTTTGCAAAATTACAATATACTTGCAATAATTCAGAACAATGTTTCATATGAAAAATCTAGTTATAGTGAGAATAATCATCAATAAAGATAACAAAATATCGAGATCCACCAATACTAGAGACAAAGGAAGGCCCCTATACATCAAAATGAATTAGGTCACAGATATCACTGGACATTAATTCACTAGAATTGAAAAGCAAAGCTGATTGTTTTCCTAACTGATATGAAATAGAATCAAATTTTTCTGTGGACACTGAACCGAACAAACATCTAGAAGCCAAGTGTTGTACCCGAGAGGAAGATCCATGACCAAGCCGGGCATGCCAAAGTGCAAGGGAAGGAATAGAAGAAACTGCAATAGCTACAGCAACAACAAAAAAGAGCAATGGGTGGAAGACGAAGGTTATGCATGAGAAACATACGCCCTACTCTGGGATTGGTCCCTAGCTCCGGTCCTGTCCTTGGATCCTATACAGTACATCCAAAATAATAAAAGGTAATGTGATAACCTAACTCAGCTAATAGTCCCACAGAAAATAAATTATAAGAAAGGTTAGGAACATTAAAGACCCTAGGAACCAAGAGGTTGGAGGTCGAGATAGAACTTATATTATGACCAAACATTGTGGAACCATTTGCTGTGTGAATATTAAGCGGGTGTGATGCAGGTTTAAGTTGAGAAAATAAAGACGAGTGAGGTGTCATGTGATTGCAACAAGCATAATCCATAAGCCAAGACTAAGGAGACATACCAGATGAAACTGAGAGAGAAGAGGAATAAGATGCATTACCAACCATACGAATGGTATTAGCGATGATGTTTTGAAGGTCGATTATGGAAATGGTGATAGTGGATCCAAAAGACTTGGATTTTGTGGAGATGGGAGCCACTGGTTGGATACTTTTGGTATTAGCAACAGTAGCAGTAGAAATGGAAACAACTGATTTGTTGCAATAATAGCAAGTCTTAATATTATGGCCAAGATGTTTGCAAAAATTGCAAAAACATTTGTTGGATTGTCAGTGACAATTGTTGCATTAAGAAGAAGACCTATCATTATTCTTAATTTAGAAGCAAATATGCAAAAATGGATTGCAAAAATGAAATCTACACGAAAAACTGGGTTAGGAGCACCTAGACTGCAAAAGTAAACTCTGGCAAAAAGTCAATAGTCAACGCAGGTCAAAGCCAACAAGAAAAGTCAATGCAGAACAAGTTAGCGGCGGCTGGTCAAAGGATGACGCAAGTAGCTGACTTATGGATGACATAATCGATGACGTGGTGGTGATGACGTCAGCTTGATAACGTGGCAGTGATGACGTCACCTAGGGCTGGCGTGGTGTAGATGATGTAATCAATGACATTAACAGATGTAGTTCTGGAGCATGGAAGCGCATGAAGGAGAGTGGCGGCGCGTGGAGGCATATGATGATACCATCGAGACTTGCAATGGCGCGTGAGAGCGTGTGAATGGTCCGATGAAGATGATTTTTCATAGACCAGCAGATTAGAGAGAGTCCTTTTTGATGGTGCAACCTGTGGTCTGATCGGAGAAGTGGAAACGATGGTGGCAGTAAGGCAGTGGTCTTTAATGTACTGTAGTCGTGCAGAGGCAGTGGTGATTCTGACAAGTACAGCTGCAATGGCTGACACCCAAGAAGATAAGACTGCTTAAGAGTGGCACACCAAAGGATTAGAGCAGGGGCTCTGATACCATGTTAGAAATACTGAATGAATATTATTGTATTTTTGAAGTAATAAAATATACATGAGTGCCTTTATATAGGAGACAGAGTTGTAGTACAAATATGTGTGTAGTACAAGTATGTGTGCTATACAAATAAACAAGGTGGGCTAAAGCCCACAGCCTATTACACATTAACAGTTTTCATTTAAAAAAGATTTAAGAAAACAAACCACCCTCCCAAATGTCCAAAGTCATTACAATTATCATCAAATCTATTTTGAGGGAATTTTCAATGTCTAATTTGGTTGTATTACTATGTAATCTCCTTTATACAACTTGAAAAATTGTTTATCATATCCCATTTACATCAAGTGTAAGCCATATCATTAGCATTTTTCCTAATCCATTTAAAACTGCAACTATCAAAAGCACTACTTGAGGTTAAGGACTTGATATCTTCTAGCATTATGATGATCTCCAAAGGTTGATTTTCAGCTTCTTTTACAAAGCCAGTGACACATACTTTGGACTCTTCTTCCACTATTATCTTCTTTGTTTGCATTCCTTGAGCTAGTTGCTATTGCACTTCTAAGCTTATAGCAAAAGCTTTTGTAGCAGGAGGAGGAGCATGGTGTGACACGCTTGACACAAGCTTTAATAAGTTTTTCCTTTCAATCACAACCATGGTTTTAAAAACCGATACGGTGAAAGAACCATAAAATGAACTAATTACCGGTTTTCTGGTCAAATCGGTGACGTCATAAATAATTTAATTATTATTTATTTAAATTATATAAATAATTAATAATTTTTTAATATACTAAAACTAACAAACCAATAGTAATAAATATGTTTCTTTCACAAACATACAAGTATATAACATCTTTTATAGAATTTAACATAATAACATTACAAAACAACCATCCTTAATATAATAAACTTTCAACAAAACCAAATAAATAAGTTCATTAGTCGTTACATTTACATCCAAATGGCAAATAGCAAATAAGTTCATTACATCCAAATAGCAAATAAGTTTTAAATGAAGAACTAAATAAATAAGTTCATTACATTTAAATAACAAAAAAATTTCAAACAAATAACTACTAAGTTTTAAGGTTCATTTGATAACACAATACCTAATGAAGCAGAGCACAGAGCACAGAGGACGAACCAAGAAGGCGAGACCGAGACCAAAGAAAAAAAAAAACCCAGATTTCAGAAATTCAGAATCAAGTAATCAAAAATCAAAAGCAAAGGAAAAAGGTTAATTTCAATACCTAATGATTGATGAAGCCACTGAAGCAGAGAGGGTGAGATCGAGACAAGGGAAAAAAAAAAAAACCAGATTTTAGAAATTCATAATCAATTAAACAAAAATCAAAAGCAAAGGAAAAAGGAAAATAAGTTCCATTCCTGATGATTCATAAAGCCATTGAAGCAGAAAGGGTGAGACCGAGACAAAGGGAAAAAAAAAGAAAAAAAGAAAAAGAAAAAAGAACTAGATCATGACCATGAGGATGAGAAGCAGATCAAAGGTCGTGAGAAGGAGAAATTTTTTTTTGAGAGATTCAGAGGCATGGTCGCGTGACTGCGTGAGCTTGAGAGTTGAGTGAGGCATGAGACTCTCATGGGCGTGAGATAGAGATTAGAAAGGCATAAGAGTCTGAATAGGTGTTTAGGTTAGTTTTTAGGTTTCCTTTGTACAAAACGACATAGTTTAGGCTGAGAATAGTAAAAGAAACGGTGTAGTTTAAGTGGACAACCCAACCGGACTTTAACCGGTTTGACCCTACTGGTTCTTGATTTTTCAGTTGAACCGGCCGGTTTCCGAGTCTTTCCGATTTTTGATGGATTTTCGGTTTTTACCCATAATTGGACCGGATTAAAGGCCGGTTCCTGGTTGAACTGGTTAGACTGGCTGGTCTGGTCTAGTTTTAAAAACCATGATCATAACGTATAAAAAATGCTAAGGCCACAACTGAAGGCATAACTATAACTTCAACTTCATTAAAATTTCATTAATCCTTATTAGAATTTTGTTTTGTTTTTGAAAGGTTAAAAAATGGGCTTCTTATTAGATTTGTTGTTGTCATTTGGCCTAGCTTTGTTGTTGTTTTGACTATTTTTGTTATTGTTCGAGTTAATTTTTGTTGTTTATTGGGCTATTTTAATTTTAATGGTTCAAAAGGCCAAAAATTATGTTTGAAGGGTCGAGTTTAATTTTTTAAGGCTCAAACTTTAATTCAACCTTAAATATTATATATACACATGTAGGGACACGTTTTGCAACCCAAGCCCAAGATGTATGGGATATTGGCCCCGTGAGTCCAGTACAATAAATTTGTAGAGAGTCGGTCAAAGAACTAGGCCCTAATAAATTTGACAATGACTAGTATGGATTTAGAGGATGATTAAGCAAGAACAAGGAACATAAAGCTGAATGAATTCACTGTCTGAGGAGGTAGGTTTTCATATAAATCAATTAAACAGATTATAAATACAACTTTGATTGTTACAGTGTTTTTCTCTCTCCGTTCCGATCCCCTCCTCATGGAGGGTTTCTTACATTATATAGCTCCCTTTTGACCATTTTAATCCTACACTTGTTGATCATTTGAGCCCTTACTTGAGTACTTGTCCCACTAGACACCTTCTTTGGCTTTCTGTGAGTTGTGATAGCCAAGGCAACACTGTTCAGGGGTCTTCTCCACATAAATGCGGCCAGAAAAGTAGCTACAGTGCATTCAATGCAATGGCAGCAGCTTCCCCTTAGATATTTTTGGGTTCCTCTCCTTCTCGTATGTTCATGATGCACGTCCCTATCACTGGAGCTTTTTGGAAGGTTATCCTGATTGTTGGAATACATATTTGAGCTGTATTTATCATACCCGAGGAGAAATTCCGCTTCGGATCACATAACTATTTATTCCTCCTCAGACCATTCACATTCTCAGCCTAAGCCCAAGGCCCAGTATATGATTTGGGCCCTTAACCTTACAATAGTCCTTCAAAACTCTGAATTTTTCATTCTCATTTGAGGAGAAAAGTGGGGTTTTGAATTTTTAAGAGTTAACACCAACTGATTTCTCAATTCACACGTGTGGGAGTGCGTTTTATGCGCCTCATAATTATTACTGACGTTTCGAAGCTAGCAAAGCATCATTAATTGCTCCAGGAGGCGTTTTGTCTCCCATATCCAAAGGTGATGCGCAGATCTAACGGTTGGTATTTCTTTTAGAATTTTGAGTGGGATAACTCTCACCCAATTTCATCTCCTCTATAAAGCTTTGGGGGAAATCATTTTCCCCTTATTTCATAAGTCATTAAGCTTTCAGAGATTCCAAGCACTTAAACTCACTACGCTTTTTAAGTCTCCAAACTTCACCACCCCCTTTTCTTCAAGAGATCTTTGAAAATCTTCCTAAAGGTTTCAGGGATTGACATATATATTAGCTCTTGTAAGTTTCTACTTCTTCAAACTTTTCTTTTTCTCCTCGGCCAATCTCCTTAGCCCTCCAGTTTTTATCACTTCACTTACCAATTTCAGTTATTTCCTTCTAACCGGTCCAAATGGGTAGATTTAAGCACCTAGTAGACTCCCCTGCCAAAATAGAGGCCTTTAAGGCCAGATATCACATACTACAGGAGATTGCTCTGTGGTATTGTGCCCCAGACCAACTATTAACACATAGAGAGGAGGGAGAAGTTATCATTCCCATTATAGCTTTTATAGAAGGAGGAATGACACTCCCTATGGGTAGAATAACCCGAGACTGCCTTTTTAACCATAGGTTGTGTCCTCATCAGTGCGCACCCAACCTTTTTAGGATTTTAGGCAGCGTCGATGCTTTAAACAAGCATTTGGGTTTGGGGCTCACCTAGCATGATGTGGTCCATATGTGCGAGTGCCACTCACTCGCTGACGCGGGGTTTTACATTTGCCTATTGTTAGGCTCGTCTTATGTCTCCCTAAATCTAACAGGGGTATGAAAGACAACGATCTGATAGCTTCGAGAGCGTGGCATGATGGAATTCACTGCCCTGTCCGAAAGGGAGAGCCAGGTGGGATACCTTAGAGTTAGGTTCCTTAGCAATAGATTTTGATCTTTTGACCTTAACCATGTAATTATTTTTCTTTTGTTCCACCCCCTTTGATGACAGATTTTAGCTTTCTAACTATGTTTTGCCTCTCGGCTACTTTTGCAGACAAAAATCATGTAGTGTCAAGGCTTAGTCTGACCAACGTTGCAGCTCTCAACTACTTGCTGAGATCTGAAATCTTTGTAATTGAGGACAGACAGCTACGAGCCATCCACTTGATTCTGGACTTCAAGCCCATCTCGGAGGTATATCAAGAAATCGGCCAAGCCATAAGAGCAGGTGACCCACGGCTAGCTTGAATTGACGTATCACGACCAAATTTCCTAGCCCGAGACAACCTCCCACCGGTTGTACTGCCACTCCATCAAAACCCTCCACTGGTCGTACAACCATTCCGGCAGGTTTCGCTTGAAGTAGTAGCAACAGCACCGAGGGAAGAGACTACCTCCTCAAATTCTTTGCTCGAAAAAGAAATTGACAAGTTCCGTTTTGAAGAGGAGGAGACTCAGGGAGTGCAAGTAATTCCCATCTCGGACGCTGAGGAGGAGATTGATAGACATTTAGGTGTTCATGCCTCGATTCTAGTGATTTCTCGTCTAGACAACACCTCCGAAGAAGAGGAAGAAGAGATGGCATTGAATCGGGGAAACAGAAGTCTAAGAGACCTCATGGCTGCAAGGAACAAGGTGTCAACTTCACAAGAAGTCCCTAAGTCTCAAGTTCCCCATACTCCTCCCCCTCCTCCCCCTATTGACCTCGGGCTACACGCCATTCCAAATCTTAAGAAAAAGAGGTCAGTGTAGGAACTTGAGAAGGGGGAGTTGCCCCCTCAGAAGGGCACGAAACAACAGAAAATTGCCAAGGATCCCACGGACAAGAGGTCCTCATCCGTGGACAACCATGAGGAACAGAATCTAGTCGAGGTGTGCCTTCCACACTGTACCTGGTCTCCTTGGCTAGAGTTGGATGGGCCGCCATCCCTTGGAACGCCTCTATCAGGGAGTTCCAAAGAGGTCATTCTGCACATGTGGCTGAGGCCTTGGAGCAGCCAGTCCTTCTACCTAAGGACATGGATGCTATGAGGAAGCTGAAGTAGCAAGACCTCTTCATGTCTCTAAAAAGGGACCTTACTATGGTAAGTTCACAGCCTCACACTTTTTATTTATTTTAGTACTAATAGGCTTTCTCTTCCGTTCACATGGGGTTACAATATTGTTTTTGTGCAAATTACCCAGGAGGTCTTTGTGGCTGAGGAATGGGTTAAAGAGGCCTGAAATGATGTTAAGAACGAGGTCCACCTTCGCCTTGGGACTGAAAAGGCCTTGGGGGCTGCAAAGGAGGAGAGTAAGGAGCTGCTCACCAAGCTGACTGCTGAACAGAGGGAGAGAAAGAGTGTCGAGGTGGGGTTGAAGAGCCTTGAGACTTAGGCTGCGAATCAGCGCAAGTTGCTTTATCAGATGAAGATAGAGCTGGCAACTTGTGCTAGATCTGAGGGCAGAGCTACAGAAAGCAAAGGGGGTAGCTCAGTTGGCTAAGGAGGTGGTAGAGGCTAAAAAGCAAGCATCCTACACCCTCGGCGTGGAGGAAACACAAGCTCGGCTCACTGAGGAGTTAGCTGAGGTATGCAGGGATTACTGCTCAGTAACATGGGAAGAAGCCCTTAACCTTGTAGGAGTCCCTGCAGACTCAGAGTGGAGACAACCTGGAAAGGTATATTTCCACCCTGATATCCGTGAAGTCCCAAATGGGCTCCCATCACCCTCTGCCACTGCTCCTAAGTCTTTGGAGCAGCCCTTGAATGTCCAGATTACTCTCCCCCTCCTTGAGGCTTCGAAAGGACCCAGCCAAGTTGGTGATTAGGGCCAAGGGGCTGATAGGGCAAAGGACAAGGGTAAAGGCAAGGAGACTAAGTCCTCCTCAGTGGCTGAGGATGCTGCTAAGGCCAATGCGAAGGAGACAAAGGCCAAGACTAAGAAGATTGATCCTTAGGCCAAGGACGTTCCTGCTTTACAGCTGAGCCAAAAAGAAGATCCCTCCAAGGTCAAGAAGTAGTACTTATAGTTTAATTTGTTATTTTTATTTATTTTTTGGTAGTGGCATTCTGTCACTGTGTATAATGTACTCCCTCTATAACTTAATGAAAATACCTCTCATTCTATCTTTTGCACTTTTGCTTTATGTGCTTTAAGGAGTATTACTATTATAAGTAGCATTGAACTGTTGCTACTTTATTTTTAATAAAAACTGACAACAATACACTGCTAACAATTTAAGCAATTTAACCAAGTACCAGCAATAGAGAAATTTACCACATATTTGTACTGTGAATTGACCCTTATGCAATGGAGGCTAAACCTAATAAAGATAAGTAATATACTTTGCAAAGAATAAGAGGGCAGATATCCTTCTTTCTTCCTAACACTTAGCTAAATAATTAAGAACTTTAACTTGCTCAAAGCCAGCTATCTGATGAGTTGGATATAATCCTGAATCTATTCTGACACTTAGTGAAAAACAAATAGATATTACAATGTTAATTTTCCCTAAGTATATGATCCAAGGGACCAAGCATGACCTGGGTTCCACTTAACACTTAGAAAAAATGAATAGGTGTCACAGAGAGTTAATTTCCCCAAAGCATCTGGTCCGAGGAGCCAGACATGACTAAGGTTCTGTTTAACACTTAGAAAAAATGAATAGGCATCATAGAGTCTTAATTTCTCCAAAGCATCTAGTCCGAGGAGCCAAGCATGACTAAAGTTCTGTTTAAACACTTATAAAGACATCATAGAGTGTTAATTTCCCTAAAGCATCTGGTCCGAGGAGCCAGACATGACTAAGATTCTGTTTAAACACTTATAAAGATGTCATAGAGTGTTAATTTCCTCAAAGCATCTGGTCGAGGAGCCAGGCATGACTAAGGTTCTATTTAAACACTTATAAAAATGTCATAGAGTATTAATTTCCCCAAAGCATTTGGTCTGAGGAGTCAGGCATGACTAAGGTTCTATTTAAACACTTATAAAGATGTTATAGAGTGTTAATTTCCCCAAAGCATTTGGTCCGAGGAGCCAGACATGACTAAGGTTTTGTTTAATCACTTATAAAAG
Organism: Quercus robur; assembly: GCF_932294415.1. Lineage (NCBI taxonomy): Eukaryota > Viridiplantae > Streptophyta > Magnoliopsida > Fagales > Fagaceae > Quercus > Quercus robur. The sequence continues at coordinate 61,785,448 of NC_065537.1, forward strand.
ATACCAACAAGTATTAATTTGGCCAAAGCATGTGGTTTGAGGAGCCAGGCATGACGAAGGTTCTATTTGATACATGGAAAGAATGAATAGATGTCATTGAGTGTTAATTTTACCAAAGTATGTGGTTTGAGGTGCCTGACATAACTTAGGTTCTATTTAACACATATAAAGAACAAATAATGGGAAGTATAATGCCTTTATACAACAAAAGAATATATTGACAAAGGAAACTTTCATTAACAATAATACATTTTTAGGTTGTTTACATTCCAAAGGTGCAATATTACATGCTCATCTAAGTCTTCCTGAAAATATGCTCTTATACCAGCCATCGAGGTGATGCGATATGGTTCTTCCCAATTGGGCCTTAGCTTTCCCCACGCTAGGTTCTTTGCAGTACCTAGAACTTTTCTCAACACTAAGTCACTAGGTAGTAATGGCCTTAGCTTTACATTGGCATCATAACCTTGCTTAAGTTTGTGTTGGTAGTATGCCAATTGAACGATTGCACCTTCTTTTCTTTCTTCAATAAAGTCTAAGCTCTTTTCTAGCAATTCATTGTTACTGCTCGGATTGAGTGACCTGGTCCTTAGCGTTGGGAAGCTAGTTTCTAAAGGAATGACAGCCTCAGCTCAGTAAGTCAACGAAAAGGGGGTCTCTTCGGTTGACTTTCGAGGCATGGTTCGATATGTCCAGAGGACGTGTGACAGCTCTTCTACCCATTTTCCCTTCGCATCATCCAACCTCTTCTTAAGTCACTTTGTTAATAGCCTCGGCTTGCCCATTCCCTTAGGGGTAAGTTGGCGTAGAATATCTATTCATAATTCCCAGCAATCTCCTAAAAGATTTGCTATCAAACTGAAGGCCATTTTCCGAGATGAGGGTACGAGGGACCCCGAACCAGGTGATAATTTTTTTCCAAAAAATCTTCTTGGCGTCCACATCTCTGATATTCGCCAAGGACTCAGCTTCAACCCACTTCCAACCAGCAAATACCTTTTGTTCCCTGCTACCTTGGGGAAAGGGTCAACGATATCTAAGCCCCATTGAGCAAATGATCAAGGGCTAGATAAAGGGTTAAGGACTCCTCTTGGTTGCTGTATATTTGATGCAAATCTTTGGTATTGATCACATTTCTTCACATATTCTTGCGCTTCTTTCTACATATTTGGCCATTAATAGCCTTGAGTGATGGCTCTGTGAGACAAAGATTTGCCTCCTGTATGGCTTCCACAAATCCCTTTATGTAACTCCTCAAGGAGTAGCTTTGATGCCTCAGGGTGAATGCAGAGTAAATATGGCCTAGAAAAAGAGCCCTTGTACAATTTTTGATCCTCGGATAGCCAGAAACGAGGCGCCTTTCTCCGTACTTTGTCAGCTTCTGATTTATCCTCCGGCAAGATGTCCTCTCTCAAGAATAGTGTTATGGGGTCCATCCAGCTAGGCCCTACTTTGACTTGGTGAACATGGACCACCTTTCCCTTTACCTCCGTGGGTTTGCACAAGTCTTCTATGAGGATAACCCGAGGTAAGCTCTGTGCCGAGGAGGTTGCAAGCGTGGCTAGGGAATTTGCATGTGTGTTTCCACTTCTAGGGACGTGCAGTAGGCTGAATGATTCAAATCTTGATTGCAAATGCCTAACTTGACTTAAGTACCCTTGCATTCTCTCTCTTGCTTCTAGCTCACCCTTCACTTGGCCGACAACTAGCCTTGAATCTGAGAATATCTTTACTGCCTTTCCCCCTATTCTTTGAACCATGGACATTCCTTCTAGCAAAACTTCATATTTAGCCTCATTATTTGTAGCCGAGAAGCTCGGTTTTAATGACTTTTCAATGGTGATTTGTTCAGGAGAAACCAGAACTAGCCCCACTTCGAAGCCCCTTTGATTTGCTACACCATCAACATATACCTTCTAGAATAAAGGTTCTTGCAGGGAGATTGTGCCAACTGATTTTCCATCAATGCTCTGTGTCGCTGCCATTTCCTTTAATGGAGGTTCAACGAACTCGGCCACTAGATCCGCCGCGAGGATCTGGTCCTTGACAGAGGTACAAGGCATGTACTTGATATCAAAAGCCCCTAGAAATGTGCCCCATTTGGCAATCCTCCCCGTATAATCGGCACTTCGAAGTATAGACTTGAGCGGAAGCTGAGTTAGGACAACAACTGTGTGTGCTTGGAAGTAATGGGGAAGCTTTCGTGTAGCATGCACCACCGCCAAGATGGCTTTCTCCAATGGTAAATAACGAACCTCGGTCTCATGTAGTGATTTGCTCACATAGTAAACTGGCCGTTGTATGCCACTGTCAACCCATATCAACACCAAACTTATAGCATGAAGGGCCATAGCAATATAAGCAAACAAGACCTTATCCACCTCAGGATTGGACATGATAGGTGGTCGAGATAGATATTCTTTAAGTTGCTGGAAGGCCAAAGCACACTTCTCGATCCACTCAAATCCTTTCCACTTATTCATCAAGAGGAAGAAGGGTCTGCACCTATCCGCTAACCGAGAAATAAACCGGTTCAAGGCAGTAGTGTAATACCCCAATTTTGTTTTTATGATTATCACCGTACCTCATCATTATTAATATAGAGTTGAGGTACTATATGTGTGTGCACAGTAAGATGGGAGTAGATAATTTTGTGGTGCTACAAATAGGTGAGAAAATTAAAATTTTAGTGCATACAATTTGGTGCGGCAATGAAAATAATAAATAAATAAATAAAAGATGAAGATGTTTTATGGGCTTCTTGGAGACTAAAGAGATAAGCTCAAGTGGATTTTAAACTCCAGCCCATTACCCCACCAAGCCCACATCTCTGATGCGTTAAAATATAAGGTCGAGGAAAAGATAAATTAGGGTTTCATCACTAAGGAGGCTAAGAGGTATTTTTCCTTGGAGTTTAGAGCACATACAATTGAAGAGGCAACCAAAGAATTCCAGGTATGATTTTTCATTTGTTAGAATCAAAGAATTAAAAAGTTAGAATCTTATCTTGGAATCGGTAGTGATGGGTAGATTGTTTAAAAGGGTGATTGTTTACACTATAAATCTTAATTCATGTAGATGATTTTACGTTCTTCATTGGGTTATATAAATATTAATTCCTAGATTGCAAATCCTAGTTCAAGGAAAACATGGCTTTTACATTCCCTGGTGGTTATATAGATTAGATTGGCTTAACGTTTTTTCTTTTACTTTAGGACTACAAAGCCACGGATTACATTTAAGAACAAAGCCACTGTGTGCATCTAGATAAAGCCATGGTTTACAAAACTTGCTAGAGTAAAGCCATGGGTTACACAGTTTGATCATGTACATGGCTTTTACGTTCCTTTGGGTTATATATCTATATATATTAAATCCTAGGGTCCTTACAGCTTGTATTCTAGAACAAAAGTCAAGATTATAAAGCTTAAATAATGTATAAGGGTTTACTTTCTGTTGGGGAATATATCAAATCGTAAGTTTACAATATATTAGTTACTGCCTCTAAGGTTTGATAAATTCAAGGAAACATTTTGGGTAGAGATTCCTTGCATTAGTATTATTAATTAGTTCAACAAAGTATAATTTTAGTGAGTCAGTTTGTATAATTCGATAAGCTTTATATTTTGTGGAGGATTTAAGTAATTTCTATGATTGAATATAGGTCTTATTTAAGAGTGTTTGAGGCTTTTGGAGGTTGTTTCGGCTGGACTTTCAGAGTGATTCAAGTGCTGTAAGTAATTATGCATTATATGCAAAAGTTTTGTCCGTTAGGTTCTTAGAAGTTAAAAGTTTTCAAAAGTTTTGTATTTCAAACTTATATTTTCTAAAGTTTGTCAAAAGTATTTTTGCATCATTCAAAGAGAAATTTCGACTATTAAATAATGTTTTAAAGAGATACTTCGAATTTTAAATAACGTTTTGAATGTCCAAATCTCATTTAAAAGATGATTTCTAAACTAAACTATTTTCTGAAAATAATTGAGTTTCAATGTAAGTTTTCTAAAAAGGTTCTAGTTCTTTAAATTTGTTAAACCAAGTGATTTCAAAGTCATATTCCTATTCTCCAAATGGTATTTGAAATGTTTCTTTTAGCAAATTGAATTTTTAGATTTACTTAAGAATTGTAATATATTTATATAAACTCCTCAGTTTCTATTCGTTCCCCATGAGAGTCAAGCATCCTTTGATTTATATTCTATTCGATATTGTGATCTTTGATATGCCTTTGTATATGGAATAATTGTTAATATCAAGTAAATTATTATATTTTGTAAAAACTTTGCTTTTGTGATATGTGACTCAAAATAAGTTTTTTTTTTTTAGAATTGATAAGATAAATAAGATATATGTTTAAATTTGCTCACAGGATTGTATGTGAGAATATGTGTTGATCCCTCACCAATAGGGGTTAGATGTTTGTATCCACTCATAGGATTGTACATGAGAATATGTGATGTGTATATGTGACACTGTGCTTTGATCAATTTTATGTATGTGATTTCAAATGATTTTAAGATGTGATTACATATGTATTAAGTGATTCATTATATGCTTTGTGGAATAATTATTTTTGATATCATTGAATGAGTTTGTGAAAAAGCAAAATACTTGTGCTTTGCTTGACTCTATTCCGTTGTGTATTCTGTATAATTACTTACTAGATGTGTGGCTCACTCCATCAATTACAATTTTTAGATTAAAGTTTAGTTGAGGAACAAAACCTTTGGATTGCTTTGTAAGGTGCAAGGTAGAGCGCGGGAGTTTTAGGCGAAGTCAATAATACTTGAAGTCTTAAAAGATTATTAGTTATTTTTTTATTCCACTTTAGATTTCACAGTATTTTGGAGATTATTCTAAATTTGTGGATTTTAGTTATTGTAAGAGATTTATCAATAGCATTGTTTATTTGGAGTTTTGAATTATGTTTAAATTAATCATGTTTACTGAGTTATGTAAGATCAACAAGTTAGTCATGCATCTAAATTCATGTTCCATGGATTTGGGACGTGACAAGCAGTCATTCCGGTAAGCTTCTGGACCTCATTGGGATTTTGAGGTGGTTGTAAACTGTAAATGGCTTTGATTTGGTTGGGATTGCCTGAGAACTTGCCTGATCCCACACCAAATGAGCACTTGGAAGCGTTTAGGCGCAACTTGTGTTTTCTTAGAATTTCAAAGATGTTTCTGAGGCCTTCCACATGGTCAAACACCACCTTGGTCTTCACCACCATGTCATCTATATAGACTTCAATACTCTTGCCCAACTATGGTTCGAACATTCTCGTCATCATCCTTTGATAGGTAGACCCTGCATTTTTCAGACCAAAGGGTATCACTTTGTAGTGGTAGTTTTTAATGGGAGTGACAAAAGTTATCTTTTCCTAATCATCCAGGGCTAGTGGTATCTGGAGATATCCTTGAAAGGCATCTAAGAAGCTCATCCAAGGATGGCCCACCATTGCATCCACCAACTGATCTATTCGAGGCATAGGGAAAGGATCTTTTGGGCAAGCCTTATTCAGATCTATGAAGTCCACACACACTCACCACTTCCCATTCTTCTTTTTCACAATCACAGTATTGGCTAGCCATTCAGGGTAGAAAACTTCCTTGATAGCCTCTGCCTGTTTGAGCTTCATCACCTCATCTCTGATAGCATCTGCATGTTCCTTAGATGGGCGTTGAGGTGATTGCTTTTTGGGAGTGATGGATGGGTTAACATTTAAATGATGGCAGATGAAGCTCGGATCCGCCCCCAATGCTTCAGAAGCATTCCATGCAAACATGTCAATATTTTTTCTAAGAAATTCTACTAGCTCTTCCTTCTCCTGAGGAGGTAGCTGAGCTCCGATCAGAAAGAACTTCTCCGGGTCATCACCGACCATAACCATTTCTAAATCTTCACATTTTGCCTCCTCGACTGGTCCATTAATAGGCAATGTTGGAGCCTTTGATTGCTACAAGCCCCCTCCAGTAGAGGCCGAGGACTCAACTTCAAGTTGATGTAAGATGGCCACCACTAGGCATTGTCTAGCTGGGGATTGACTCCCCACGATTTCTTCAATGCGACCCCTCGATGGATATTTCACCTTCTGGTGCAGAGTGGAAGAGATGGCCTCCAAGGCATGAAGCCAGGGTCTAACTACAATGGTCGTGTAGGGGGAATAGGCATTCACCACGATGAAGTTTACCTCCACCACTTTTGAATCAGCTTGCATGGGTAGTCTTATCTGACCCGGAATGACTACCTTTCCATCAAAACTCACCAAAGGAGAATTGTAGGTCGTCAAGTCCTTAGGTCTCAAATTCAGTCCCTTGTATAAGTCGGGGTACATAATTTCGGCACCATTGCCTTGGTCCACCATCACCCTCTTCACATCATACCCACCAATCCTAAGCGTGACCATCAAAGCATCATCGTGGGGCTGTATGGTTCCAATCTTATCCTCGTTCAAAAAACTTATTGCCGGTTGAATATCCATTTTAGCCCTTTTCGACTCTAGATTATCATCCTCGGCAGACAGCCGAGCCACAAACATCACTCTAGAGGGATAAGAATCGGTCCTTCCTGAAGCAGCAAAGATGACATTGATCGTTCCCAGAGGAGGTCTTAAAGAAGCATCTCTCCGGGGTTCTGAACCTCTCTGGCTCTCCTAGCCACTGGAATGATGCAAAAGCTACTTCAACTTTCCTTCTCAGACCAGCTGGTCTAAATGGTCTCACAAATTTCTACAGTCCTCTGTAATGTGTCCCTGGTCCTGATGGTATTGGCAATAAAGGCTCTGGTTGAGCCTCATGGGGTTTCCAGCCATCTTATTTGGCCATTTGAAGAACGACTCATTTTTAATCTTCTCCAGAACTTGATGCACCGGTTCTCGGAACACCGCATTAACCGCCTGAGTATTAGTAGAACTTGACTGCCCTGTAAAGTCTCTTTAAGGCCGGTTGTTGTTATTGTACCAGTCTGACCTGAAATCCCTCCTCTCCTAAGGGATAACCTTAACTTTTCCTTTCCCCAGCTACTGGTCTTCCCCAACCCTCTTATGCTTATCAATCCAGTCCATGAGTTGACACACACTAGTGACAAGCTTGCTAGTCAAAGACTTCCTTAAACCGTGCTCGGCTGGGAGACTGACCTTGAAGGTGCTGATGGCCACGTCATCAAAGTCACCGTCAATCTCGTTGAAAATTTCCCAGTATCTATCTAAGTATGTCTTCAGAGTCTCCCCTTCTCGCATGGATAAGGACAGTAGGAAATCTATGGGCCAAGGGACCCTGGTACCCGTAATAAAACGAGAGCCAAATGCCTGGGTGAGCTCCTTGAAGGAATCTATGGAATCTGCCCTTAGGCTGTCGAACCATCTCATCGCCATGGGTCCCAGACTAGATGGGAAAACCTTGCAAATCAAGGCCTCATCCTTAGAATGGACAGTCATTCTCTAATTGAAATGGCTCACATGCTCCACCGGGTTCGTTTGTCCATTGTAGATGGTGAACGTTGGCTGATGGAAATGCCGAGGAAAAGTTGCTCCTTCAATACTATGTGTGAAGGGCGACTTGAAAATTTGGTTCAATGCTTTGCTCATAGCGTCGTTTCCCAGTCCTCTGCGAGTTGGGCTTTTGTATCTGCGTTAACGGTGGTATTCCTTTTCATATGAGAAAGACTCACTAGGAGGAGTCCTTGATCTATATCGATAACTACCATCCTTCTCATCATTAGAAGAGGAGTCAGACCGGGAAGGAGTTTATCTTCGTCGTGCTTGGCGTAATTCCTTCTTTAGATGATCAATTTCCCTTTACATGGCTCTGTTGTTCTGCTCTTGAGAGACGTGACTCCCAACTCGAGAGTAACTTTTACTAGTATGTGTGGTGTGTATGCTACCTTTTCGATCCTGCTTGCGTTCAAGGTTAAGGAAATCGTCTTGTTGTTGGGAACCCATGGATTCTTGTTGATGGGGACCTGATCTTACCATAGTTAAACGTTGCACTCTATATTACACAAGTTCTTCCCACAGACGGCGCCAATTGTAGGGACACATTTTGCAGCCCAAGCCCAATATGTATGGGATATTGGCCTAGTGAGCCCAGTACAATAAATTTGTAGAGAGCGGGTCAAAGAACTAGGCCCTAATGAATTTGACAACAGCTAGTATGAATTTAAAGGATGATCAAGCAAGAACAAGGAACATAAAGCTTAATGAATTCATTGTTCGAGGAGGTAGGTTTTCATATAAATCAATTAAACAGATTAGAAATACAACTTTGATTGTTACGGTGTTTTTCTCTCTCCATTCCGATCCCCTCCTCATGGAGGGTCTCTTACATTATATAGCTCCCCTTTAGACTATCTTGATCTTACACTTGTTGATTATTTAAGACCTTACTTGAGTACCTATCCTATCAGACATTCTCTTTGACTTTCTGTGAGTTATGGTAGCCAAGGTAACACTGTTCAGGGGTCTTCTGCACATAAATGCAGTCAGAAAAGTAGTTGCAGTGCATTCAATGCGGTGACAGTAGCTTTCCCTTAGATATTTTTGGGTTCCCCTCCTTCTCGTATGTTCATGATGCACGTCCCTATCACTAGAGCTTTTTGGAAGGTCACCCTAATTGTTGGAATACATATTTGACCTGTATTTATCATACACGAGGAGAAATTCCTCCTCAAACCACCTTCCACTCCTTCCTTACTTATGAGACTCTAAACTGAAATCACCCATAACTATTTATTCCTCCTTGGACCATTCACTTTCTCAACCCAGGCCCAAGGCCCAGTATATGATTTGGGTCCTTAACCTTACAACACATTTTTTTTTTTTAATCCTTAGGCTCTGGCCCCCCTTTGGACCAGCACCTGGCTTTGTCCCTGACTAAATGAATACAATAGTAAGGAATTTCGAGAAGAGATCCAAGAGAGAAATCAAAGCCTTCAACATTTTTTTTTGCTGAATGTTTAAGGCTTTGATTTCTCTCAAACCCTTAAACATTTGGAAGGAATGTGGGTGAATTTGTGTTTATTTTTAATGAATGGGCGATTTTATATCAGAAAAACCATATATATTATTAGGTGCACAACAAAGGAACCAAACAAAAACAAGCAGCTTCTAAAAAAAAAAAACAAAAACAAGCAGCATATATATGTTGTGGACCACTCTTAGAGACTAGCTTTTGTCATTCACTCATGAATTAGAAAAGGGAACTTTTGCCAATCGCACAACATTCTGTCATGGAAGGATGTTGAACTGCAAAATAAAAGCAAGAAAATCAAAATAAAAACGACAAGTCGTATAATTGTGTTTCATTGACTACGACATGTCAAGTATGCTGTGTTGGTTGTTGTTTATAACAATTGACTATAAAGCTACAAGTCGTGTATAGTCACATTTGTAATTTCTTGTGCCCTGTTTGTTATGTTAATGGCCACGTGTTATTATTTTATTGGTTAGGAAGGTAAGTAAAGTTAGTTACCTTATTGACATCCTTAACCTTTGGAAAGATGTTATGTTTACATCATTTTCATAACAAATCATAGGTGATTAGTTGTTATTAGTTTTAATTTGAACTTACCACTAAAATTACTTTTTTACTCTACTAATAACAACCCGTAATAACCTGCAACATAACATTTGTTGTGAAAATATTGTAGATGTAGCACCTCTCAAACGTATTTGACAAATATGGCGATATTAGTGCTAACTCCTCTTTGAATCCAGGGACAAAGACGTGCTTCCTTAACATATTTTGTGGAGTTGTACAAAGCATGTGCAACACAAAGGTTAGAAAAATGTTACGTACACAACATTTTCACAACAAATTCTATGTGATAAGTTGTTATGCAATATTATTGGTGGGGTAGAAAAGTAATTTCAGTGGTAGATTCAAATTAGAACCAATAACAATTAACCATTTATGATTTGTTGTGAAACTGTTATGTACATAACATTTCTCAGTACGCTCTCTAGAATAGGGACAAAGTTCTCAAAGACCATAAGGGCCTGTTTGGTAGTAACTTTCAAGTATTGTTGTTCAAAATGATGTGAAAACTGTAGTTTAAAAATTGTTGTGAAAATACATGTTTAAAATACTCATAATGCAAAAAATGTGTTTGTTACCATGTTTTAAACACATATTTTAAAATGTGAAAAAATATATATAATTGTGTGTTTGGTATGTTTATGTATTTTTTTTTTTAATAAAAGTGGTAACTTTTTGACATGTATAATTAATGGAGGTGAAGAGAAAGATGAAGAAATTTGAAATTGAAGAGAGAAGGAACGTGAAAGAGAAGGGAGGAAAAGAAAGAAAGAAAAAGATGAGGTGTTCACGAGAGAGAGAGAGAGAGAGAGAGAGAGAGAGAGAGAGAGAGAGAGAGAGAGAGAGAGAGAGAGAGAGAGAGAGAGAGAGTTGTAGTTATATTAAGTTTTATCAAGTAGGTCCCACATTTTTCTACATATTTACAAAAGTATCATTGAACAATGTTATTTGAAAACTGAAAACTGGTAAGAGGAGTTATCTAAATTCAGTATTCAAATACCCTAAAATGAGAAACATAGCTCGTACACTTCTAAATAAAATCCCTTACTAAACGTTTTTTTTTTCTCACAATTTTCAGTATTTAAATACTAAAAACTATTGTTTAAATTATCTTACCAAACAGCCCTAAGCTTTGCATTTTGGCCTACAATAAACTAGAGAGACCCACAGTTTGTGCAAATCACAAAATCACTAACTGACCCACCCAATAATAATAATAATAATAATAATAAACTTATATCGGTTTTATAAAAATGAGTATTTGTCTCTAATTTACAATTGAAACTATTTAGGAAAATGCCATTGTTTTTGAAACTCGATTTTAACATAATCAAGTTACAGGTGAAACTTGACATTAGCAATGTCGAGTTCTATGCATATTTTGCCACTTAATTTTTTTTTTTTTGAAAATTTAAGTGGAACTAGATATTATTAATGTCAAGTTCCATTTAAAAATATTCATATAACTCGTTTTTGAAGATATCGAGTTTTATACCTAACTCAATTTTGTTAAAATTGAGTTTAAAATATATAAATATTTTGCTAAATAATTTTAAAATAAGATATTTTGCAACATAGTTTGAAAATTAAAGACAAATTCTTATTTCTACAGGCGTGAGACAGACTTTATCCCATATAAAAGCTTTCGTTATTATGCATGCAAAAGTTAAATAGTTTAATTTAAAAGAAAGAGGGTAGATTCACAGTGATATGTGGTTGAAAATGGCCAAATACCACCATTTTCAGAAATTTGTAGCAAAAAAGCACTGTTTTGGCACTTATTAGGAAAATACCACTTTTATAGTACTCAAGTTTGGCAAAATCGAGTACCATTTGGAACTCGAGTTCCTAAAAGTTTTGCCACCATGGCACTGCTAAGGTGGAAATTGGGCGATTAAAAAAAATAATGTGGTACTCGAGCTTGGTATACTCGAGTATTGTGCAAAACAATACTCGAGTATAATAGGCTCGAGTACCTTTTATAAATAAAATGCTGTTTATTTTATTTCTACAGTACTTGAGCTCACGAAGCTCGAGTACCTTGTAACTTTTTTTCTTTTTTTTTTGGGATTATCGACAAATAAACATAAACATAAAATGCTGTTAATTTTATTTCTACAGTACTCGGGATCACCAAGCTCAAGTACCTTGTAACTTTTTTTTTTTTTTTTGGATTATCGACAAATAAACATAAACATAAAATGCTGTTAATTTTATTTCTACAATACTCGAGCTCACTAAGCTCGAGTACCTTGTAACTTTTTTTTTTTTTTTGGGATTATCGACAAATAAACATAAACATAAAAATAAGTAGCTTTTTATGTTTTTATTTATTTAAATAGAAGCATTGTAAAATATAGAGATTTTAATTTCAAAATATGAATTTAATTTCGACATTAAGTAAAACTGTTTACTGTTTTCTTATAAAAATTGTTCACTATTTTCTGCATAATCTATTTCTAGCATTCTGCATAAAATTATTTTCTGTTAAGCATTATTTAAAAAAATTCTTCACTCTTTTTTCTGTGTAAATTATTTTCTATTCACTATTTAAAAAATTGTTCATTGTTTTCTCATAAAACAACTAGTGAAACCATGTTTTCTAAATTTAAACGCCAAATTTGAATGATTTTTCATATTTGAATTTCACAATAATCGAATTTTTTTTCTACATTGATAAAATCTATTTCTACCAAGAGAGTCAATACCGTACCGAAGATTGTACCGGTTTGGCTAGAGGTACGATATATTTTTGATACTGATCAATACCGGTGTACCGTTTCAGGTTTACCGCTATTTTTTATATTTATAAATATATATATATATATATATGTGTGTGTGTGTGTGTGTGTGTGTGTGTGTGTGTGTGTGTGTGTGTATTATAATAAATATAAAAGTTTACCATAAAACATTTCCTCAAATTAGAACTAATTATTCAAAGTTTTAGACTTTAGTATCAATAAAAAAAAAATACAATATAAAAAATAGAAAGCTTAAAAGTTACCATTGCATATTAAGAAAACAAATAATACTAATAAGTTAATGCAAATAAGTTACCATTCTGCCCTAACATGATTTCACTAGGTGTTTAGATTTGTGAAATTCAAACATGAAAAAACGTTTAGATTTGGCTTTTAAATTTAGAAAACATGATTTCACTAGGTGTTTTATGGGAAAACAGCGAACAATTTTCTAAATAGTCAACAAAAAATAATTTACGCAGAAAAGAGAGTGAACAATTTTTTAAATAATGTTGAACAGAAAATAATTTTTTACAGAATGCTAGAAATAGTTTATGCAGAAAACAGTGAACAATTTTTATGAGAAAACAGTGAACAGTTTTACTTAATGCAAAAAATTGATTTTATGAATGCAGTAAGCATATTCGAATATACAGTAAACATGCTGCGCAGAGTGCAAATTTTATTAATGTAGAAACAGATTTTATCAATGTAGAAAAATAGATTCGATTATTGTGAAATTCAAACGTGAAAAAGCATTTAGATTTGGCGTTTAAATTTAGAAAACACGATTTCACTAGGTGTTTTATGAGAAAACAGGGAACAATTTTCTAAATAGTGAACAGAAAATAATTTATGCAGAAGAATTTATGCAGAAGAGAGAGTGAACAATTTTTTAAATAGTGCTGAACAGAAAATAATTTTATGTAGAATGCTAGAAATAGTTTATGCAGAAAACAGTGAACAATTTTATGAGAAAATAGTGAACAGTTTTACTTAGTGCAAAAAACAGATTTTATGAATGCAGTAAGCAGATTCGAATATACAGTAAACATGATGTGTAGAGAGCAAATTTTATTAATGTAGAAACAGATCTTATCAATGCAGAAAAATAGATTCAATTATTGTGAAATTCAAACATGAAAAAGCATTCAGATTTGGCATTTAAACTTAGAAATCCCGATTTCACTAGGTGTTTTATGAGAAAACAATGAACAATTTTTTAAATAGTGAATAGAAAATAATTTACGCAGAAAAGAGAGTGAACAATTTTTTAAATAATGATAAACAGAAAATAATTTTATGCATAATGTTAGAAATTGTTTATGTAGAAAACAATTAACAAATTTTATGAGAAAATAGTGAACTGTTTTAATTAATGCAAAAAACAGATTTTATGAATGCAGTAAACAGATTCGAATATACAGTAAACATGATATGTAGAGAGCAAATTTTATTAATATAGAAACCAAGGTAGTCAATACCATACTGGTACCGGTCATACTGGTTGATATGTACCATACCGGTATGTATACCAATATCGAAACACTAATGTTTCGTACCGGTTTAAATATGGGCCGTACCGGCCAATTTCCGGCCATGTACTTGCCATACCGGCCAATTTCGGGCAATACTAGTCGGTACCAGGCATACCGGCCGATACAGAAAAAAGTTTTTTTTTATAAAGTTTTGTAATTTTTGAGTTTTTGTTAGGGTAGAATGGTAACTTATTTGCATTAACTTATTAGTATTATTTGTTTTCTTAGTATGTAATGATAACGTTTAAGCTTTCTATTTTTTATATTTTCTGTGTGTGTGTTTTTTCTTTTCTTTTTATTGATACTAAACTCTAAAACCTTGAATAATTAGTTATGATTTGAGGAAATGTTTTATGGTAAACTTTTATATTTATTATAATACACACACACACACACACACACACACATACATATATATATATATATATATATATATATAAAATAACGGTAAACCCAAAACGGTATACCAGTATTGACCGGTATCCGAAATATATCGTACCGCTGGCCAAATCGATACAGTCTTCGGTATAGTGTTGACTCCCTTGGTAGAAACAGATTTTATCAATGCAGAAAAATAAATTCGATTATTGTGAAATTCAAACATGAAAAAGCATTCAGATTTGACGTTTAAATTTAGAAAACACGATTTCACTTGGTATTTTATGAGAAAACCGTGAACAATTTTTTAAATAGTGAACATAAAATAATTTACGCAGAAAAGAGAGTAAACAATTTTTTAAATAATGCTAAACAGAAAATAATTTTATGCAGAATGCTAGAAATAGATTATCCAGAAAACAGTAAACAATTTTTAGGAGAAAACAGTGAATAGTTTTACTTAATGTCGAAATTAAATTCATATTTTGAAATTAAAATCTCTATATTTTACAACGCTTCTATTTAAATAAATAAAAACATAAAAAAGCTACTTATTTTTATGTTTATGTTTATTTGTCGATAATCCAAAAAAAAAAAAAGTTACAAGGTACTCGAGCTTAGTGAGCTCGAGTAGTGTAGAAATAAAATTAACAGCATTTTATGTTTATGTTTATTTGTTGATAATACCGAAAAAAAAAAAGTTACAAGGTACTCAAGATTGGTGATCTCAAGTATTGTAGAAATAAAATTAATTGCATTTTATGTTTATGTTTATTTGTCGATAATCCCAAAAAAAAAGTTACAAGGTACTCGAGATTGGTGAACTCGAGTACTGTAGAAATAAAATACATAGCATTTTATTTATAAAAGGTACTTAAGCTTGTTATACTCGAGTATTGTGTTGCACAGTACTCGAGTATACCAAGCTCGAGTACCACATTATTTTTTTTAATCACCCAATTTCCACCTCAACAGTGCCACGGTGGCAAAACTTCTAGCAACTCAAGTTTCTTAAACTCGAGTTCCAAATGGTACTCGATTTTGTCAAACTCGAGTACTTTAAAAGTGGAATTTTCCTAATAAGTTTCGAAACAATGCTTTTTTGCTACAAATTTTTGAAAATGGTGGTATTTGGCCATTCTCATCGTGATATGTGTGCAAAAGTTAAATAGTTTAACTTAAAAGATGGCGTGAAAGCTCAGTAGTACTGTAGTAGACAGATTGAGACAGAACTCAAAAAAAGAAAAAGAAAAAGAAAAAAAAGACAAACTAAGACAGGAGTGTGAGAGAGAGAGGAAAGAGGGAGAGTGAGATAATGTGCTTTTTGAGACAAAGAGACTTGGCTCACTTGATACTGTATTTTTTGAAAGAGTGGCAATCTTAAAAAAATGCTGTATGAAATTGGATTTTTTTAGAAAGTTTAGAGGTGTTGGGTATTGATGTTTAAATAATCATTTTTAATATTTAAATAATATTATATGTATTTTTGTATGTATTTTTATCTACTTGTATTTTCACAAAATAACAAAAATGTTATTAGAAATCTCTTACCAAACAAGTCTTAAGTGTTTGGTAAAAATTATTTCATACTTAAATCAACTACTTAATAATAATAATAATAATAAAAAATATATTATTAGTATTATTTTAATAATGTTTTTGTTAGATTTTTTTAATGTCATAATTATTTGTTATTACGTGGCAAATTCTTACTAGTTGTAGTTTGGACTCACCATTAATATCACATTATTATTTATCAATAATTATTTGAAAAAAAATGCTAAAACTACATTAACCATTTGTATTGTATAATAATTTGTGTACGTAGCATTATACACTCGTTACCACATTATAATTTTGACAAAAAAATTATAAAATAATTTGTAGTGCTTTTTTTTTTTTTTTTTTTTTTTTTTTAATTTTGCAATTTAAAATATTATTTGCTTCCGTGCACGTTATATATATATATATATTTTTTTTTTTTTTTACCTGAATGCACGTTTTCCACTTATCTCTCTCTCTCCCTTTTTTTTTTTTTTTTTTTCATCCCCTCGTTCTCTTCTTCCTTATCTTCTTATTTTCCTTTTCTTCACTCATCCACTCAATTCTTTTCTTCCTTATTTTCATAGTTTTCCTTACATACAGCCACACGGGTCTACCTCTCGTTCTCTCTATGGCCCGAGATGAAGAGCATCACTGCAGCACCAAGCCACCAACACATAAGCTCTACCGTGCCATAGTCACAGACCTTAGCTTTCACTCTCACACATAGACCCTACCATATGACATCCTAAACCAAACCCACAAATCAAGCCTCAGCCTTTACAACACCAATCTGACCTTCCATCTTCAATGATCTCTTTCACTACACCACCACTTACAATTCCCCACTCCGCTAGTGAGTCTCTTTTTTTAGAGTATTTTTTATTAGAGATTTGAGTAAAATTGGGATTAAAAAAACGGCTAAGGATAATATAGGGACAATATACAAAATATTCAACGGTAACATGAAAAGCAACCCTGCGTTTTGGAATTGCACCTCAAATGGTCCAATACTGAAACGAGCTTTTTGGTGGTCTGCGATTTGAAAAGGTGCGATTCGGAAATCTTACCAAACGCCAATTGAAAAATATTCCGTTTTGGAATCGCAAAGTGTTTTTTTACGGGCACTTACAGCACACTGTTGGTCAGCGGTAGAAGATCGACGGAGGATTGAGACCAGCAGGTAAAACTCAACCCAGTTGTTTCTCTGTTCACATGTTGATTGTCATGCTTTTCTAACTCACACGTTACTGCTCACAAACTCTTATCAACCTCCCCACACACATATATACTCTGTCGAATACACGCACTGTTGGAAACAACACACATGCACAGATCCATAGTATCGCATTTCCTACCATTGTAAAAAAGCCCATTTCAAAACCAATGGAACGCAGCAACCAATCCACTTCTTCAATCTCCTTCACCCTTTGAACCCCCGAACGGACATCCAAAGGAAACTAAGAAAAACCACATACCCATGAACCACACTTGACCATGCTTAGATCCAACCCAAAACTCACAATAAGTCTATACCAAGTCCAAGACCACCACCAACAACGACCACCAACAAAAATGAAAAAATAAAAAGGGAGAGAGAGAGTCTGGAATAAGTGAGGATTCGGTCCGAAAGAAGGATATGTGAAAACGTGAAAGATTAAATTAAAAAAAAAAAAAAACACAAGAAACAAAGAGAGAGAGAGAGAGAGAGAGAGAGAGAGAGAGAGAGAGAGAGATCATGAGAGAGCCAAGAGTAAGGGAGAGAGCTAGGGTAGTAACGAGTTCGGCCATGACCAAGGGAGAAAGCTTTCATGGAGATCGGCCATGACTGGAGCTAATGAGAGCTTGAAGGTGGGAGAGAGGAGATTTGTACTACAAAATTTACTACATAACAGATTTCAACAAAAAAAAAAAAAAAAGAGGATGTTGGGCCGATTTGTTATAATTTTGAAATACATTAATTATATTTATTGTGGCATCATATTATTAAGATTATGTGCTAAAATCTGTAGTATTTTTGAAGAGGAGAAAAAGTTTGGTATTGTGGAGTTGGGCCTTATGGTCAAATTTCTATAATGCTTGAAATTTATGAATATAAATCTCTTATACCACTTTTTTGTATTCTATTTGGATGAAAATATTTTTTTATCTCTATGTTTAGGGCCGATTTTTGGTCTCTATTTTGAAATTACTATTATTTTAGCCCTCCCAAATATTTTTTTCAACGTGACCTGAATGTTCTTTTTTTTTTTTTTTTAGTGTGACCTGAACGTTCTTTTTTTTTTTCAACGTGACTTGATCTAATTTTTACATTATAATAATAAAAATAATAATATAAATTTATATATATGATGTGAGAAATTTAATATTATGTAATAAGTACAAATAAATCTATTTCTTACATATTATGTAATAAGGGTATAATAGTCAATTATATAAATTACATTTTTCATCCTTCCCTTTTTCTCTCCAACCAAATAAAAGAATTTTTCACCCTTCCATTTTTCCACCCCTCCAACCAAACACACAAAAGGAAAAACTAAATATTTTTCATCATCCCATTTTTCCACTCCTTCATCCAAACGGACCCTTAGAGTTCAGGTTTACACTTTCACAAATTAGACTAACATTAGAATTTTTGTTCATATCAATTTCTTTAATCTAGAGTGTATATATACTAAATAATTCATAATGAATATGTGCCATATGGTTCTTTTTCTTTATTCTTCTCTTCTTCTACTCACAACCTTTCAGGTATGTATTTGTTTACTCTATTTTTTTTTTCATTAAATTGAATAGTCTTTGTGTATTCTTTTGTTTTTTTTGTTTAACCTAATTTGCTTATGTTTTATACAATTTATATGATTATGGTTTGGGAATTAATAATTAAATATGCTTAGGCATGATTTTTTAAAATTATTTTTTGTTTTATGACTTGGGTTCTGATGGTGATATGTTGCTTTCATTCTCTCAATTTTTATTTAGAGAAAAATCTTTTTAGTTTACTATTAAGCATGTCTTGATATAAATTTGATTATAAATTGTTCCTAACAATTTGATTTTTATTTTTCCTGATTGAAATGGCTTTGGCTAACTATTAGAGTGATACACTTGATCTATAAAAGAAGTCAATCTATCCATTTAGTATTTATTTTTATTAATCATTAAATATGGTTTGACATGATTTTTTATCAATAGTAAAATTTTATAATAAAGAACAACGACAGACAAGAATAAGGATACACTAAAAATATAGTAAATAAAGAGGTATTCAACAATCTCCCAAAGATACAAAATTCTCATTAGAGCACAATTGGTAGGTTACAAAATAATAATTTTTTATTAGGTGTTATCATTTTATATTTGATAGTTATTATACCAAAACAATTTTTCCCTTTTGTTATTATAATAGTTATTTGAGAGATTATTGTTTATCAAATAAAATGTATATTCTATAAGTTTATGATAAAACCGTGCAATGCACGAGCCATTAACTAGTATATATATAAAACCGAAACTTTTGAATTTTTGTTGACTTCTCCAGAGTTTGCCACATCATTATTATTATTTTTAAACAAACTATATCTATATCTATATCTATAAACGTTTGAGTGATATTTTCACAATATTTTGTCTCTTGGGTTGGGTGGTAGTTACCAATTAACAAACAAACACTTCTCTCTCTCTCTCTCTCTCTCTCTCTCTCTCATTATTTAGTTTGAAGACTCAACTCCAAGTTTCTAAAACTTAAAGAAACACATGATGAATTAAGCTTCAATTGCCTCCTTCCTTCTCTCTCACTCCAATCTCTATCTCCAATGAAGACCTAGAAATTCAAATTACTTTGGTCCAATGCAAACTCCCAAACTTATAATAACTCTTCTTTTTCTCTTTATCTTTTCTATGAATTAAGTTTTTAATTTTAATTTTAATATATATATATATATATATAAATATATTTATATTTTTTTTTTTCTTAACACAAAGTCTCACGTTGTTAATTCTCACATGCTTGTGTGCATAAAGTCTATGATCAGATCTGCTATCATCTTTTTTTGCAACACAATTTTCTCCTTAAAACTTATTTTTCTTCAAGATTTTTTTTGAGGGTGGCTCATGCTTCATAATTCACATATTCCACTTATGTGTTAGACTCCTCTCCTTCTCTGGTCAATGCATCAAGGTTAGGGTTTTTGATTTATTCAATAAAAATTATAGTTTTGTTGCATTTTCTTATACGTTTGTCAATTGTTTGTTTTGTTTATTTAATTGCTAGGCCTGAATCTTTTAATTAATTCTTCAATTTTTTGACCTTTTAAAATTTTTAACATTTTTAACATTTCAAAGGTAACTCTTATTTCTCTAATATTTCTATGTTGTGTAGACATTTTTTTGTTGATTCTTCAAAATTTTTTTTTCCTTTCAGAAGTTTTATCATTTTTTATTCAGTTTTTGCAATATCTAAAATTGTCTAGTAGGTTTCCAAATTCAACACCTATAGACATTGATTTTTTTTAAAGGCTAACTCATCATTTTATTATATTTCTTTGTTGTGTAGTCACATAATTTTTGTTTTGTTTCAATAAATTCTAGGCTTATAATTATCTAATTGTTTGATTTATATATGTATTTTTCAGTTCATTTTTTGCAATTCATTTAATTGTCTGGCCAATTTCAATAGTAGAAAAGCTATAATTATGGATTATTCTTTTGAGAATAACCTTTCTTCCTATTGTATTTCTCTATTGTGTAATATATATATATATATATATATATGTTGTTTTATTTCAATACTTTTGAAGCTTTGAATCTTCTGATTTTTTAAAATTTTTTTGGCATTTTGGAAGTTCTAACCTCTTAACTTTTGGGTTCATTTTTTCCATTATCTGAAACGGTCTAGAAGATTTCAATGAATATTCATTGATTATTGTTTTTGAGGGTAACTCACCTTTATCTTATATTTCTATTCCTAGCTTTTTTTTTTTTCTATATTTTTCCTTTAATTGTCCGTGTTTATTTATCTTTTTTTCCTTGATTCTTTCTTTAATAGTTTGTGAGTATATGTCATCGTGTCTTGGTATTTATGTAAAATCTATAAAGACTAAAGATGCTTCTTTTTTATAATGAACTCTCTGTTTTTCAAGATTTTAGTGAGTCATATTCTTAAATGAACGCAATGGTTTTCTTTGACGTGGATTTTGTTCATATTGGTTTCAAAGTTTATTTCTTGGTTTATATTATAGATTGTAATATATTTATTCATCAAACTGTTTAGTTGAGTTTGTTTTTGAAGTTGTTTTTAGCGTTGGACATTATCTTGAAGCATGTTGGTATCATATATTTAAATACTGTTAAGTTGATATAATAATAATAATAATATGGTTTAATAAATGTCTGAAATGTGTTAACAAATGATTTAACTATATGGTTTTATTTTACAAATTTAATTTCGGTGTTGTAATAAAATAAGCCAAGATTAAATTATATATTGTACTGAATATTTTTGTCTGTATCGCGTGGATTAAAAACCAGTTATTATTATTATTATTATAATAGTAGTAGATGTGGGATTCCAAAACTAATAATGAATCTTTAAATTTCTCCTGATCGGACTTAACACAGGAAAACAAACCAAGTGGGGAATATGACAATCCTTATCCCTGAAGGCATCAGGAATGTATGGGATGCGTGGAATATCAGGGGCTTTATTCTCATTAGCCTCTTTCTTCAGGTTTTTTTGCTCTTTACTGCATCCTTGAGAAAGAAAACGGGGAACAAAGTGGTGACTTTCTTTATCTGGTCAGCTTACCTTCTTGCGGATTGGACTGCTAACTTTGCAATTGGACTAGTCTTTAACAGTGAAGGGAAATATACATCTGGGCCTGCCCCAGTGGATGATACTGGTCTTCTTATGGTGTTGTGGACACCTTTTCTTTTATTACTTGTTGGTGGCCAAGACAGGATAACTTCTTTCGCTATCGAGGACAATGAATTGTGGCTTAGGCATTTGCTTTGGCTCATTCTCCAATTCTTTACCACTAGTTTTGTCTTTATTCAATCACTTCATCGTAACAAACTATGGATCCCAACACTTTTCCTCCTTGTTGCTGGAACCATCAAGTACGTTGAGCGGACGGCAGCATTGTATCTTGCAAGTTTGGATAGTTTTGGAAAATCTGTACTTGGAAAACCTGAACCTGGGCCCAACTATGAGAGATTAAGTAGTGTATACTCGGACTATCAAAAGAATAAACTTCCTGTAGAATTTGAATCTGTCCTAGTCCAAGAACGCACTGTTATCCAGGAAGAAGAATTGGACAACCTTGGGTTGGTGCAGTATGCTTATCATTTCACAAGTATGTACAAGGGACTCATTGTCAATCTCATGTTTAGCACCCGCGAGCATAAGGAGAGTCGAGAATTCTTCATTGGAAGGACTGCAGAAGAAACATTGAGAATATTAGAGATCGAACTCAACTTCTTTTATGATCTTCTCCATACCAAGGTGGTGGTGACACGTTCCAAGTTAGGAAAAATATCTCAATGTATGTCCTTTGGGTTAGTTGTCGCAGCCTTGTCACTTTTCCACAAAGAAGAGAAGCAAGATCTCAAGAGGTTTGATATCAAACTGACCTACGCGTTGTTCATGGGTGTCCTAGGCTTGGATATGGTTACTCAACTCCTATGGATGTTCTCTGACTGGACCGTCGCTTATCATAAAAAGTCCAACAAAAATTCACCCCTTGGCCGTTTCCTATCCAAAATCTTCGACAAGTTCCTTGATCTCAAGAAGTCAAGATGGAAGCAATCAGAGAGGTCAACAAGGGAGCAACCAGAGAGGACAACACCAATAATATTTAAAAGATGGTCTCAAACTCTCTCACAATTCAGCTTCACGAAGTATTGTTGGCAAGA
Source organism: Quercus robur (assembly GCF_932294415.1). Taxonomy (NCBI): domain Eukaryota; kingdom Viridiplantae; phylum Streptophyta; class Magnoliopsida; order Fagales; family Fagaceae; genus Quercus; species Quercus robur. Next base: position 61,808,099 of record NC_065537.1, read on the forward strand.
ACGTTCAAAAGCGATGTATAAAGTACAAAGCAGAAATATGATCACAGGCATCCACGCTATCTGTTACAACGTCTATGGAATACTTAAAAATATGCACATTAGGGGTTTTATAAATCAGAAGAAAAATGACGTTATTCGGTTGAGCTACATGTTCTCTCTGCCATTTCCTCAGAATGTATGGAGCTTTATCTTCATCGAGCTGAAAGCGAAAGCTTACTCTGCTGATGGTCCAGAAGAAGCCAAGAGAATAAGTTCAGCTAGAGGTGATTGGGTTCTCAAAAATGGTGCCTATTCTCACTTAATTCCTTATGTCAAGGATGTTACGTATGATGAAAGCATTCTATTATGGCACATTGCTACTGATCTCTGCTACAATACTGGTGTCGAGCCTTTTAATTATTGCCATCGTGAGATAAGTAAGCACCTCTCAGATTACATGATACATCTTTTATATCAGCAATCAAGTTTGGTGTCCGAAGTGTTAGGCATTTCGAAACAAAGGTTTGTGGATACCTGTGCCGAAGCACAAAGATTCTTCAGCCAACGTGGAATGGAAAATATGGAGGACGCCTATAGAAGTATTCTTGACGTTAACACACCTCTCAAACCCGTTCTGGTGAAGGGAAGTAAATCCAAGTCTGTGCTGTTTCATGCAAGCATGTTGGCAAAAGAGATTCATTTATTGGGTCCATTGAAATGGTATGTAACCAGCCAAGTGTGGGTGGAATTGTTGTCATATGCTGCTAGTCGTAGTAGGGCATATGCCCATGTCCAACACCTAAGTAGAGGTGGTGAGCTTCTTACTTTCGTTTGGCTATTGATGGCCCATTTAGGCTTGAGAGACGCTTGGGTTGAGACCAGTATCAAGACAGAGCTGACTGTCAATAAATGACTAGATATTGGCATCTTATGTATTAAATGATAAATAAATATGAGCAGTGGTACTCTCAAGGAGAAATTATAAGATCCACATTGTGGATAAGTGATATGGTTCACCGTTTCACTAAAAAATTTCAATTTATTTAAAATTGTTAGTTTTTTTTTTTTTTTTGAGAATCTTTTAAAATTGTTAGTTAAAAAAATTTTTAAAACAGAAATTAATTATTGATACTTTGCCACCCTAAACTATACACCAGATTACACTTTACACCCTAAACTATTCGAATGCACACTTTACACCCTAAATTATGACCTTTATTACACTTTGCACCCTAATGTTAATTTTAGGATTAAGTTAAAGAAAAATTAATAATACATGACTTGCCCCATGATTTTTACTTAGATAGTACATTGTTAAAGGCCGAAACACCCTTATTCACAAACAATCAAAACAAAAGTTTTTTTTTTCAACTCTTCATCTCTCTCACGTGTGTACAGGTTCAGATTTCTCTCTTTCCCCAAATCAAAACCCTTAGTATGTAACCCTAAATCCCTAAATCAAAAATATTTTCGGCTCCACCGCGACACCACTGCTCCACCACCTCGACGAAAGCCCCAAATTGCAACTTCTTAAATCACTCTCTTACTCTCTCGCTTTTCACAAAAGAAACCGTAGTTTCCAAATTGAAACCCCAACTCAGTCTCTGTATCTTTTGAGCAAGAAAAAGTGTTTTATCAGGTCTCACTCAGTCGAAACCCCAACTCCGTTGAAACAAATTTGATTTGACACAAGTAATAAACCTACAACAGCAAAAGATGTTGAAGAAAACAGGACAGTAGATGCCAAGTAAGAAAAGCCTTGTAAATGCCATTGTAGAAATTTAAACAGGAAACTTAAGCAGAATCTTAAATTATTTGTTTTGACAAAGTAAGAGCAACGAATCTCAAGAATTCTATTCTTTAAGTACGAATTTAGTCCCCAAATCTTTGCCCATACTAGCTTTGATGGGTGTATTATTGTCAAAAGGTCGGTTGGGTAGGTAGAGCTTTATTGTTTTGCAGCTTTTAGGAATTGTTAAATTATGACTGTGTTTTTTTTATTTTATTTTATTTTTTTAATATAGAAGAAACGATGATTGTTTGTGGAATATCGTACAGAATAAGATTTTTTGTATGAATTGTTGTATTGAATGTGTGTCAACAATTGGTCTCCAAATTCTTGGGCAGGAGGTGTGAGAACTGCTGAAAATTCTTGGGCTGGAGGCGGAAGAACTTCAACTGTTGCTGCAAGTTCCCTACTGTAAGAACTTCAACTGCTGCAATAGGATATGGTGGTGGTGATAACAGTCAATGTGTGGTGGTGCTTGGAAAAAGCCATTCAAAGGGTGCAGTCCAAAAAGAGGAAAATACCCTATGAAAGGGAGAGAGCTGTGTACCTTTATGCACTAGGAAGAGATAAAAAACTGGAAAAAAAAAAATTGTTTTTAATTGTTTGTGAAAAGGGTGTTTTGGTCTTTAAACATTGTGCCATCTAAGCAAGCAAAAATTACGTGCAAGTAATGTGTTATTAATTTCTATTTAATTTAATAGTAAAATTAATGACAGGGTGCAAAGTATGACAATAGTCATAGTTTAGGGTGCAAATTGTGCATTCAAATAGTTTAGGGTGCAAAGTATAATCTAGTGTATAGTTTAGGGTGGTAAATTGTAATTTTTCCTTTTAAACAAGTAGAAATTTTTTAGTGGAATGGTGGACAAGTAACATGGTCTACCAGAGAACTCTATAATTTCTCATGTATTGGACACACAAACGTTTCAGAATTAAATTTTTTCTTTTGTGTGTACAGTTGTGTGTGCGTGCAACAACAATTTCCATATAATTATTCCCAGCTTGGTTTGTGTTATTGTTAAGATGTTTTGTGTAAAAGTTCAAGATTTGAAGAAGGTATTTGTAAAAATTGCGAAAGTTGTTTAGGCTTAAACTCAAGAGTCATATATCCCACTAAAATTTTTAGAAAACAAACACAATTCATAGAATAAATAAATAAATACATATATATATATATATATATATATATATATAGTAGAAGCTGAGAGAAAACAGATTCCTACAATTAATTGTGACAAATAAGATAAGTGTCTATCTAAAATTCAGGCATGTTCCGCTTTAAAAAGCGATCATTACATTGTTAGGAACACTACATCACCGTTTAAAAGCGATAAATTATAATCTTTGGCTACGTTAAAATACTGTTTGGGGGCCCTTAGTATAAAAGGAAATGAACCGCTTAATAAAAAAAATAAAATAAAAAATTAAACAGAAAGATTGCTACGGAGAAAGGAGAGACAGATCGAGAGAAAAGAGAGATAGAGAGAAGGGTGCCTCTGCCATCACTGTAAGGGCGCCACCCAGATCTTCTGCCATCACCGTAAGCCTCCACTCACTCCCCAACTATCGGAATAGCTAGGTAAAGTTCTGTTTTAAATCTAAAAATTTAGGGTTTTTGGTTTTTATTTGGAAAATCAATTAGGTGTTAATTATGATTTAGATTGGTATTTTGGGTCAGATTTGGTTTTGATTAATAGATTGGTATTTTGGGTCAGAAATAGAGAGAGGCGATGAAACAGAGAGAGGCCGAGAAAGAGAGAGGTGATGAAATAGAGAGAGGATGAGGCCTGGGACACGGAGAAAGAAATAGAGAAAGAGGCAGAACGGTAAACACTGCATCGATTGGGCACCGTACATTGTTTTTTTTTTGCCATTTTTTAGATTTGGGTATGAAATGTTACTTTTGATTGAGTTTTTTTGTTGGATAGGTTTAGATTTGATTCATTTTTGTTTTGGGTTTTTGGATTCTCTGCCAAAACGTTTTTTTGTCAAATTTATAAACATGCAAAAATTCTCTATTGTTTTTTGTTTTCTGAAACTTCTAACCGTTGAGTTTCCCCTGTTGAGATGTCTAGGATTCTTCTTTGACCCCTTTTGAAAAATAGATGGTTTTATTCTCTTTCTTTGATGCTTTCGTCTCAAATTATCATCTCTGGTTCTTACTAAAACAAAATAGTCGGTTCTGTCATTGTTTTTTCTACAGTTTGGCGTGGACTACAAAAAAGCATAGGCGTAGGGGAGATGGAGAGACATCTCAGGCCAGCATCACTGTCGGACTCTAACCACCAAAAAATTTGCATCCCTTAACCGGCGGTACACTGTTACAGGGTGAGTTTTCTTTTTTTTGCTTTATTTTTTATTTTTTTGATTTTTTTTCTATTTTATAAATTTTTAAAAGAAAAAACCAAAATCTTGCGATAAAAATGATTTATGTTTGGCTGTTTTGGTATTTGCTTTGTTTTGATTTAGGCATTTCGGTTATTTATGGTTTCAATAAAGGTTTTTCCCCTCAATCAAACCTTAAACCCATTCTTTCAACACAAACAAGCAAAAGAAATAATGCGGCTTTATCATATGGCTGATTAAGCAAACCGGTTCACTATTTTTCCTACCATTCTGTCACCACGTCGAAACCTTTACTGGTAAGGTTTTTTGATTTGTTTTAAAATTTTATTGTTTAAATATGATTTAGGCTTGGGGATTTCGATTGAATTGATTTTGATTTAGGCTTAGGTTTGGGTATGTAATTTTTTGAATGTGAAATTCTTTAAAATAAATCATGTTTAAGGTTTCAGATATGCTCTTGATTTTTTATTTTTTATTTGTTCTTCACAATGTTCTTTAAAATATATGTTTCCTTAAATTTTAAGTTAATTAGTTTATTTAGTCCAACTCAAGTACGGAATAACTTTTTATTTATTTATTTATTGTTATTGTTACAAGGATAGATTTTTTAGCTATCTGAATTCTAGGCTGTACATGAACCACTAACAAATGCTGAATCAAGGTTTGATTCGTTGTGGTCCAAACCTTCATTTTTCAGATTTAAATTTTCACTGAACTGCTGCATTACTTTTTACAATTCAACCCATATTTTCAATGTTTTCTTAGGCTTCGTTTGCGGTATTTCTTTCATCTTTCTCTGCTGCAATTTAAAATTGCTATGCTTTTTTTTTTTTTTTTTGAGCAATCAGAAATAATGGCTGCAATTATATGGATTGTCCTCTTTGCACAAGAGATTGTATGAAATTATTTCTCTTCATAGATTATACAAATATTGTCAAAATATTGTTGCAAACCACACAAATTGGTTTGCATTTGGCCAACTACAAGTTTTGGTATGAATTTAAAAAATGACCAGCTCATATAAATTAAATTTTAGGAGTGTCAACTTTCCTAGAAGTTCGTGCCCTCTTATGTTAATAGACTATAATTTACTTTTTAGACTTGAGAAAAATTAATCTTTAATTTTATTAATTTAGTTTCTGTTGTCTTAAGTAGCATGGGCTCGATGAGTTTCTTAGAGGAATCCACACATTTTACAAGATTCCACTCAAAGGCATTATTTCAACTTAGCTCTTTGAGCAATATTACGTATTATTTTTAATTCCTTTGCTGATGAAATAGACCACCTCATATGTTTTGAAAATAAAAACTCAAGAACATGATTTGATTGTTATAGTTGCTTTTATTAGTTTAAATTTTAAAGAGGATTCTCCTTGCTATTACTTTTTGGCTTTTATTATACTTTTATAGAAGCTATTATATTCAGTTGTAGTGACCATGCTTGCTAAATCTGGTACAAATATTTCAAATATGTGATAGAAATTATCATATACAAGGTATTTTCTCCGTTTCTTTTTTACCTTTTACAATTCAGTGCACATGTCAAGTCTTAATGATATTAATTATTGCTATATATTGTCTTAGTTCATACTTTGTTAAGAGCATACCCAACTGCTTATTGAAAAAAAAAAGCATTGTCTCCCCAAATGGCCATTTGATTTATTTTACATTACTACTCTTACAAGAGTCCTTACATCATATTCTTTATTTTATAATACACCATTTTTTTTTACACCTAACACAAGTCATGTGTGTTTGAGTGACAGAAAAAGAATAAAAAAGGATTATGTGTGTTTGAGATGAGAGATTGAGTAAGTGAGAGAACAAAAAAAGGAAAAGAAAGAATGCATAAGCTATACAGTATCATCTAAAAATACATGATACTATAAGAATGTTTAAAATTTGCTGTAGGAATGCGAGACTGGTTATGTAAGGCTCCTTTTTTCTGTTTTTATTTTAATTTATTTATTTTTTATTTATGAAAATCCTTACATACTTTGCATTTCACCTAGTTTTAAAGGACCAGATGAGCATAGAAGTAATACAATGCTTGAATGGATTATATAAAAGATCTCAGATTTAGTAAGAGATCTCAGATTTAGTAGTAAGAAGAAGGGTACTAATTTTGAGAAAATCTTAGTGTAAAAGAGAAAAATGATGAAGTATTTGGCTCAGCTGTTGTGGCTGTGATTTACTGCTTACCAATTATTATATTACAGTTTGAACCTAACATAATTTGTATTGCTTTTTTTATTTCTTTGGATTTGTTGGTCAAAATATTTTGGTACCGTTTGATTTTATAATTATGATATTGAAATATGCTGTCATGATCTATATGTCTTATTAATTTTCTACTTAAAAAGTATCTACCAGTGGGTTATAGAATGAGTTAATGGAGTTTCATGATTTCATCCATTAGTATTTTAAAGAAGTTATTTACAAAATATTGCGTATATAAGTGCAAGAGTTCTTAACTCTCACTTACCATTCATCTAATAGTGAATAGGCCATTCTAATTTTATTGTGTTTGTAAGCTTTTGGAACTTTGTGTACATAAATTTATTTTATCAGTAGAATAAATACATTGATGCCTCTATGCCAGGATTGAGATTTCTTTGATCTATTGATACATGGGTGAAGAGGGATGTTTGATTGTAAAAGGGGAGAGTTTTTATTTTGTTTTTGATATGATTTGTAGTGTAGTTTCTAATCTGGGTTCAGTTCAGAAACTAAGGCCCCAATTGGTTGATGCCAAAAAATAAAATACGTGGATAAAACATATAAATTAATATATGTAAATATAAATGAAGTTTAGAAGCCAAAAATGCTACTCTGAGATAACTAAGGACTCTGTTTTTATCGCTTTTCAGAACTATACTATAATCTCTGACATGTAACTTTCTGAATTTTGAACTAAATTTTATGGGGTGTGTATGGTTGTGGTGCAGTGGGTATTCTTTGCTTAGGGATCCGTAGTACAACAAAGGACTTACCAATGCTTTGGTCATTCAGTTGACTCCTTGCTGCTACTCTGTACTTGCTGTCATACTAGCAAAAACAGGGTTTCAGCTAGTTTTACATATTATTGGATTTGAACCAATGACTCTTGCCGTATGAAAGTGAACTGCTGAGTCACATAAGTCAAGCTGAGTCAAATCAGAGAAAATAGACTCCTATAAGAGAGCCGTTTGAGAAGATGCTATATGGGATGGATGTCGTCTACAAGAGTGACGTAGAAGGATATATTTAGTTATTGTTTTGGGATGTTATTCTATTTGGTCGAAGAGAACTTTAAATCCTCTATTATTGTTGAGATTTGTAGATTGTACATATTTGTTTTACTGTGGTTAAATAAATGTTAATTGATGCATTTTCTTAGAGATTATTATTATTGTAGATGTTTAAATGAAGCAGAGCATGAACACTGACTAAACCCTACTGAATTGTTATAGCAATGTTAACTATTGTTTGTCCAATTTTATACATAGTCTCTAATTTTAACGTTTTCTCTATGGTACATTTTTCCTTATATGTGGATCAAATATGCCAATTGAAGAATGGTTGATAGTATTGCTAACATATAATTTATAAGATTTCCAATTGAAAATCATCATTTTAAAGAAAGTTTGACTATGATGAGAACTATTTTGGTGCTTATTTTTTCTAGTTATGATCACACATGTTTTGATTGCGGGTCATCTTTATTTACGGTAGGTTTTGTTCCTCCACAACGCATGTCAGTACCATGTAAAATATTTTTTACATCATTTTACAATTGTGAGCAAATTTAAGACTTAACGATATTGAAATTCTTAAGATATCCTACAATGCCAAAGTATGTATCTTAATTCTTTAATTTTTAGGTGGAAGTTCTAAATAAGTTGGCTTCCTATCAAAATGATTGGATGTGGAAATTTATGGTTGTGTTTTTCTCTTTAATTCCTTCATCAAGATAATGTTCAGTTTTATTTTCACTGTCCAAGCATATATACTATATTTTGTGACTTAATTATCCACTCTAATATGAATGGGAATATTAAATTAAATATTTAAAATTGTGTTTGGTGTTAAACAAAGTTCAAAAGTTGTTTAAACACAACAAGCTTTTCTGGATTTTAGATAATTATAATTGTTAAGTTGGTATATATACAATAAATGAAATTCAGTTTCTAGAACCTCATCCATTCTAAATACCTTTTTCTTTCCACATGTTTTTGTAAAAGCATAAAGGTAGATAAGACAAATTATGATTTCTACAAAACATATAAAGGGTAATTTATTGTAATAGTCACTTAAGCTATTGTGAAAATTTATAAAGGTAACATTTCACTAAAATAGAAGACTTGGAATAGAACTTAGAGACAAAGGTAGCAATTGTACTTATAAAACTTAAAAAAATTATAATAACCTTTACGTTTCTTTAAAAAATTTCTTTTATATTGCAACACATATTGATGACATGCGAAGTCAATATTTTTAATGACAACAACATAAATATAAGGTATTATATTGCATGTCTTATATGAAAGACAAGCCAAACCTATCAAAGGATTTTTATGGTGAGTGTTGTAAAGCTGACCCTAAATCATAAAATGACCCTGCACATTGCGCGAGTTAAACACTAATAATAACTAATAGTCGAAATGTTCGACTTTTTGTTGACCACATCTCATTGCGTCACGTGGCTACATAAATTAATGTCATATCTATGATTAAAAACACAACAATTGTATCTTTTCATTTAAACGTTCATCTTAAAAATAAAAAATAATAAAAAACTGCCTATTATTATAAACTAGAGAGAACTCTTGGGCAGTAGTTATAAAGAAAACATCACTTCTTTTTTATACTATTTTTCTCACTGAACGTTCTTCTTTCCTTTCTCTCTCTCTCTCTCTATCTGAAATTTAGTATTTGCAACAAGACTTCTCTTTTTGATAACACCAGCCAGCAAAGTTCCAAAACAAGTTTAAAGGTCAGATACCTCTCCTCAAATGTATAGTAAATAAAAAGTGGGTTAACGTAGCATAGTATTTGTATCATAAACTCAAAGGATTTGCGTTAGTTCTAAGTATATGTTATTGTGCGATTTATTTTCATATTTGCATTAATATTACTTTCGGTGGTGATATTGATTTTGATATTGGGATTACATAGTAACGTAACTGGTTTATTTTTTTCTAATATTATTCCTTTTTCAAACAACAACTTTAGACAATCTCACAGTGCAACAATAAAACAAATACAGTAAATAGAGTTTGTAAGGAAGACAAATTGTTGAAAGTTGTTATATATTGTTGCTATTAGTCTTTGATATAGAGAAGTATATATGAAACTATCAGATTGGTTTTGAGTTACTATCTGGTGGATTCTTTGGGCGACTTATATGAATTTATTTATTGCGTGAAACCCTCTGATTGATTTATTGGCCATATGTATTTGATGGGAATACATATCTAAGTTGGAAGCCATCAATTCTTTGATTTCATGAAACCACGAACGGTTTGATGACCCAAGCCTTGTACTAATTCAGGTTAATGGCGGAAAAGAAAGAAACATGTTTCATTATAAACCATGGTGGCTCCAAGATTTTTTTTTCTAGAGGAGGTCAATAATGGTGGAGCCTGAAATTTATTGGCGGGGGTAGGCGCGAGTAAAAATATAAGATGATTTTTTATTTTTTATGTTTTTTCTGTATAGATAACTTTCACGTTATATACAATACAACTATATTATATAATAGTCTAAAAAATTATTAGCAGTTTAAAGATTGTTAAGACAACAATTAGTGGATTCATAAACAAATAGAATTTAAATAACTAATCATACATTTTTATCAAATTAATAATAACTTATTATATTTATAAGTTATATCAATTGAATTAAAAAAAATAGAATAAATATGAATAGTAACATAGTTAGGGGTAGGGTTAGGAGTAAGTGTGAAACTAAGAAAAATAAATACTCCACTAATAAACTTTTTCTTTTGAAGTGTATGGTTTTATAAATATACACGTGGTCATTCTCTTGGAATTGAAGTAAATAGTAAAAGATTTCTTGGACTTGGAAATGTGTAGAGCACATATCAAACTACTTGATTGGACATAGAGAAAAACTAAGATCATGTTCAAGCTTATTTCATTTGGGTCTAACAAAAAATTTAAAATCTAGGTGTTCAAATTTTTATTGTAGGGATCAAAAAAAAAAAAATTTTTTTTATATTATATATAAATTTTTTTTGGGACCAGGTTAGGAGGTTCATTTGAACCCCCTCAGCTGGTCTTGGAGCCGCTCCTGATTATAAAAGGTATGATTCTTGACTTTATGTGCAGGATTGTAATGGCAGGGAGTTAATGCAATCTATGAGATATATATATATATATATAGTTGACATCTTTTGTTAAATACATTAGTTGTGTATTTGGCAATACATGGATATGTTATGAAAGATCGCATGGATGTAAATGACAGTTAAACATGTCATTAATGCTAATACCATAGCTTTGGCCTTTTATGTGCAAAGGTGTATGGGTTTGATAAATAAAGAATAGTAGAGTCAAATATTTTGAATCTATTTTATTAGACTCAATTTTGGTGTGGCTGCCACTTTTGTTATTGGTTAGCCTTTTTACTAATTCATTGAGGGACACATTATTAATTGATAATTAAAATAGCATTATGAGAGCTATTGTTAATAATTTCAAAAAATTGGGGCATAAGCCCAATATTTGGATGCGTCGAATTTGAAAAAAAAATATAAAAAAAAGGGTGGATTCCACACTGATGGAGCTTGTATAATATAAAAGCGAAACGTTAGACTTTTTGTTGACCACTTCTTATTATAACATGTGACTGTAAGGTGGTGGGCTTTGCTAGTAGTGTTGGGCTGCTTCCTGTTGCATTAGGCCCAAGTTTTCTAGATAAGGGAGTTGGGACCAATCCAACTGCAACTCAATTTGGTCCGGCTTGTGTGCAAACTATGCCTTGTTTGCCAGGAACATGCTTGCAGTAGGCAGAGTTGTTTCAGATAAGTTTCATTGAGGGACACATTATTAATTGATAATTAAAATAGCATTATGAGAGCTATTGTTAATAATTTCAAAAAATTGGGGCATAAGCCCAATATTTGGATGCGTCAAATTTGAAAAAAAATATAAAAAAAAGGGTGGATTCCACACTGATGGAGCTTGTATAATATAAAAGCGAAACGTTAAACTTTTTGTTGACCACTCCTTATTACAACATGTGACTGTAAGGTGGTGGGCTTTGCTAGTAGTGTTGGGCTGCTTCCTGTTGCACTAGGCCCAAGTTTTCTGGATAAGGGAGTTGGGACCAATCCAACTGCAACTCAATTTGGTCCGGCTTGTACGCAAACTATGCTTGTTTGCCAGGAACATGCTTGCGGCAGGCAGAGTTGTTTCAGATAAGTTGTGGCAGACAGACATAATAACAAAAATAAAATATCTGGCTACTTAGTAGAAAATGACCAAATGATTCCTATTCAAGAAAGCATAATCACAGTAATAATAATTACTTTTACAAAAAGAACAAAAGAGAGCAAATAGTAATTAATATATGTGGGTTAATCAGAAGATAAAGAAGTCAGTTTAAATATGGCCCGCAGGACCAAAACCAAAGAGGAAAGAACGTTCCTTCTCAACGCAATTAATCTCCCAAGAAAGTCTTGCCGTGGAAATTAACTACCTTGAGGGAAATGGACCTGAATGGTTGATGCACAAATGGCTCCTTTTAGTTTTGACAAAGAGCAGGATTTCGTGAGGGAGAGAGGGAATTAATCTATTGGTACATGTCTGCCGTTCTAACTCTCTATCTATTTTCTTTTTGGTTTTTCTCTTTTCTTTCTTTCCCTTCCACTCATTTCTTTCTGTTTTCTGGTATATCTTTTCGGATTCCTATTCCTTAGTTATGGTTCCCATTGTTGTTGTTATCCTCCCTTTTGTTCACGACAAGGGTCTCTTTTTATAGTGCCTGCCGTGACCGGATTTTATTGTTTTAGCCCTTAACCACCTTTGTCTGGTCTGGGTGTACCTGCCGACCACCACTAGTCCGTTTGTGTGCCACCCTTCCATCACCAGATAAATAAGGGTATTTTGTTTGTTTGTCTGTCGTGGCACCCTTTCTTGCTACGGTCTGAGTTCTTTCTCTCTCTTTATCCCTCATGGCATGTACCTAGTGGTTCCAACTCAGCTTGCTTCTTTTGGGTAGTATGTCATCCCAGCAGGATACTTCCCCCAAAAGAGCCTCAGTAAGAACCTCAAAAATAGATTTTTCCCCTCTCCCCACCACCAAACCATGCCCTCTTACCTCTGACCCATGACCTCACCATGTCCTGTATTGGCTGGGTACAGGTTGGTGGTGTCTGGGCCTTGCACGTGCCTCCCTTCCATGTATGTCCAAAATCTGCCTGCTGCTCATTCGTTTGCCGTGGTTTGGAGGCTCACCTGCATAGCCTGCCATCCGTTTTCTTTGACCTTTTATGTGAGCTGCTTTTTGATTTCCCACTCCTCTCAGGAGCTGGGCTTTATTTGATACTGGGTCTTACATTTCTTTTGGCCCATTTCTTGATTGCCCTCATTTCCTGCCATATTACTCTGTCATTCCTGCTACAATGACTCAATCCTGCTGGGCCTCTTTTAGGCCAGCCGTTTACTTTTTTCCCCTAGTGGCTTAGCATGGCCATTGGTTCTCCTACGTATGGGCTCCTGTGTCCCTTTCATCTTTCTCTTGGGCATCCTTGGTCTATTTGCTTTCTTCGGGCTTCCTTGACCCTTTTACTAACTCTGCATTCCCATGGGCTTTTAATAATTTCATTGGGTTTCCTTGGCCCAATTACCTTATTCTCATCCTTAGGGTTCATGGGTCTGCCATTAACCCCTTACTTTCTTTGTTTGCATTACTTTGGGCTTGCAGTGGCCTATTCTCACTTTTCTATATCATATATTGCCCATGGGTATGTTATTTCTCTCTTTTTGGGCTTTTTAAAGCCCATTTGCCTCCTCAAGGCCCATTTGTTTATTTCATAGGCCTGTGATCCATTATTCCTACCGCTTGAGCCTAATGGTTTTGCCATCTGTTTCCCAACCCTTTGTTGCCCTTATTGTTGGGCTTTCTTCTTTCTTCTTGGATCCTCAAAAAATGACCCTTAACAGTGATTATATAAATTTATGCCATGTATATATTTAAAAACATCGTACAGTTGTGTATTTTCACTTTTTAATAGGCACATTTTTATTTAACATGCACATTTTAGGTCAATAGATACCTTTTCATTCAATAGGAACATTTAATGTCAATAGGCACAATTTGTTATATCCAATATGAAGGGTTATGATTTTTCAATAGGTAATTTTTGGTATATTTAATTTGAATGGTTATGACTTTTCAATAGGTACCTTTAGGTATATATATTACAACCTATCTTATATATACTTATATATACAACAAAAATTAAACTAGAAACACAATATTCTATCTCTTATTTATTCCCACAAAAAACTAATAAATAAAACAACATTCTTTTCTTTTGTCTAACTAATAACATTGTGTGCTATTTCTTTTAATATTATTTTTTTATTATAAATTTCATGCATTTTTGCTTACCACTCAAACTCAAAAATGACTTTTTTTTTTTTTTACTGAAACTCATCCAATAGCTATTCCTGTGTATCGCACGGGTTAGCGACTAATATAATAATAATCTCGAAATCATACACCGGTATTGACCAAAATTTAAATATCTCATTCATATGATAAAAAAAAAAAAAAAATCTCGAGTGCCAAAATTTGCTCTCTTCTTTTTTCCAATCTTTATTGAATTTTCTTTAATCTACACTACATAAACTTCACTAAAAATATATTATGTAAAAATTTACTATTTATAAAAATATATATTAAATATTTCAAAGTTTATTTTAATAAAAATTTTAAAATATGGTTTTAGTTTAATTATGTTCCATAATAATAAGATATTATTATTGTCTTTACGAATCTCTTTTAATTTTTTTTAAATTATTTTGTCTGAACACTTATTGTCTCACACAGCCCATATCATGATTTTGTATTTCCATATAAAACTTAAAATTCTGGTTATTACTATATTGTTAGCATTATTTCATATTGTTTTATACAAAAATTGGATATAAGTTTCTTTATAAAAAATGATAAATTTTATATATTATTTAACTTGTATATTTTAGCGTTTTCCATTAATTTGTTGATTCTTTTATTTGTATTAAAGAAAGATAAGAAAAAGGTTTTAAAAAATTATTTAAAATGTTCTTTTGAGAGATATAATAGAATTTTAATTTATGGCATAAGTTCTATGATTTTGTTTTTCAGATTTCTTGTCAACGGCAAAAATTTAAAATAGTTGAACTAATTAAAGCTCACATTTATAGAGTTTTTACTGTTGAAAAAAAATACTAGTCAAAGGAGTTGACCGAACCAGCTAAAAATGGGATTAATTTAGGCCTAACTTCTTTTTTTACCCAAATTGGATTTGAACTGAACTGAGCTGGATTAAATATGAACTCTACTTCTGTAACATGTTTGCTAGGCCTAGGCCCTAACTCAGGGTCTCCTAAAAGCTCTAAGCCATAAAGAAAGATTCACTATCAAGACCTCTCAACCGCATAAATTTTTGGTTTTTCTCCCACCCTTTAAATGGGAAGAAAAAATATAAAACCCTAGCTTCACTTTTGTGTCGCCTTAGGCCATCACGCTGCTGCTTGGTTTTTTGGCTCACGTTTCACAAATTGACTGAAAGAGTAGTGATTGCTTCCCTTTAAATCCTTTTAATCCCTCAAACCCATGAAGTCCAATGTCAAGAAGACACCGAGGATTTCAAAAACAACCGGTTAACCTCGATGATAGAGACAGACTCAGCAACTTGCCCCAAAATATTCTTCACGATATCCTCTCCAACCTTGAAATCAGAGAAGTTATACAACTAAGCGAGTTGTCAAGAAGATGGAGACGCGAATTGATCTTGATATTGCTGTTTTTCAATATTATAATGGATTTCAATTGCTGAGTTGTTTTGCTGATTGTAGGCCTTTACCTGAAATAAACTTGAGCTTGATTAGCAACTCGCAGTTATATGGTATTGATTCAAGGAGTTTTGCGATGCTGAGAACTCTACATATTGAAAACGCAAAATTCTATCAAGGTGTAGATTATACTGAAAAGCTCGTTTTATGTTTTCCAAACCTTGAAAACTTGTTGTTGAAAAACTGCAACATGCTTGCTCTCTAAGTTATTGACATAGAAGCTGCTAATCTTTAAGAATCTGAGGTTTTTGAACACCCACGACAAGAATTCATTTATAGGTGAGCTCAAGATTTCTGCACCAAATCCCATGTACTTATCTTATCTTGGTCTTACTTTGAAGGGATACGCTTTGCAGAATTTATCATCATTGAACAAAGCTTTAATTCTATTCACCGAGAGGGTAAACAACAAAGCGAGAGCACGGTTGTCCTTTATTGTCTTTAGTCAGTGCATTGTATAGCGCTGAAGTTCTATGTCTATCCAGCCACTTCGTGCAGGTATATTACTTTTTACTCCATCTGCCATCACTAACTTTGTCATCACATGCAAAATTTCAATCTATTGAAAATTATATGTCTTGCAAATATTTTCTGTTAGAAATACTGAATGCAATAGTATTGTATGAGTGGAGTACAAGTAAAAGTGTAGTACAAGAATGTGTGTCATACAAGTAATTTAGTTGGACCTAAAGCCCACAACACTATACACGTTAACAGCCCCCCCTCAAACTCAAGGTGGATGTGAGACCAACTTGAGGTTGTCAACCAAAGTACGAAGGCGTCTTTTAGGATGTGACTTGGTGAAGATATCTGCAAGTTGATCTTTAGAGGAGACTAAGATCAGCTTAAGAGCACCATGAACAAGATGATAACGGATAAAATAATAATCGATCTCGATGTGTTTAGTCCGTTCATGGAAGACATCATTGTGAGCAATATGAATGGCACTCTGGTTGTTACAATAAAGAGGAGTAGTAAAGGATGTAGACACACCTAAGTCTTTGAGAAGCCATTGTAGCCAAAGGAGCTCAGATATGGTATCAGCAAGGGCACGATATTCTGCTTCAGTACGGGAGCGGGCCACATGAGTTTGTTCTTACTTCGCCAAGAAATCAGAGAAGAACCAAGAAGAAAGCAATAACCAGTGGTAGACCTGCGATTAGTGGGATCTCCTGCCTAATCATCATCAGAAAATGCACGGAGAATAAGAGGAGACTGAGCAGAGTAGAAAAGACCATGGAAGAGAGTGCACTTTAGGTATCGAAGAATGCGCAGAACAGCAGCATAATGAGTTAATCATGGAGCAGATAAATACTGGCTCACCTGGTGAACAACATAGGAAATGTCTGGACTAGTGACAGTGAGATAAACTAGGCTGCCAACCAAGCTTTTGTAAAGAGAGGGATTAGACAATGGTTTCCCCCTTGAGGGAGTCAGATGCGCATTAAGCTCAACTGGAGTGTCAACAGTCTTGCTATCAGTGAGTCCAGCTCGAGACAAGAGTTCAGAGGCATACTTGGCTTGAGTAATATAAAGTCCATCTGTAGAATGAGTTATTTCAAGGCCCAAGAAGTAGCTAAGATGTCCAAGATCTTTCATCTCAAATTGCTAACTGAGAAAATTCTTGAGCTCTTGAATGCCACTGAGGTCATCACCAGTTATGATCATATCATTCATATACAGGAGAAGTAAAATAGTGCTTTTGTTAGTACGACGAAGAAATAAGGCAGAATCATAATGACTGGCCATGTAACCCAAGCGAGAAATGGTAGAGCTGAATTTGGCAAACCAAGCTCGTGGAGCTTGTTTAAGGCCATAAAGTGCATGTCGAAGGTGACAAACCTTGTTAAAGTCAATAGAGAGACCAAGAGGAGGTTGCATATAAACTTCTTCACTTAAATCCCCATTAAGGAATACATTTTTGACATTTATCTAAAAAAGGTCCCATTTATTGGCAGCAGCAACAGCTAAGAGGGCATGAACAGATGAGATAGGAGCAACCAGAGCAAAGGTCTCTTCATAATCAATCCCATACTCCTGTGTAAAACCTTTTGCAACGAGACGAGTTTTGTAGCGCTCAATGGACCCATCAGAGCGAGTCTTAATCTTGTAGATCCACTTACAACTAACCACAGATTTCTCAGGAGGGAGTGTCACCAAATCCCAAGTATGGTTTTTAGGTAATGCATCAAGTTCCTCTTTCATTGCAATCTGCCATAAAAGGTCAGTAGAAGCCTCACGATAGGTGTGAGGAGAGCAGGGGACCTTGATCTTTGTTGGGGTTAGGTGGCTCATCTTTGACCTGTTCATCTTCCACTTGGTCATTAAAGGGTGAACTAGGAAAGGGATCAATGATATCTGGTTGTTGGATAGAGAAGTCTACAGGAGAATTAGGAGTAACTACAGGAGGATTAGGATCAACTATAGAAGGAATATGTGTCTCATCTGGAAAAAGATCTAAGACAGAGGAGGAAGATAGGGAGACACGGAAGTGAGAGAGCTCGACAAAGAGGTGATGTTCCTAAAAGACAACATTACGGGAGACACGAAGATGATGAGAGATAGGAACATAACACCGATACCCCTTTTGAGTTTTGCCATAGCCAAGAAAACAACAAAGCCTTGACCGAGGCTCAAGTTTGTTATGCTCATGTGGTTGAAGAAGAACGAAACAAGCAGAACCGAAGGAGCGAAGGTGGTGATAGTCTGGAGGTGACTCAAAAAGGCACTCATATGGAGTTTGATTTTGGATAACAGGACTTGGAATGCGATTAATAGCATGAACAGCATGAAGTAGCTTCATCCGAAAAAGGAACAGGGACTTTGGCACAGAGAAGGAGAGCACGAACAGTGTCAAGAATATGACGAAGTTTTCATTCGGCTCTGCCATTTTGCTGAGAGGTACCTGGACAAGTTAGTTGATGAATAGTGCCATAGGAATGCAAAACAGCTTGGAAAGCATATTGAGTGTACTCAAGAGCATTATCAGATCGAAAAATTTTGATGCGTTTGGAAAACTGAGTTTCAACCATTTTTGCAAAATTAGAATATACTTGCAATAATTCAGAACGATGTTTCATATTAAAAATCCAGCTATGGCGAGAGTAATCATCAACAAAGACAACAAAATATCGAGACCCACCAATACTAAAGATAGAGGAAGGCCCCCAAACATCAGAATGAATAAGGTCAAAGATATCAGTGGATATTGATTCACTAGTATTGAAAGGAAAAGTTGGTTGTTTTCCTAACTGACATGAGACACAATCAAAATTTTCTGTAGACACTGAACCTAACAAATCTCTAGAAGCCAATTGTTGTACCTGAGAGGAAGATGCGTGACCAAGTCGAGCATGCCAAAGTGCAAGGGAAGGAACAGAAGAAACTGTAACAGTTGCAGCAACAGAAATAGGAGCAACAAGTAGAAGATGAAGGTTGTCCACGGGAAACATACGCCTAACTCTGGGACCGGTCCCAAGCTCTTGTCCCGTCCTTGGATCCTACACAATACACCCAGAATAATCAAAGATAATGCGATAACCCAACTCAGCTAATTGTCCCACAGAGAATAAATTGTAAGAAAGGTCAGGAACATTAAAGACCCCAGGAACCGAGAGGTTGGAGATCGAAACAGAACCTATATTATGACCAGACATTGTAGAATCATTTGCTGTGCGAATATTAAGAGGGTGTGGTGCAGGTTTAAGTTCAAAAAATAAAGATGAGTAAGGTGTCGTGTGATTGCAACAAGCAGAATCCATAAGCCAAGAGGTAGGAGACATACTAGATAAAGCTGAGAGAGAAGAGGAATAAGATGCATTACCAACTATACGAATGACATTAGCGATGATGTTTATAAGGTCATCTTTGGAAATGGTGAAAGTGGATCCAGAAGATCGAGACTGTGCAGAGACGGGAGCCATTGGTTAGTCACTCTCAGTGTTAGCAATAGTAGCAGCAGAAATTGAAATAGCTGATTTATTGCGATGATAGCAAGTCTCAATATTGTGACCAAAACATTTACAAAAATTGCAAAAACGTTTGTGGGATTGTCGGCGATGATTGTTGTAAAAGAAAGAAGATTTATCCTTATTCTTTATTTAGAAGCAAAATATGCAAAAATAGATTGCAAAAATGAAATTTACGCAAAAAACTGGGTGAGGAGCACCTGGACTGCAAAAGTCAATTATAGAAAAAGTCAACGGTCAAAGTCAACCTTCAATCAAAGTCAACGGCAGTGATGACGTCACCTAGGGCTGACGTCAGCATGTGTAGAATACAATCAGCGTGTGAGGGCGCATGGGGGCACGTGGAGGCGCTTGAAGAATACCGTCAGCGCGTGGGGGTGCGTGGAAGAAGACCGTCGGCGCGTGGAAGCACGTGAAACGCGTGAGCTTGAGCCCAGAATATTTGGGTGGCGTGTGAGGGCGCGTGCTATCTCCGATGGCTTCGAGGCTTCCACCAACGTGTAGATTGGTGCAAGGCGATCTCAGTGATACCTATAGAAACGTAATTGGAGCAATATTCACGGCGGTAATGACGCATGCAGTGGTCTGTGCGGTGTAGGACTCCTCAACGACAACGGCTGCAGGTCCGGAACCTAAAGACAACGGCTAGAAGATGTTGGAGGTTCAATGGCAAGAGGCTGCGGCAACTGTTGTGACGGCGGAAGCGATGTTAAGAATGGAGTAACACCAATAAAGACAAGACTGCTAAGAAAAGGTTAGAGTAGTGGCTCTGATATCATGTTAAATATTAGCATTGATACACCATGTTGAATATGCTAGTATGGATGTAGAAGCGAAAGTATAAAGTATAAAACACAATAATACACGAGAGTTACGTGGTTCAGCCTAACGGCCTACATCCACGAAGGAAATCCTAAATGGTTACATCAATAATATATTAGAGTGTAGTACAAATCCTGTGTTATAATAAATCATAACATGTGTATATATAGTAGACTAAACTCTAGACTAATAGACTTCTAGTACAAGTAGGAGACTTGGCTTGCACACAAAGTAGAATTAGGCTTGGGCCTATACTAATGAGCTAATATATCTCTAACACCCCTTCTCAAACTCAAGATGGAAGCTTGATGAAATCTTGAGATTTGATAAGGTTGAAAAGATCTCTTGAATGAAGTTTGGCTCTGTGATGGTAGTTTGAGGAAGGCAATGGTCTTACAGTGTTGATGCGACTTCTAATGGTGGCTTGGCTATATCGGAGAGTTTTGACGGCTGTAGTAGGAAGCCAAAGAAGATGAGCGCAGGGAAAAAAAAACACTGAGAAAGACAAAGATTGCTCTTAAATATACCGCAAGGACGGAAAACCATGGTCACAGGAAGGTGGCTCTGATACTATGATAGAAATACTGAATGCAATAGTATTGTATTTCTCAAATGAAAGAATATACATGAGTGCCTTTATATAGGAGGCATATGAGTACAGTATAAGTAAGAGTGTAGTACAAGAATGTGTACTATATAAATAATCTAGTTGGGCCTAAACCCCACAACACTATACATGTTAACATTTTCATTTGCTATCTACAACTAGATATGGAGTGTACTATGTTCTTCTTTTTAAAATTTTTGAAAAGCGTTTGAATACTGATTTTCGAGCTTAGATCCTCTACATTTATTAGAGTAATATTATCATAGAGTTCTTAAAATTCAATTCGATAAATTGTGAAATAGTTTATTAAAATTTCTTACCTCATATTGTTAATAATT
This sequence comes from Quercus robur, assembly GCF_932294415.1. Lineage (NCBI taxonomy): Eukaryota > Viridiplantae > Streptophyta > Magnoliopsida > Fagales > Fagaceae > Quercus > Quercus robur. Next base: position 61,829,017 of record NC_065537.1, read on the forward strand.
ATTTGTTTAAATTTTAAAGATTTAGTAAATTTCAATCTATTCATTTCGTAATTTTTTTTTTTTTTGGGTTATAATTTAATAGTTACATTTGGGGTGAGATTTAAATAAACTAGAAATATGCTAGTTAAACTATAAAACTCTTAAACTATTCATTTCATGATTGATACATAAAATTTAAATTTCTGTTAGGTAACCTTAGAAATTGTAAAGGATTTTAATATGTTGTGGTGAGAGGTTATATGAGTGCAAAGATTTTTTTTTTTTCCTTTATAGGCAAAGATGCTTATTACCTTGAATCCATTCATTTTTTTTTTTTTTTATATATTTTTTTCTCTTTTTTTTTTTTTGATTGACTATTCTGAGATGCTGTATGTGTATATAAAAATATAAATATGTTTTTTGACTGAAAATTCAATTGTCAATATGAAATTGAAGCAATAAAAAAATTGAAAGGATGGTTAGGATTGGAAATTATATTTTAAGATTGGGTTCTATTTGTGATGATGCATTCCTTTTGGTCCTTTCTGGCTGAAGGAATACGTTTTGATTTTTTTCTTTCTTTTCTTTTTTTTTTTCTGCTTTTTTTGCTTATTTAAATTACCTTTTTTACCTTATTATTGCAGATCTTGTGCAAGTAATCACTTCTTTTACCTCTTATCATATAATATATTATATTAAAGTTGAAACATAAATAGAATCAAAATCAATTTCAAATTATTTTTTTAATTTTGTGCTGTGTTCAAATTACATTTTTAATTGTAGTATCAAGTAACTATCATTAATAGTACTCAGTTCAAATCTTGAGATGACCATCTCATTCGCTTAGATAAAACCAGCTCATCATCGTTATTATGGACAAAATGGGCTTCTGCCCTTTTTGGACAAATTAATTAGTCTTTTGTCATTTTTTCCAAACTAAATAGGGAAATGCCCCTCTTTTGAAAATCGAGTTTCTCAAAATCGAGTTAAAAAAAAAAAAAATTTCTGGAACCCTATAGTGACGTTTTTAAGGACCTATAGTGACATTTTAAGAACCTATAGTGACGTTTTATAACTTGATATCCATAAAATTGAGTTATAGGCAATAAAATTGTCTATAACTCGATTTCATGGATATCAAGTTACAAAACGCCACTATAGGTTTTTATAAACGTCACTATAGGTTTTTGAAAACGTCACTATAGGGCTTAAATCGATTTTGAAAAACTCGATTTTCAAAAGAGGGGTACTTCCCTATTTAGTTTGGGAAGAAGGGCAAAATGCTAATTAATTTTCCCAAAAAGGGCAGAAGCCCATTTTGTCCTCGTTATTATTGAATATTTTCGTGTGCAAGTAGGAGTACAATATAATAATATATTAGAATGTAATATATTTTATGCAATGTAGTAATATATTAGAATGGAACTACTTTTTTTTTTTTAATTATTTTTTTGGTCTTGTGCTTTCTTCAGACCATTTGGATTGTGAACGCTATGAGATGTTTGCTAATTTCTATTGATGTTAAAACTAGCAGAAAGAGATGGTCTGAAAAAATATTAACTGTAGTGGTTTATAATTTGTAATCTGTAATCTTCTTCCAATTTACAATTTGCAATTTGCTAGGTACACCTTTTTTCTTTGTATTCTTATTTGTTTTTGTTGTTAGTCTCAAAGAAAATATGACTATAAATTGATGTCTCCTCTTCTTGGAAACTTGAATGTACCTAGCAAGCATTGTTGACATCATCAAAATTGATACAAACTTATAAATCTTTATTTCTTTGATCAATTTTCAGCATCTTTCTCATCTAACTTTTAAAGAAGGACTCTTCCCTCCCACATCCCTTAGATTGAAGTCCTTAACTCTGAGCGTAGGACTGAGTCAGCACAGCAAGAAAGGGCTAGTCCAATTGCTCAAGTACTCACCAATCTTAGAAGCACTTCGTATCAATTTTGAGGAGGTAAATGACAATATCTGACACTTTAGCTATGATTAGTGTATATATTCAAGTAATCAGTGTATATATTTTTCACTTCAGGGCCTGCCATCATTGTTTAGGATGGAGAAATGTCATCAAAATAATCTCTAAAAGGACGCATGTCCTCTTTATTCTATTATTATTTATAATTTTTTTTGCTAAAAAAAAATTCTACATATCATTTTCAAGCACAAAACTTTTGTTATAATAGAAAGAAGATTGAGGTTTCTAAAAATTTATTGGCGTTTTGGTGATATTGAAATAAAGTTTATTTATATATATTCTTTTCTTATATGTAAAAATATATGTTCTACAAGTCATTCTTAAGCACCTTTTGTCCTTAGTCATTTTCAATACAAATTTTTTTTCATAATAGAAAGAAGATTATGTTACAAAGAATTTATTTGGGTTTTGGTGATATTGAAAAACAAACATGCACACACACATTGGAGAGAGAACGAGATTATAACACAAAGATACACTACAAACTCATCATTTATTGGATTCTCAAAAAAAAAAAAAAAAAAAAAACTCATCATTTATTGAGGTTTAAATTATTTTTCTGTAGAAAGGTTTCCTATATTATATATGTTAAAAAATAAAAATAAAGCAGCATTGCAATTGATTAAAGAAAAATGCTTAGGATAGTAAAGCTCATTGTTTCTTGCTTCTTATTTTTAATTTTCATTTGGCCTGATTTTAACCCATTTCTAATCATTTGAATTAAGTTGAATAACGATGTTATTATAAGATTTTTTCTTTAAAAACTATATATATATATATATATATATAATCTGTCATATTTTTTTTTCTAATTTTATTAAACTAACTTTTATCTTTTTGTCTCACATTTTGCAAATGAAAAATCAGAAACTAGAGGACAACGGGTTTGTTTGGAATCCACTTATTTTGTTGAAACTGAAAACTTTTTGCTGAAAGTACTGTAAATAAAGGTAAAAGCTAGCTGAAATAGTATAGTGAGACCCATGAATAGTAGCAAAAATAAGTTGAATAGTAAAATAAGCTGACTTTTAATTTGGAGCCAAATGTGCACACAACAAAGAGGAAACTATGGGATACCAAACTAAAGGATACACAATAATGGCTTAAGTGTGAATCTTCACAAGAAAAGTTGAAACAAAATGTCACGCGTTTAACCCACCATCTCAAGAATGTGGAGATCAAAAATTTGTTTGGAAGAAAATAGCTTATAAATTGGATAACTATTTGCTTGAGAACGGAAAGGTATTGGAAAAAATGACTGTTACTTGCCGGCATTATGGTCCAAAGAACAAAAGATTTGTAAGTGTCACGCCCCAAACCCAAAGGGATCCAAAACATGAGAAATACATCCCAAAGGTATCTGTAGATTTTTCCTTTTTGGAAAACAAAACGATAGGAGATCTTTGTTTTCCTTTCATTTTCACAGGATAAGAATATATAACCATAAATCTCTACATTACAAGTTAGAACTCTATAACACATTTACAAACAATAACTAAAAATCATGTGCCTCCACCTAATACATGAATATATATTACAAGGCTCTTGGATTATACAAAGTCACAATCATATCAAGAATAAGGAATCTTAATATCAAGTCTATGCCTACCATGCCTAAGGTTAACAAACCTCAAGTGACCAACCTCCAATAGAATTAATTAAGGTCTCGTTGAACATAACAGGATCGAGTCACCAACCACTTACAGCAAGAGTCTCAAAATTTAAGGTAGCACTCTAATCATTACCAAGGAAGTAAGCTCCATACCCAAGATATAGTTAAGAGATCTGAAAAACTGTTAGAGGGTGGGATGAGCTAACGCCCTTTAAGTAGCATAATTAATGGGGGTGGGGAAAATGCAAGTTTCATTCTCAATAATAATAATATGATATGATAAGAATGATTGAATAATGAAACGCAAAATTTCTCAAAGTAAATACCTTGAAACTATATACTATAATCTGTAAGCACTAACAATATAATTTCCAAAACCATAATATCTAACGTACAGTAAATTATCACAAATATACCAAACTACCACATAAACCGGTTAGGGGATCCACCCATTCACAATTGGCATGATATTGTCCTCTTTGGTATGCAGACTCTTGGCCCCATGGACAGCAGCCTCATCCATACTCTCAAGGTTTTTCTCTCCCCCCATGGGCAGCAGAGAGAGCTCGTCAAATAGGACCTCTCTTGCATGTGGTCTCTTGGCCCCATGGGCAGCAGCCTCACCCACACACAATCAAGGAACCTCTTCCCCCCATGGACAGCAGGGAAGAACGCATCATCCAAAGTGAAAAGGCACTAACCTGGATTTGATTCCGTTGTTACAAAGACTACGAAAACCAAATCGGGTAATCACCGGGAAATCACACATGGCATGGTGTCAAAACCACATAAAGCTCACAGGTATACATTTCCTTTCAAATACACAGTTTATAACCAGGTAATTTCAGAAAAACCTTAAATAATCTAACTTCCACAAAGGTTGTAAGGTTTTCAACTTGATTCTTATCAAAAGATTTTCTAACAATTTCCCACATAACAAGACAAGATAAGCATTTTTAAATTTTCTAATATACCATAACATCCAAGATTTTCTTATCAACGATTAAATAAAACATGCTTATTTTTCCATATCAACAATTCATGCATTTCCCCAAATGCAATACCAAATATGATGCATTTTCATATATAATCATATATATATATATATATGTTAAGGTTACGACACAATAGTTTTTAGGAAAATATAATTTCCATAGGTAGTTTCCAAAAGCATGTTTAACCGAAAAACAACATTTATGCGACATGATTATTTTTCAAAAATCCCATTAAAAAGCTACTTACCTTGCAACTTGCAAAAAACTTAATTCTCCAAGCTCCAAGGGAGATTGGCTAGAACCTAAACAATATTAAGTAAACCTATCACAATGAGCACAAAACTTGAAATTGTATCTGACTACAAATTAGGAATTGCCGAGTAAGAACTTAATTAGGCAAGTCTAGTATTCAACCTCACATGTAATGTATTCCACTTCCAAAATTTCTCAAAACAATTTAATTTGCAAGGCATAGACTCCCATTTATACTCATGAATCATTCAAGGTGTCATATCTAACATCAAAACCTCCACACTTTATAAGTACTTCCCACAAGATTTATATAACATCTCATTAAGTGACCCATGACACCAAAATCATAATTTTCTCCAAGACAAACAATTTAAATCTTTATCTAGCTCCAAATAATCAATAAAAATTATATTAACCATCTATCACATGTTATAACTCAAAACCTCTAAATTTTCACTATAATAAGCCTTAGATAGCCATCATTGTAAAAATCATGAACTCACTCATCAAATACATCCACCAAGACCAAAACCCATACGTATAAACATATGAATATCATTTCCAATGCTCTTAAATCACATGAAAATCATTATTAAAGCTTGGGTAAAATAACCTCAAACAAGAACATAATACCCATCAAAAGAGATTAGAACTTTTACCTCAAATAACTTATGTGAAGGTGTGATGTTCTTGAGGATTTTCCAGTGATTTTGTTGGAAAAATGGTAGAGGTGATGATGAGGAATGTACCGGTGGGAGGGTGAGGGAGAGGAGTGTGTGTATGTGTGTTGTGTTGACTGAAAATGAAAACGAAAAGGAGAACAAGAATGAGAGTGAACGGCCAAAGAGACAAAAGAGGGAATTGTGAGATATGTGGTGGGGGAGGATGGGTTAGGTGGAGTAGTTGGGAGGCACGTGGGAACCAAAAAAATATCTGCCCCCCCTTTCTTTTTTTTTTGGGTCTGACTGGGATGTTACAGTAAGGATGCTAGAATTTTTTTTTTTTTTGAGAACTAAAGGATGCTAGAATTTGGTAGAGCATCTCCAAATGTTGCTATATATTTCCCACTTTTTAGGAGAGAAAATCATTACAGTTTGAAAGTTGAAGATGATGGTTCCAATGATAGAATGGAAGAAACTATGTGATTTTGAAGATAAAAGGTGTTGCCAACTAGTAATAATTTATTGAAAGGTTAAAGAACACGGGTCAAGAATTTGATATGAATATCTGTACCATAGATCAGGAGTCTGATGTTGAAGTTCCAAAATGAAACTGATAAGAAATATTATCCATATTTACTATATATATAGCTTGAGTTGATTTTTTTAGATTTGAGAGATTTTTTTACTCTTAATATTGGGCATACTATATAGAGTTGGATGTTGCTTTTTTTTAGTTTCTAAATTTTTGCAGTTTTTGGACACTAATTAAGAATATTCTACTCATAACATGGTTTGATAATCACGAAAGGTTTTGTTGTTTTGAAATTGATGCACAACTCGAGTCAGTAATTGTGCAAGTCTATTCAAATGATGAAAGACAAACTGGATATTGAACCCAATTGAAGAGTAAATTCTTAGTGATGTCCTAAACCTTTGTGTTGCACATGTTTTGTGGGACTCCACAAAATATGTTAAAGAAACGAGGCTTTTTCCCAGGAATCAAGTTGGAGTTGGTACTAACTTTTGAGTCCATGTCCTAGAATGTTGAATAACAGTGCTTTTAGAACAGGTTTATTAAAACATTTTCAGGATATGGTGATCAACAAGCTCTTGGACTTGTCACAGTTGTGACATTATAAATAGAAATACTCATTTCCTTTTATTTAGTGATCGGATTACAAATTTCTTTTACATCTTGTGATGAAAGCATAAAAGCACAAGTAACCGTGTAATTCACTAGATGAATATAGGGTGCGTTTGTTTTGGGGGAAAATGATTTCAAGAAATCATTTTCCCCCAAACCCAGGTGTTTGGCAGCAACGGTAAATTTCATTTTCCGGAAAATAGCTTCCTGTTGACCGAAATTTTCACCTTTGACCCGGAAATGATTTTCCACCCTCATTTTCACTTCAAATCATTTCCGGAAAAAGAGAGAGAGAGAGAGAGAGAAGAGAGAGCCCAGATAGCCCAGATCGGAGAGAGAGAGAGAGAGAGAGAGAGAGAGAGAGAGAGAGAGAGAGAGAGAGAGAGAGAGAGAGAGAAGAGAGAGCCCAGATCGGAGAGCACCGATCGTCGATCGCGTCGCTCGTCCATCGACGAGCGGTGCGATTGTCCGATGAGCGGCGCGATTGACGAGCGGTGCGATCGTCCAATGAGCGCGCTCGTCGATCAATGAGTGGTGCGATAGATCGCAATCGACGGCGCGATCACACCGCTCGTCGATCGCGATCGTCGTCGCTCGTCGATCGACAAGTGGTGCGATTGATCGCGATCGACGACGCGATCGCACCGCTTGTCGATCGACGAGCGGTGCGATCGTCCGACGTCGATCGCGATCGCGCTGTCTTCTCCTTCTTCTGGGTTTGTCTGGGTTTGTCTTTTCCTTCTTCTTCTCCAAACACCAGAAAATATTTTTCGGAAAATTTTTTAAAATGCAACCAAACACATAAAAACATTTTCCTTTCCGGAAAATAGCATTTCCGAAAAATGGAATATTTTCCGAAAATGCTTTTACACGAACCAAACACAGCCATAATTGAAAAGAAATTTCAGGAAAATACTGAAAAGAAACAGATGAGCCCATCACTTCTCTTCCTCTATAGAAAAGGCCATCTAGGCCTACCCACACTCTCTATTCTTTTCCTTTTGCAGTTTTTGTTAGAAGAAGATATTGAATCTGGATCTAGTAGCCCAGTCTTGGACTGTGTACAGTAGGGCCTGGATCCAACAGCAGAGCCCATGGGTTCACAGCACGAAAGAAAGAGAGATAAGGTGATATAAGAGCATTCGTATCCGATTTCTTAAAAAAATTCCATTTTACTCTCTCAAAAACTACTTTATCATTTATACCATACTATTTTACAATACACCCAACATCCTAACTTTTATTTTCTTATTCAACTCATTAAAATAATATATACTACCCAATAAAATAATAGAATCCAAGCTTGCTACAGTGCTACAATGCCATCCTACCCAATAAAATATAATAAACATTATACAATTTTTGCTTCAGTGCCATCCTACATTTAGCATGGCACTGGAGCACAATTGAATTTTTTTTTGCAATTGCAAGACCGGGTAACGTGGGTTTTTGGGGCTCTGTTGCTAAATTCCACCTACATATGGCATATGAGAGACCCAATACTAATGCTCTAAGGTATAGTTTGGGATTTTACAATTTTGAATGGCACATCACATATTCACATGAGCATCACCCATTAGAAATTTAGATCCATATTCTCAAAAAAAAAAAAAAAAAAAAAAAAAAAAAAAAAAAAACAAAAACAAAATTTCGATCCCTATGAACTTGGACAGGAATAGGTGGCCTAATTAAATTCTGTAATATGGGTGGTTGTGTTATCCATTGTCAATGCTTCACGACTAGCCACACACACAGCCTCTAGTTGCTCATTTCTGGTTGGTTGCTAAAATAGTAATAATGGGGTTTTTACAACCCCCAATGCTTTTTTTTTTTTTTTTTTTTAAGGTAATAACAATCTTTGTTGATAATAAAAGTACAATGAATTTACGATAGTAAACTCACTGCACTGAAAAGAATACAAACCAATCAAAAAGAAAGACTAACAGAATTTAGATAGTCAAACAAAGAGTGATAATGCGTAAACCCCCAAATACGAGACCACTCAAATAAAGTCCTAAGTAGCAAAGACTTCACACAATGTACAAGTCTCTCAGTTTCCTCAAAAGTTTGGGTATTACGCTCCTTCCAAATTAACCACATAAGATACGCTGGTACCATATTCCACTCATTTGAAGTGTGACTCCCCAACCAATTCCACCATGCAGAGAGAAGAGAAACAACAGTCTTCGGCATCACCTAATGAACCCCAAACAAAAGGACTTCACTCCACAAAGTATGAGCATACTTACAATGGATCAATAAATGATCCACAGTTTTCTCTTCACATCAACAAAGGCAGCACCAATTAACAAGAGGTAAATTCTTCTTAACAAGGTTGTCTATAGTAAGAATCCCACCCCTAGCAGCTGTCCATAAGAAGAAAACCACCATTTTAGGTACCTTAACACACCAAATGCTCTTCCAAGGAAAAGACACCAATGAAGCTGCTAGCAATGAAATATAGAAAGAGTGCACATCAAAAACACCACTACGATTCAATTGCCATATCATGGTATCATCACCCCCCCTAGGTAACTTGGATGAGATATGTGCAAAGAAATCATAAAAAATCCTTGTCTCCCAATCTTGAAATGCACAACAGAAACATAAGTTTCAACTTCTACCACCCCCATCCGGTGCAAAATCAACCATATCAACAATCCTAGCTTCCTTGTCCACAGCAATAGCAAACATTGCCAGATATAAATCTTTCAAAGCAGTAGGGCTACTCCAAGGGTCATGCCAGAATCTGATACGAAAACTCTCACTCGCCACATACAACACATGACCAAAGAAGCTCTCAGCCTCTTTCTTAATGTTCTTCCACATAGCACATCCATGTGTCCCTTTAACAATTCTAGTACACCATCCGCCACTGGCCTCCCCATATTTGGAAGCTATAACCTGCCTCCATAAACGTGTGACCTCATTCCCAAATCATCAATGCTAGTGCTCCAAGGAAGTCTTGGCTCCAATTTTTGAGCACCATGATAGAGAAATGAGATACAAGTACAATGTAAACCTATAAAAAGTTCAAAAAAAAAATTATAACTAAGTTTAAGAGTCTTTTTTATACACTAATTTTTTTAGATGGTGTCTTTCTTTCTTTCTTTTTTCCTTTTTTTTTCAATTTTAGAAAATAAATAAATTTTATTTTGAAATCAGTTTTCCAATCTCCCTCTACCAAAAAAGGGGGGGGGGGGGGGGGAAGGTTGTTTGCTGTAGTCCTATTTTTGTAGACTAGGCTCGGTAAGTGTAAGCTATTTAAGTAGGCTCGAGAAGGGTAGGCTTGTAGCTTCGCCAAAAGCAACTAGTCATCTCCTTTCCTTCGTCAAAGGATTCTTACTAGCCAAAAGTGAGGGGCAAGGAGAGCTAGTGAAGGCCGACTACTACATGAGGGGGAAGCTATCATAGAAGCTTTGCCCCTTGCTTTATAGAGACCATTATGAACTAAATAAATTAATAGATTCTCTCCAAACTTTGGCACACTCTGTTAGTATCGATGATAATGTTTTGTAGAAAATAAGTCATTTTCCAAAAATTGTTTTCTATAAAATTATCTCATTTTCCTATGTTTAGTAGCAACCTCAAATGAGTTGAAAAACAATCTCCTAACTTCCATTCTTTAGCTAGCTATGAGAATGAGTTGTTTTCCAAAAAAAAAAAAAAAATAGTGGAAAACAATTTCTAAAATAAGTCATACTTTTTCTGCTAACTAAAAATAGTTTTCATTTAATTCATTTTTCATTTTTTCTAATGCTTCCAAACATTTCCTAACTTCACTTATTTAGTTTGTTGTAAGATTGAGTTGTTTTCTTAAAAAAAAAAAAAAAAAAAAAAAATTAATGGAAAACAATCTCTAAAATAAGTCATACTTTTTTTTTGCTGATCAAAGATAGTCATTTTTGGATTCATTTTCTCCAATGCATCCAAACACTGAAAAACCACGTAAAATTATCTTTACACATGATTTTCCATCGAAACAAATAGAGTGAGTACTGACCATCATCTATCATTATAATCAGGCATCAATCTTAATGATAATTCTTTTGATTTTTAACACCTATAATCTGTTAGTTTGTTTCTACTTTTTTTTTTTTTTTTTTTTGATACCATTCAAAGGGAGATATAAACAAAAGTTATACAAATGCTGGGTTGTACTAGCAATAGTTCAAAGGCATCTGTGTTGCTCTTTTTGCTACAGACTAGACATGTTTAACTACAATGTGGGGCACAAAAAGCATGTTGCAGAAGAGCCCAGATTGAGAAAGGAGATTAAGATCAGCTAATCTAGTATTGTCTAACCAATCAGTTGATCTTTTCTTCCTAAAGGCTTGGACAACCCTTCTATCATCACCCAAAAACAAAATATGCTGGAATCCATGGTGCTTTGCTATGATGGCAGCATCCACCATTGCTTCAAACATTGCCCCACCTTTTGATCTGGCTACACTACTAGCAACTCCAAAAAAACACACTTAACTCCCTGCATATTTACTGCTTCATAGGCAAAAGAGCATCTTTTAGTCCTTTTACACCTTGCTCCTGCAATTTTCAAAATGAGCTGCCATTGACCTGCTGCGGATTGCTGCTTTGGTTTTGGTCTTCCTAAGTTCCTGTTGTAGAGAGACTGGTCATTGAAAGCTTCTTTGTACCTGCAAGATAGAGCTTGAGCTGTTAGAATCACATCCATAGGATTAGGATTTGTTCCCTTATGAACCACCCTGTTTCTCTAAGTCCAGATTGACCACAAATATGTAAAAACAGCTTGCAAATATTCCATAGAGTGTGCTTCCTTCTTTTTGTGTATGAGCAGAAAAGAGTCAGCCATTGTTGGACTGTTATGCTAGAGAAATTAGAGGAATGAACAGCCAAACCTGAACCATGCCAACAAGCTCTTGTGAGAGGACATAAAAGAAAAAGGAGTGTGGTGGACTCATTCTCTTCATTGTAGAAAGGACACAAACTAAGGGATGAAATCCCTCTATTAAATAGACTCAGCATGGTTGGTAATCTGTCAAGCATCAATTTCCACACAAAAGTATTAATTTTCAGTGGGACTTTAACACTCCAAATTAGATTCCACACCCCTTCTTGCTACTGGGTTTGTCCTTGTATAAAAGGGCAGTCCTTAACCAAAATCTGATAAGTAGATTTAACCTCATAATGCCCTTCACCTGAGTATTTCCAGCAAAGCTTATCTTAGATAGCATCAGTTCCGGATAAGGGAATTTGAAGAATTTTTGAAGCTTGAGCAGGGGTATATAAGGATCTTACTAAGTCACACTTCCAAGAATGTGAATTGTGATCAATCAAATCACCAACAGTTCCTATAGCTAAGCTTGGATGATCTAACTGCAAATTTTGTTGGGTAAACTAGTCTTAGTGGTTGAGAGGAATATCAAACCCTCTTCCTACCCTCCATTTCCCTTCCCTCAACTTTGGGTTATCAATTTTGATGATGTTCTTCCAAATCCAGGAATGATGTGGCTTAGGACTGCACTCTTGCACTGAAGCTCTAGGAAAATACTTAGCTTTAAAAGTTCTAGCTAGGAGAGTATTTGTGTTGTGAGTGATTCTCCAATATTGTTTGGCTAACATGGATTGATTCATTAAACTAAACTTCTTAAGTCCTAATCCACCAAATCTCTTTGGCTGAAAGATTTGATCCCAGTTGATAAGATGAAGTTTATGCTCTACAATCTCATGCCCCCACCAAAAAGCCCTAACATTGGAATCCATTTTGTTGCATATACTTTCAGGCACCCTAAAACAAGAGAAAGTATATAGAGAGAGGGATTGCAAGACTGATGAAATGAGGGTTGTTCTGCCTGCTTGAGATAGAAGTTTTGCTTTCCATCCTTGCAATTTAGAGTTAAGTTTATTGATAAGAAACTGGAAATCAGCAACTCAATTCCCTCTTAGCTTGAAATCTATTCCAAGATATTTGCTAGGATTTTGGACAAGATTCACTTGCAGCACTCTAGCTAAGGAATTCTGATCAGACTCATGCATATTGGGAGAGCAATATAGGTCAGATTTAGAAAGATTAATTTTCTAACCCGAAAGCTTACAATACCAATCAAGGATTTTCATTATATTTTCTAAAGATTGCTTGTCCTTCCTAAAGAATAAAAGGGAATCATTAGAAAACAACAAATGAGTAAAAGACAACCCACTCCTCCCTATTTTTACCCCTTTTGTCATATTTAAACTCTCTGCTTGGAGAAGGGAAATGGAAAGGATGTTTCCACACAGGAGAAAAAGATAAGGAGACAAGGGGTCCCCCTGCCTCATTCCTTGTGCAGGTATGGAGGGTGTTGTCAGGTTCCCATTTACAAGGAAAGTATAGGACACTGAGGACACACATTCCATAATCCAATTAATCCATTTTGAGTCAAACTTCATAACAAATAGCACTACTTTTAGAAAATTCCAATTTACCCTATCATAGGCTTTACTCATGTCTATCTTTAAGGCACCAAAATTGAATTTTTTTTCCTTTCTTTTTCCTAAGGACATTCAAAATTTCATGAGCTAAGAGAATATTATCCAAAATATTTCTTCCTTGAATGAAAGCATTTTGATAGGGTGTTATTAGGCTATTCATGATAGGCTTTAGTCTATTAACTAGAAGTTTAGATATGACTTTATAAACCACATTGCAAACACTAATAGGCCTGAAATGTGTAACCTTATCAGGATAGGCAACTTTGGGGATAAGTGTAATGAAAGTATGGTTAAGGGGTTTGAATAGAGAACCTGAATGGAAGAAGATGTGGACAGTGTTAATGACATCAGCCTTGACAGTGTTCCAGAATTCCTCAAAGAAAAAAGCTGGAATGCCATCAGGTCCAGGGGCCTTATGAGGCCCTAATTGGAAAACTGTCTCCTCAATTTCTACATTAGATTTTGGCCTATTAAGCATGCTGCATTGTTGCTCATATAAGACAAGAATAGGTAAGGTCTCAAGTACTTGGATGGTATCATCTACACTGGTATTGTTATGGTTCTCATAACTTTTCATGAAATGAGAAGTGAGTATGCTTTCAGTCTCCTCTTGCATATCAGTAAGAAGGCCTTGATCATTCTTTATTTGTAAGATTCTACTCCTAGCCCTTCTCTATTTGACCACAGTTTGAAAAAAATCTAGTATTCCTATCCCCTTGTAGAATCCACTTGGTCCTTGCCTTTGAGCCCACGTCAATTCCACCTTGTCTTGCAACACCTCAATCTCCTCTCTAAGATTTTCTCCTTCTGAACATCATCCCTAGATTTGATTGAATTCTGAAGTTGTTGTAAAGCAGCTTGTTTCACTTCAAAGCTATCCTTTTCACGTTTGAATCATTTCTCTGCACCTAGGGTGGGTAAGCCACATTTGTTCAAATCTAAAGGGTCTTTTCCTGAAAGGGCCTTGAACTTCCAGATCTATAATGATTAGTTTGTTTCTACTTAACCTTATTATAGTTTTTTTAAAAAAATTATTTTATAACTTTGCTAACATAGTTAGTGAGAATTTATGTAAAGCAAATTATAACAAGTTTCAATTCCTTATTTATTTTTATTGAATTTTCTTTAATCTAATGACATAAACTTCACTAAGGGTACGTTTGATACACTGAATGTAGATTACATTAGGAATAGTAATCTTTATTTTTGGGAATAGAAGACATTGTAATGGAATAACTATTAATATTCATAAGTTTGGTTGTTACATATGGAAAGCTTGCAAAAGATGATGTATAAGGAAACTTTATATTTTTGGAAATATATTAATTTTAAAACCTATTATATGCACTAAGAAATAACTATTACGTCCATTTTAGAAAGGAATAGCTATTCTTCAATTTAAATAATAGTTATTCCAATGTAATAACTAATCCATATAATAAAGATGCAACTAAATGACCGAATTGATATTACATATGAATAACTATTTCATTACAGGAGTTATTACAACATACCAAACGTATCATAAAGAAATATATTATGTAAAAATTCACTATTTACAAAAATATATATTAAATATGTCAAATTTTATTTTTAAATAAAATTTATATAATATGGCTTTAGACTTTTAGTGATAATTATTTTACATAATGAGATATTATTTTCTTTACAAAACTCTTTTAATTATTTGGGCTGAACAAATATCATTCCACACTTAACCAATATGATGATTATGTCTTTCCAAATAAAATTTAAAATGCTAGTTATTATTAGACCATTAGCATCAGGTGTGCCAAATGTCAAATATTTGCCATAGATGAACAATGCAATCTCAAATTTGGAAGTGTACGAGCTCAAATGGTAAAACTTTTATAGTTTTTATATTCTCTTTTCTCTCTCCTCTCTCATCACTCGTCAAATTTCTTCCTTTCCCGTTCTCTCTCAACCTCGCCTCTCTTCTTCTCTCACTCTCGTTGCTTTTCCTCTCTTCCTCTTAGCCTCGTCAAGCTGTTGCTTCACTTGCCAATCTCTCTCTTGTATTGGTCTTTTTTTTTTTTTTTTTTTTTTTTTTTTTTTTTTTTTTTTTTTTTCTACTGTTATTTGATGGGTGGGTTCAGATGGTGATGGACAGATCAGTGATGAGTGGGTTCCGATGTGTTGGTTAGGTTGTGGGTGGGTTCCGATGGGAAAATTCAGATGGTGGGTGGGTTAGCCTATGAATGGGTTCTGATGGATGGGTCGGTGGTGGGTGGGTGGGTTGGGTGACGACAGTGGGTTGGTATGTGGGATGCTATTTAGAAAAATATGTCAAAGATTCTTTTTAAAAAGAACCCAGTAAAATTTTAGATATCATAACACACACATAAACAATGGTAACTCCAAATTGGTGCACCGACATTGATTAATACTTAAGTATTTTGTTCTTTGGGCCAAACTGAAATAGCCTTTAGCGTGGTATAAGAAATTTTGGGAAAAAAAACATCCCACTTTTTTCATTTGGTTTTGGCTGTTTGTTTCACATTTTTTTTTTTTTTTCACACTAAAATATTTGTATATCCAATTCTGTTTTTCCTCCTCACTAGTCTCAGCATCTCTCTTCCTCGAGTCTGATAAGGAATGATTTTTTTATAAAAATTCACTATTTAGAAAAATATATATTAAATATGTCAAAGATTCTTTTTAAATAAACATTGTATGAAGTTATTTATTATTTGACTTATAATTTTTTAAAATATTTTGCATTTTTATTTATGTTAAAAAGAAAATAAAAAGAATACAATATTCAAGTTTTTAATTATTTATTTATGGTGAAAAGCACATTTTAGTCTCTACATTTTCAAGCAATTCCCATTTTAGTCCCTACAATTTATTTTTACTGCTTTTAGTCCCTATCCTGAAAAACGCGTCCCATTTTGGTCCTTGCCGTTACACCGGAAATGGAGAAAGCTGATATGGCAAACGGCAGAAATAAATAATACTAAATTAATATCCACGTGGCCTAAATTAATAATAAAAAATATTTTTTGGTATTAAAAAATTCCACGTCAGCATCTAAATTATAAAAATTAATTTATTAATTTTAACTAAATAAAAAATTTAAAACAAAATTAAAAACTAAAAATCATATGAATTGAGATCTAAGTGTGTCTTGATCAAGAACAACAAGAACACAAACCCAGATCCAAGAACACAAACCCAAAAATTAAAAAAAAAAAAAAAAAAAAAAAACCCAGATTCACTCACCACTATCCCCCAATACCTCTCCAATCATGATGATCATCGTGCCGACCTTGAATCTCTCCGCGAGTCCCATCTCAACCTCCAATCAAAGTCGGTGGAGACTGAACAAGCCCTAACTCTCGTCCGGCAAGAAAGAGACGACATTGTGGATCACAACTCCGATTTGACGAAACTCGTCGCCGAACTCTTGAGGGAGCGAGACTCTTTGAAGGAAAAAATAGATGAGCTCGAAGCTTTGTTGAAGGAAAAAAAGGATGACTTCGCAAAAAAGCTCAACAAGGAACTGAGGAAAGCAGAGGAGTTCAAGAATGAAGTTGAGGTTTCTAGAGAAAGAGTTAAGGAACTGGAAATTGAAATTGAGAAGAGAAACAATTACTTGTCAAAGAGCTTGTATTTGTTCTGGTTAGCAAAGGATGGTTTAGTCAAGATAATCGAGAGCATAGACGAAGAAAAGGTCGAAGAAAAGCGTGAATTAGCTACTGTTGTTGGATCTGAGTTGGTGTTCTTGTTGTTCTTGTTCAAGACACACTTAGATCTCAATTCATATGATTTTTAGTTTTTAATTCTATTTTTAATTTTTTTATTTAGTTAAAATTAATAAATTAATTTTTTTTTAATCTAGATGCTAGCGTGCCTTTTTTAATGCCAAAAAACATTTTTTATTATTAATTTAAGCCAAGTGGATATTAATTTAGTATTATTTATTCATGCCGTTTGCCACGTCAGCTTTCTCCTTTTCTGATGTAACGGTAAGGACCAAAACAAGAAGCTTTTTTCAAGATAGGGACTAAAAACGGTAAAAAAAAAATGTAGGGACTAAAATAGGAATCGCCTGAAAATGTAGGGACTAAAAGGTGCTTTTCGCCTTTATTTATTTGATAAATTTGGCTATCCAACCATGGTGGATGGGGTTTGGCCCATTAACCCATGGGCCAAGGGTCTTTCGGAGAGTGATGAAGGTTCCACCTTGACAGACCAAACATAGATCCAACCACTTTTATTGGTGCACTAACATTTATTATTATTATTATTATTATTATTATTATTAGTATGTCACCTAATCCATCAAGGTAATGGTGTTTTGTTCGGTTACAACCTGATGTCCATGAACTTTTCTATTTAATGCTTCCAAAAGCATTAAGCCGTAAACAAAGATATCTCTATAGCAAATTTAATCCGATTGTAGCTACTTTCTCTCCCTTCAAATCTTCTTTTCTCAAAAACAACAGTGACATCCCCCACCAATGGAGTCTAAATCCAAGAAAACAAGGATGAAAACAAGGACAACAAAGAATATTTCAAACACCAAGGTTCTCAGACCCGGACCGGACCGTATAGTCCGGCCCGGTTAACCGTGAACCCCTCGTCATTCCAGTTCTTTTAGCTTTAAGAACCTCTTTATGTGAAAAATGCATGAAACCGCATGAACCACGGTCAAACCGTATGGTTTTGAGAACTGTGGCCGGTTTTAGAGGTTCGCACGGTTCCATCTTTTTACAATATTTGACCGGAAAACAGATCTCAGTCCATAAAGAATTTGAATATAAAAAAACAAATTGCGAGAGAGAAAAAGAAAACAGAGAACCAAGTTGGTGAGGTTGTTAACATCACTGTTAATTTTCTGGTAGTATATCTTTCTGATCATCCCTGCCTCCTATTTTCTTCTTCTCCTTCTTGTCAACACTTCGCCCAGCAAGCAGCAACTATAAACTCATCTCCTCATATTGGCTCTTGTTTCTTGTTTTTGAGTAGTGCACTAATAACTTGTATAGTTGTATTCTTGTTTTTATCAAGTGTTCCTACTGTTTTGCTTGACAAAACCACTACCACATGACCTCATGAAGCTCAATAGATTAATAGTGAGATTTAACCATTCACTTGTTTTTAACTTTTGTCATCCGCCAATATTGATGTCCTTTTAAACAATAGGTGTTCCTTTTTTTTTCTTTTTTTCTTTTTTAATGTTATTTAAGTTCAGCTTCCTTCTAAAGTTATAATTCTTATATTACAATTATTATTATTATCATCATCATCATCATCATCATCATCACAAGTTTAACTAATCAACATAAAAATAAGTAAAGAAATATTATATATATGTTTGCTTAAGCTTTGATATTTTTTGTTTGCCTTGTCAAAATTATGATATGAAAAATATAAAGATACATCTTTCATTTAATTGGACTATTTTAGTTAATTTTTCTATTTGTACTAATTAAAAGTATTTATTTATATTTTAAATAATTAATAAATTAATTATGACGTCATCACAGTTCGACTACGGTTCGATCTCGGTCCGACCTCAAAAACCTTGAACCTCTTCTATTTACGGTTCGTTGAACGGTCTAGGTTTGAAAACCATAACACCACCACCCATATGGTTAACATCGATGACAGGCTTAGCAATTTGCTGCAAGATATTCTTCACTACATCCTCTCCTTCCTTGAAAACAGAGACGTCATATTACTAAGCCAATTGTCAAGAAGATGGAGAAGCGTTTGGAAATCGATGCCTTACTTGAATTTCGACCAAACCCCATTTGAATCAAAAGACAGGTTCATCAGATTCGCATGGTCGGTGCTAAGTTTGCGAGATGGGTTCGATATTAAACGTTTTCATTTCTCATGTCATGGAATTCATAAACATATACTTAAATCACTACTCTTGGTGGTCAAGAATCGTGGGGTCGTCATGCTTGATCTTGATATTATTAGTTTTAAGTCTTTTGACAATGGCAAGGCAATTGAATTGTTGAGTTGTTTTGCTGATTGTAGGCCTTTACCTGAAACTTTACATTGGTTGACTCGGGCATAAGTTATCTTGATTCAATGAGTTTAGCCATGGTGAGAACCCTACATCTTGAAAACTCAAAACTATGTGGGAAAACTTTTGGTGTAATTGAAAACTTGTTGTTGAAAAGTTGCTATATGCGTTGTCGACAATTCGATGTTATTGACATCGAAGCCGCTAATCTTAAGAATCTGAAGTTTTTGAACACCACCCACAAGCGTTCATTTTGAGGCGAGCTCAAGATTTCTACCCCAAATCTTTTGTGCTTATCTTATCGTGGTCCTATTTGAAAGGATACTCTTTGCAGAATTTGTCATCATTGAACAAAGCTTTAACTCACTTCACCAATAGAGTTAAATATGAAGAGGATGGTTGTCTTGGAAAAAATTGGCAAATGCCCTTTTTGCGCAAAAAAATCAGCATTCTGCCCTCTTTCCCAAACTAATTAGGGCAATGCCCCTCTTTTGTAACAAGATAATACGAAAGTGGAGATTCATTGAAGAACTCGATTATATTATA
The DNA here is from genome assembly GCF_932294415.1 of Quercus robur. Taxonomy (NCBI): domain Eukaryota; kingdom Viridiplantae; phylum Streptophyta; class Magnoliopsida; order Fagales; family Fagaceae; genus Quercus; species Quercus robur. The sequence continues at coordinate 61,848,643 of NC_065537.1, forward strand.
GTCGAGTTAGCTTTAGCTTTATGCCACGTTGGCAAAGTAGACGTGGCCTTTTCCAATTAAAAAATGGTCATTTATAAACGCATAACTCGATAAGTAGAAAATCAAGTTTGCTTTACATTTTCAAACCCAATGTCTCACAACTTCTGTTCACTCTTTACTTGTTCACTCTCCCTTGCTCTCTGCCATCACTCTCCCTCTACACTCTCCCTGTACACTTTCCCTCGCTCTCTGCGATCACGCTTCCTAACTCTCCCCTACCCTCCATCAGTCTCCCTCACCCTTTTCGATTAGTCGCCGTTGTCAATACCCTGGTGCTTTGCCATACCCTTTTCGAACCCTCACTGTACCCGCCGCTGTTGATTACAGGTACATTGCTCTGCCATTGATTACTATTTTGTGCTGCATTTGTTTTGTGGGAAATGGATGATTATTAGAGGGGGGTCTCGCATTACCAAAATCTTCAATTTTTTTCATTTGTTTTATGGGTATGACATAGGTTCAGATTTTGTGTAGGGAAGAAAAGATGATAATAAGTGCTAGTTAAATTTTTTACTATTTGAAAATGGGTTGTTTGACAAATTTCTATTTCATATTGCCAAAACAAATGGCTACTGTGGAAGGAGCAAAATAGCTGTATTTTTGAAGATACAAACTGATTAAAGACTCAGTTGGAATCATTGTTGATTAGAACTTTGGTTGATTGGTCTTGTGCCTGGGGTGCTTACAAATAGCAACCCCCTTCTAGATTTCACATAATCACTTAGCTTTGTGCATAATTCTTTTAGGTTATGGTGTGCTTATCATCATGAACATGAAGTAACCTGTTCTATTAATAAATTACCACTATTTATCATAAGACAAATGAACATGAAGTAAGCTGTTCTATTAATAAAATTTATTTATTAATATATGAAAGTATAGTTTATATAAAGATTTTCCATTTTTGCGATAGGTGTGGGCATTGAACTTCATGTTGATATCGTTTCCTGATTTCATTTATTGTAGAATTTCTATTTGCTGCAAACAGTATGAGTGTATGCACTGACATTGAAAATAGAGACTAAATGCACATCAAAGTTTGTAACTTTTGTTTTATGATTATTAATCTTCAATTGTTCATATTAATCTTCAATGTTTTTCATTTGTTTTATGATTATCAGAGGGAGATTAATCTATCTTTGTCTTTCATTCTCTCTAAGAATGTGTGAGTTATAATATGTTGACTGTTACTTCAATCTATCTTTGTTTTTTTCATTTGTTTTATGTTGACTGTGAATCATATACTTTTTATCTTTTTGTTAAATGTTGGTTCTCAAATCTTCCATCATTCATTTGAATCTTGAACCAAATGAGAAAATCTCTTTTAAAATAGTAAGACAATTGGGGGATAAGATGTCCCAATGACTTTACTTTTGTTTGGTACCTTTTTGTTTGTTTCTGTTAATGTTAATTGAATTTCTTTTGTATTAATTCATCAGTGTGCTCCCCTACAAATTAAGATTAATCTTTCAAGTATGCTTTCTTTATTGCTAAAACCAAACAATTTTCACGGTTTTGTTAGTGTTTTGGAATTCTGTACCTTCTTGTTTTATGTTCCGTTTATGGAGAGAGAGAGAGAGAGAGAGAGAGAGAGGAATAGAAGGATATTTTGAATGCCAAGAGTTTTCCATGTAGAGTCTTAAATTTCAATTAATAGGGTTGTTGTATTATTGGATGTTATTGAATGCGCCTAGACCTCCAAAGCTTTCTGTTCTCATAGTATTTGCAATTTGTAGTTTGTACTAGAAAATTAGGGTATACATCCTATATACTTCATTGGATTTTGTTGTACTTGGTCTTTATTTGATGAAATTTAAGCCTTATGTTCTAATGTAGAATCCTGACTATTGCTTATAGCTAATATTGGACCTGGGTATAGTTTGGAGTCTGATAAAGTCATACTCATATAAATGGATCTAAAACTAACTCTTAAAATTTGAAAATGACTCACCAAGCAGGAAATTGAGTAGAATTAACTCCTAAAATGTTGAAAATAGACCTAACAAGCAGGGAAGTGGGCTAACTGAGTCATGGTATGCTTACATATCTAGTGAGTAAAAATGTAGAATAATTAGTATAGGTTTCTAGATATTAGTGGTCCATTGTAAACGGGCAATTGCATAGGACATAAAACGGGGAGCTGTCAAGGATGACCTTATAGAGAGTGTTACTTTGTTGAAAAGACTAAGTTTGATTGAACAGTTCTAAGAACAGAATACCTAAACATTGAGTTGTTGCAATTTATATTTACTATGTCACTGCATTGGTCAAAAGCCATAGAGTTGAATTTAAATGTCCTTGGGAGAAGATCACATATTGTGTGTTGCATGGTTAAATTTAATTGGAAACCTAATATGTAGCTCCTAATAATTGTAATTGATATTTTCCCTATTAAAATCACTCTCAAAGACATCATAAACCAAAAAGAACTATCACATTTAAATATTGCTCAGATGTTGAACATCTAGGTATCAATCAAGTTTCTAGCACATTAATTAGTCATTTGTTTGTTTTTTTACTTCAATTACAGATAATAGAAAAAGAAAAAGTGTTTTTATGTAAAATTATGGCAAGTTCTTATTTTATTTATTTAAGCTTTAATTTGATTGCTTTTGGGTTGCATGTTAAGTAAGGGCAAGAAGTGATGTTGACAATCTTGTTGGGATCATAATATGTTTTACTGTATCCATACTTTTATTTTATATTAATTGTGGTTCACTTGTCAGATAATTGTTAACAATCTATTTGCTGCCATGTCAGATATGCAAGCACTAGATAGAGTATAGCCTGGACCTGACGATCAGACCCAGTTGACCCGACAATTGGATCATAGGTCAACTCCGCTTTGGAGGCGCACCGCTAACGAGGTATGTAGTTGTATTATTAATACATGCTTGTTTTATAATTACCTCATGTGCACTGCCTAACACAATGCTTGTCCGTGTGCAGGAGGTGCCTAGCATCATAAAGGTTCAACGCCGTAAATGTGTATTACTGCAGGGTGGGCTAGACCCATGTATCATGCAATGCATAGATGTAGCAAGTTTGACCGGGTTATTCATGGTTCCTAATATGGAGGTTGACCATGCCTTGATCAAGGCCTTGGTTGAGTAGTGGCATCCGGAGACGCACACGTTCCACTTACTCCATGGGGAAATGGGTATCACCTTGCAAGATATAGAGGTGATGCTGGGGATTCCGGTGGATGGGTTGCCTGTCACTGGGAGGACAGACCAGCAATGGAATGTGGTGTGTCGAGACTTGTTGGGCCATGAACCTCTGCTCGTGATACCGAACTTGAACAAGTCTACCCTTGCTGGGGTGAGGATAAAATACAAGTAGCTTAATGCACAGTTTGCTGCTCCCCCAGCTGTGGACGCTGGTGATGAAGTCATGCAACAACAAGAGCGCTACCACCTACTTGTATGGATGGGGGCCTTGTTGTTCATGGACAAGTCGGCGGACCGGGTCTCACTATTAACTCTGCAATTCTTCAACCCAATCAGCAATGTGAGACGGTACAACTGGGCTAGTGTAGCATTGACCTGGCTCTATAGGCAACTTTGTAGTGCATTGAAGAAGGATGCGATGCAGATTGGAGGAGCACTCTTGTTGGTGCAGCTATGGGCCTGTTTAAGGTTCCCATGAATATGCTCTATTACGAGGCCGCCTCTACTGCCAGTGCACTCAGGGCCCCTTGCCATTAGGTATGTTCATTGAGTTCTCGTTATTCAAGCTAAGTGTCTCTTAGGAATAATTATTTATGTGAAATAGTATATTAGATTTTATTTGTCTCTTTGACATAATTAAAAATATGTCAAACTAACAAACAAAAGAAACTTATCAATGCTTAGTATATGGATGTGAAATATAAAGCAAAGTTTGTTAAATGTAAAGTTCAATAGCGAGCATTTGTCGAAACCCCATGTTTGCTAGGTGGAGGGGGCCAAAGATCACCGCAGAGCATGCCACACACGTCCTTGCTGCATACCGGATGTCGCTGGCTACATTACGGGCAGAGCAGGTATTCGGTTAATTTACGTCCTCAATTTGAGGTTTTTATTTTCGTTTCCCTCAATTGCATGACCACGTTTTTATTTTTAATTTTTTTTGAATTCTTGGATTGTTGTAGGAATGAGTTGATTCAAGAATATTGGTTCCTTTCTAGGTTGGTTATGCTTTTATTGAAGCCTTCTAGTTTATTTAGGATCTATGCTTGGTATTGATGCTTCGTTAGCTTAATTTGAATCATGGTGCTGATTGTCATCAAGTTTTGTATTGGTGAATGCTGCCTTTAAATTCTACTCCTACACCCTAAATTACCTATTAACAATAGACAAAAAAAAAAGGGGGGGAAGGAATTGACTATGGTGATTCAAGACTCTTATCCCCGATTAAGGAGTTGTATTGATGCAGAATACTGTTGTAGTGTTATGTTAAGAAGCTTAATACTTAAGATTAATATTAACTAGTCGCTAACCCGTGCTATGCACGGGAAAGCTATTAAGGGCTCGTTTGGATACAGCTGAAAACTAAAAACTGAAAACACTGTAGCAAAATAATTTTTATATGTGTGTATAGTACTGTGGGACCCATTTTTAATGAAAAAGTTGCTGAAAAGTAAAGTTTATGGGTCCCGTGAACAGTGCACACGTGCATTGTTCAGAGAGAAAAGTCAACAATCACGACTTAAAAAAAAAAAATGCAAAACGTGGACGTGAGAAGCGCAAAACGTGCTTCCTAAACGCACGCTAAATATGAGTTAGAAGATTATTCTAATCACGCACACAATCCTCTTTTTCTTCCCCAATTTTCATACACTACTAACTCTATCTTAGGCTTGAACTCAATATAATTTCATTTAGTTTTGTGTTGCGTAGGATTAAATGTGTTTTGTTTCCTATGTTGGGACTCCTTTGTTACTGTTACTGTGTATTTCTAAGTTCTAATAGTTACATTGTTGTATTTCTTATATATCTCTCTAACTTTATCCATAACATGTACCACAAACTATATGATACATGAGAAAGAAATATAATTCATTGACCAAACATCCATTCAGCAAAAAGGAAAGACCAAACAAACACCTAATTAACCATGGCAGAAGTTGGTAAGGCATTTACGACAGAATGTGACTTGTGAATCATCTAAGAAAACCTAAGACTTTACAAACGTAGTCATAGTACGATACAATGGGCATTCATATTTGCTACCAACTACTAATTAATTATTACAGTATGTCAATGAGTATTTCAACACTACCTACAGTAGCAACACTTGATTGATGCAGCCATAATGCTCCACTACCTCATCATTCTTTGCAATTTAGAACATGCAAATTATGAGTGGAACACACTATGAAGGTCAGAATTATAAGCCTACAAGTATATTAAAAACAATTAGACCTATTAGTGGTAATTTGAACTCTAGTAGAATAACCTACTACTAATTTTAGGAAATTGAATCCTGGAAGGCATTTTCTAAATCTATTTGTGTTGACTGATCATTGTACTTTGGTTTCTTGATGTTTTTGCCTTTTTTGTACATTCCCTATGTACTGGGCGGAGTGTTAATGAAGTTTTTATGTTACTTATCAAAAAAAAAATAATAATAATAAGTTTATAAAAATAAAAAATAAAATAAAATAGGGGGCACAAAAAAGAAAAAGAAAAAGAAAAAAAAAAGCAATTTTGAAATTAGAAGGAAAAGTTTCATGTACCTAGCATATGTTCATGTTGTCTTTCCCACATTGGCTCCTGCATTTGTACATCCTTGAACTCACTCTAAGTTGAAACCCCTAAGCGTTCCTAACCAAAAAGAATATATTTTTTTACAAAATATTCAGTAAAATTGTTAACAAAGTTGGAGTACAATCACCAATCCAAAAGAAGGTTCAAGTTTTGTACTCTTCTTGGCAGTAAAATACATAATTACATGGTTAGATTCAATATAACAGATGTTGTCACAGCAAATTTCATAGCAAAAGCTCATTCTTGCATCATGTTTCAACTCATTCAAAGTTCAATGCTAACTTAAACCAATTACAACAAAACTTAAATCTCACCATAAAACCATAATAGAACCAACCAAAAAAAAAAAAAAAAAACTGAAAACCCTAGTCTCTGATGGTGTCACTTAGCTTTGAATGTTATGCATATGAACATGGGGTTGAAATTGGAATGTGGATCTCGGTTAACCTAGATCTTTTACTGTACATTGTGCAATTTAATGTCTGGATTGTACATTGTTTTTTGTACAATGGCATTAACATGACCAACACCGCGATGCACATGGGGCTGAATGCTAGTCATTGTTTTAATTGCTTGTTGACTTCATTTTGTTAATATTTTGAACACAATGTTGCTGTTATTTTACTTTCTGCCCAATAATCTGTGAAGATTTTGTGTGCAAATAGAAGCAAGAAATTCCATGCTTTCCATATTACATATCACAAACATAATCTTAAATTAGCATGATGTCTCACTATCACAAACATAATCCAATTATGCAGATTGTATGGGAGTCGTACACGCATACGTTGGGATCCCTGCCTGCGTATAGCACCGCCGGGCAGCGTATTTGGAGGGCCAAGGTGCCATTGATCTACTTTTGGATAGTGGAAGGGCATCATCCCGAGCGGGTCTTCCGTTAATTTGGGATGAAGCTACTAGTTCCACTTGTCGTGGATACGTCGACTTACCTTTACAAAATATCCCTCGAAGGTAAATGGAAGAAGGACTGGGAGGCAGAACATGCTGTCCATATTCAGCAATGGGCCAACCGAGGGCATAAAGTTCGCACTGCCCCTTTCCTGGATGGCGATGATACGTACCTCGTTCAGTACATGAAGTGGTACAATCGTAGCACAAGGCAGTACATAACACCAGAGTTTGCATACTGGGAACTCATGGTGAGGCAACAATTTCTTCCCCTTTGTTGAAACCATTGTTCGATAAAATATCTTCAGTAGGTTTATCATGCATGCAAAACTCCACAATAATT